>NC_090438.1:328285685-328588715 GCF_031143425.1 Pleurodeles waltl | reverse complement strand
GGGGGTAGAAAAGATAAAAATATAAAAGTCCTCAGGAGGTTTTTGTTACAATTGGAGAAGGGAAGGGCCTAAGAAGTTTCTCTAGAAGATGGGTAAGCAGGAGGGTTTACTTTTAAAAATAATTTCATGGAATATCAACGGGTTAAGGGTCGAGCGTAGAAGAAGAAAGAGTCTGGAGTTTCTCAGACAGGCAGAAGAGAATGTGATTATTTTACAGGAGACACATCTCTCATGAGAAGAATGGGATAATGTGCTTAGAAACACACGTTGGATCTCCCGTGGGATAGTGACTAATCAATTGTGCTCGATTAAAGGCGTCGCTATTCTTTTAAAAGAGAAAAATACTAAGGGGTCAAGGATAGGTGATGTGCAGGTAGATTCAAAGGGTAGATGGGTGGTGGTTGAGTTTTTTTTTTTGGATTATGGCTTACGATTGCAGGCTATTATTGCCCCAATATGGATGATGTTACCCCGTTTACAGAACTTTATAACCTTCTCTTAAAAACTAAGTATCCAGTTGAGTTAGGAGGGGATTTCAACATATTGTTGAATTTGGATTTGGACAAACCCATCACCCGGGCAACGGTTAATTCCCCTAGAAGTAGGTCAGTGGTTAAACAGGCGATAATTGATTTGGGGCTTGCAGACTTTTGGCAGGTCAAGGGGGGAGAAGGGCCCAGATTCACCTTTCATAATAAGAAATATGGGCATAAGTCCAGAATAGATTTCTTTTTACTGCAAAATAGCCTGCTTGGGAATGTTTCTTATGTAGCTCATGCCCCGGCACTCCTCTCAGATCATGCTGCTGTGAAGTTGTATCTTTCCTTTACGATGAAAGTCCCTAGGGTTTGGTGTACAATAAGTAGTTCATTATTATTCGATGACTTGGTAATTGAGATATTAAGAAAAGACACAAGAGTATTCTTTGAGTTGAATCAGGGTTCAGCTAGCTTGCAAATAATATGGGACACATACAAAGCCTATATAAGGGGGAGATTGATTCGTTTGGCCGCATATAGGCGTAGAGAAGAAAGAGGGAAGTTGCGTAATATTGAGACCAGAATGGCAATTTTGCAGGAGTCCATACAGGCTGCACAGAAAACGGAGAATAAGGTCCAACTAAGGATACTTGAGCAGCAGTATGAAAAAGCACATTTGAACTTGGAGTGTTTTTTAGAAAGGCAAGAAAGGAAGAAATGGTAAACCAGTCAGTATGCGCATTATGAATACGGGGAAGGATGCAGTAAATTATTATCCTGGAAAACAAAGTCAGATTGTTCAAAGAAATATATTTCTTCAATAAGGTCTGAGGCTACCGGGCAGATCTGTGTAGAAAGGACAGAAATAGAAGCTGCTTTTGTTTCCTTTTTTCAAACTTTGTATTCGGATGAGCCTCGGAATTCTGAGGAGTGATTAGGGACTTCCTGACAAAGGTTAGATTGCCTGGCTTGGAGAACTCAGCACAACATTTATTAGAAGGAGAGTTAACTGAGATGGAACTAAGGGAAGTTTTAAAGGGATTGAAGAAAGGGAAGGCATCTGGTCCAGATAACCTCCCGAATGAGCTGTACTTGGTACTGAGGGAAGAATTAATCCTGGTTTTATTGAAATTGTTTAACTATATGCTTCTGGAAGGGGTGCATACACCGAGATCTTGGGCTGAGGCTGTAATTTGTTTAATTTTGAAACCCCGTAAAGATCCAACACAATGTTCTTCTTATCGGCCTATTTCACCACTTAACTCAGATTATTAAATATACACAAGCTTGTTATCTAATAGGTTGGGGAAAGTTATTTACTGTCTGGTTCATCCAGATCAGAAGGGATTTATTAAAGGTAGGCAGTTACAGGAATTAGTGCATGACTTGCTGGCTGCAATGGACCTGGCCTTAGAGGAGAACCTCCCTCTGGCAATAATAACTTTTGACGCGGCTAAGGCATTTGATCAGGTGAATTGGCTATTTTTACAGGTTGTAATGGAGCTATTTGGATTAGGGAGCACTTTTATTAGAGCAGTTAAAGAGCTATATAGGTCACCAACAGCTAGAATTTTGATTAACGATGTGCTATCACAGGAAGTAGGCATTTTTAGAGGAACGCGTCAGGGTTGTCCTTTATCCCCTCTTCTATTTGATCTATATATTGAGCCTCTTGCGATATTGCTTAGAAATAACGGGGAAATTCTCTCCTTTCAGAGTAAGGGATGGGAAAAGAAAGTTGCATTGTATGCAGATGATCTGATGATTTATACAAGGGATCTTTCTTTTTCACTTCTCTCTATAAACTCGGTGATAGAAGGATTTGGTAGAATGTCGGGCTATAATGTTAATGTTGAGAAGACAGAGATTATGTGTTGGAATATGTTATATGAATCCCCGTTAGTTAAACAAGAGATCAGATATATAGGAGTTCAGATTATAAAAGATCTGGGGGAGGTAGCAAAGGTAAATTTTGAGAAAGTGCATTTCGAGACTAAGAAACTCCTTAGAGCATGGGCCACTCTCCCTCTCTCTTTAATAGGCAGATCTAACATTTTGAAGATGACAATTTTGCCAAAATTTACGTTTTTATTTAACGCTATCCCTTTGGAATTCAAGGTTTAGTGGTTTACAAAACTGCAGGGAGATTTGTCTTCGTTTGTCTGGGCACATAAGGGAATAAGGTTATCTTGGAAGAAGCTGTGTAAGAAGAAGGAGTGGGGGGTGTTAGCAGCACCAGATTTCTATCAGTATTATTTGGCTTTTCAATTTAAGAATAGTAGAATTTTTTTAAGTAAAAAGTCTGAGTATACCCCAATGTGGGAAGCTTTGACAGCACACACGGAGGAAGGGGCCGAGTTATTTTTGTATAAATTTGGTCATCCAAGGTTTTTAAAAAAAGTCAGACTTAAGATTCCATGGCAGGCCTGCAAGGTCTTGCTACAGATTCGTAACCTACTAGGTATAGCCTACTATTCTGGATTAGCCCCAATTTGGGATTCACCAGGTACCCCGGTATGTCTTCTTGATAAGCTATCAATCCCGCTGAAAGTGAGTGAGGTACTATGGTGGGGACAGATCATAGAGGATATGGAGTTGATTCCTTGAACCACATTTTTGGAGCCAGCGGGGGGGTCCGTTTCTAAATTTAAATATTATCAGTTGGCTAGTTGGATTAAATCGTTACAAGTAGGGGAAATTGGTAGATCCAGTTGGGAGGAGAAATTAACTCAGAGACCTTTACTTAAGGAAATCGTGTTTTGGTATCAAGCCTTGTTGGAGGCAGCTGAGGAGGACCCCCCCCTCCCGCTCCAGAAGTGGGGAGAGGTTTTTCCAACTATTGATATAATATTGTTGTGGCAAAGGTCATGTTCAAATCTTTGGCTCACTGTTAAATCAGCTGCGATGAGGAGGAACCATCTGTTTACTTTGCATAGAGTGTATTGGACTCCAGCAAGGCTGTCCCGCATTGGGAAAATTCAGAAAAATTGTCCACGATGTGATAACCCAAATGCAGATGATATTCATATGTTTTGGAATTGCTCCAGGCTGGGAAATTTCTGGGAAGCCGTGCAGAAAGTCCTAAACAAGATATTTGGTGAAGGAATAACATTAAATCCTCTTTTGGTGTTATTTGGGGTTTGTGCTTTGAAAGCCCAAACACAGCAATGTCTTTTGTTTGTTTTGATGCTTATTACCCGGCGGCAAATCTGCTATAAATGGGTATGCTCATCACCTCCTACAGTGCAGGAGGGGCAGAGCTCGGTAGTTCGATTATGTAAGTTGGACAGAGCCGGGCATATTAGCAAAAGAGATATTTTTTGGCTGGGAAAATGTTTGTCAAATGTTTACTTGATTGGTGGTGCTCAGTTCGGTTATGAAGTCCGATGATTATACCTGATCCCCCTTTCCGTGTGTCTAGGTGTACTGTCCAGCTATGGCACCAGATGGATAGTTGGGAAGGATTTGCCAAGGACACGGGGGGATCCACAGAAGAGAGTGGCAGGTGGAGTGGACCGTTGATATTGTGGGGCTATACACCTGGGGGTTAATCAGTAATGGATCCTTCCTTTACTGGCACGGATTAGCGAGATGAGGACAAAATAAAAAAATATATATATATAAAAAAAACATTTACAATTCCCACCCAAATCTAACTTAACGCAGGAAAGGTGTCGGAAACTAAAAAGATGGCATGTTCATTCCTACTAAATAAAAACATCTCAGGGAAGGTTTGGACACTTAGGGCCTGATTACAATTCTGGTGGTCACTAGACCGCCAGACTCTCTGTGGCGTTCTGGACCGCCGCTGCTGTGGCAGTCCGACCACCACATTACAACCCTGGTGGTCCAGAGTACTGCGTCACAACCGGGATCAGTGTTCCCAATGGATTGATGTGCAGGTCGCAATCAGCCACTGCTGAGTACGACCTGGTTCTCCGCCGGCATTTTCATGGCAGTTTCACCATCATGAAAATGCTGGCAGAGAATAGGTGCAGGGGGGCCACACGGGCCCCGGCAGTGTCCATGCACTTGGCATGGGCAGTCACTTGGCATGGGCAGTGCAGGGGTCCCCATGCCTAGCACCCTCGCAATGTTCACTGTCTGTTATGCAGACAATGAGCATTGAGAGGGTGTTGCTGCACCCTGTGGTTGGCAGCATTGCCACTGGCTAGATTACGAGCTGGCAACAATGCTGCAGCCACTTTCCTGTTGGGCTAATGGGTGGAAACCTTGATTTCCACCCATCAGCTCAGTGGGAAAGTCATAATAGGTCCGGTGGGGGGACGTCATCACTACAGTGGTGGCCACCCTGCTGGAAGTTTGGTGGATGGGTGTTCCCATCAGCCAAGCTCATAATTAGATGCCAAGAGTCTCTTTACAGGTTTGGTGGTCCATGGACTGCCATGGTGGTGGTGTCAGTCAAACCGCCATCAGAGAGTCATGCTGGCCTATGGAGCGAAGTCCTCCACTCTCCTGCCTGCACCACTATGTAGCACAGACCACTACGGTCATGGGGAAGCACTAACAGGGTGGCGGAACCTGTGTTTCCACTGGACACATTACGAGGTTCTACCCCACCAATGTGACTATGGTGGTCCAACCACCACTTCCCACAAGGTGGGAGACACTCACCTACAGGTAGCCTTATATGTCCAAAATCAATGCAGCCATGGGCCCAACCAACCATAAGCACACATATCTACCTGTGTTATCAACTGCACCAACAGAATGTTGCACTGTCATCTACATAGTATGGGGGTCACACTCTGGGCACCAAGTACACATGTCATTGTGTCTCAGGTCAGAATTATACACAAAGAAGGACACATGCAAAGTCACAATCCGCCCCCTTCGGGCGCGTCACTCACATTGCACCGCAACACTAAACAAATACACACTGTAGAAGCCTAATTATTCAGCACCCATTCAGGATACAAACGACCGTTAGCCAGCTCTTCTAGATAAACATAATATCAATTTATTAGGGATAGAATAGAAAGACATGTACATGGAGGATGCTCGGTACTAGTGTACACTCGAGCAGCCTAATACAAGGAAGTAATACATGATCTTTTATAGTATTAAACCACAAACATAATTCAACGTCTTATTGGTTCTTTGGCTTTGACGTATGATTGACGCATGACTACTTCTCCATTATGGCTGAGGTCGTTTTTCCTATCATACTATATATAGTAACAAAAAGCATAGAAAAGGATTTTACACAAGGTGGCCTACGTGCCTAATATCACATGGTCCATCTTGTGACAGAACTTGAGAACATCACGTACTCAGACTGGTACTTTCCAGAAGGGAGATTGCTTCAGCTAGCATGCAATGACGAGGATCTTTCATGATGTCTGTTCAGAGGGCAAGCCTTGCAACATAATGCGTTCCTAGCAGTAGCAAATTACATTTGTAGGCCTCTTTACTTAATGATAGGCCTGTGCAGAGATTGTCATTGTGTATCACAGGGGCCACTAGGCATAGCATACCTAGGAACTGTAAAATGCGATTCCACATTCCGCCCTCTGATACTCAATGACAAATCTAAGGGTCATGGTGTATTGCTCTCATTTATACCTCTTACTGGTGACAGTTTTTTTTTTTTTTTTTTTTTTTTTTTTTTTCAAGAGTAGGGCCAGGAAGGATGGACAAACTGGTATGAGCACACATATCGTTATCAGTGCCACAATCCCTATCGCTAGTACCTCTACCAACCAGGTACCCCAACCCCTGAACCATGCTGCTACTCGATCCAGCATTCCTCTGACGTCTGTCCCATCTGCCACTTTCCCAGCTCCTTCTTCTTCCTTTTTTATATCCTCTATTTCCTTTCTTATATTCCCCACGTTGGTGTCCTCTTCCTGCGCACCCCGCCAAGTGTTCTCTTTTCCCCCTTCTGTAATTCGGTTCTATGTGCCATTTTTGGTAGCACGAATGCTAGGTAGCAGGTACCTGGCCAACCTGCTGGCAATTAAAAAAAAATGCAGATGTCCCACATATAATAAATATTCCTTTGGGAGGTGTCAGGCCTATGGACAAGCCTGTTGTGTCATTTCTTTTGTAGTCCAGGCTCAATGTTGTATTGCAAATACTATGTCCCACATCAATTCTGTGTTTGCTAGTGTCTGCGTTACCTCTTGAGCATTTTAAACACCATGGTGCCTTTATTTCTGTATCTATGGCCAGGCATGGTATTCGTTGTTCTGAGCCATGATCCCTTTCAGTGTAACCCTTCCCTTTTTCTGTTGTAAATGCATTCAATAAATTATCTTCTTCTTTCTTCTGGTTCTAATCTCCTACACTTCTTTCTTCTCCTTCTATCTTTTTCCTTCAATTTATTTTACACTCTTTCTACCAATTTTCCTTGCATATCACCTACATAAGGTTCGTCTTCCAAACCATAGTCATCCCTTTTTCTCCTCATTTCTCCTATCTTTATATTTTCTCTTATTCTCTCCTTTTCCCTTTTCCTTTTTCTCATTTCTTTTAAATTTCCCCCTAACATATTATCTAATATGTTACATGCCATTCTGTGAGGGGCATCTAAGTGTAATTTCTTTTCTCCTGGCTAGTGGTCGGTAGGTGGGTACATATATAACAATCAGACACATTTGCTAGTTCTTTGTACATTGATACCATTTGCACAAATGTATTGTCCTTATAATCTTCTCCATCTTCTTTCCATTTTGTATATTTCACCCATTTTGTTTTATCCTCCACCCTCTCATGTTATTTTGAGATATTGTTGTTCTCACCACCTGTTGTTCTTTCTCCTTGGCCATTTTTGGGGATGTAGTGTTCCTGGTCGAGCCATGGAATGTGTATGTCGTCTTTATATACTATCAGGATTGTTGTTATTACTATAGCTGCTACTGGGGTGAGTAATGCTGTGACCACCACAGGCCACTTCTTCTGCTCCTTTTTCTTATGTTGTAATCTTAAATCCATGTCGCCTTATAGGGTGTGGTCAGATGTGGCTAGCACTTGAAACCAGTTCTATTGGTATGTAACCTTTGGTACCTCCTTATTCCTGTAGGAGTGCCACACGAGTAGTATATTCCTTCTGTATATTTTCGGGGCGACGTTGAATGCTATTTGACACTTGTAGTTATGCAGAGTATAAAGTGATGAATCCCAGTGTCCAGTTCTAAGGGAGTTGAATGCGATAGTCCCGAGGGATGGCCCTTTTGTCCTATTTTTGCTATATTCCTAATTGGAAGAGGCACCTCCCAATGGGGCTACAAACCGCACTGATCCTAGTGACCAGCCGCTTCCGTAGGACTGGGATCTGTACCTCTTGGCGCAAATTTTTCTAGCGGACTTTTAGTATTCTGTTCATTTATATCCTGATGTCTTTAATACTTAAGCGGCCTTGCTTGACTCTCCGACTCCTGTGGAGAGTAGCACGAGCAGTTCTGAAAGAATATCCTGGTGTCTTGAGGACCCGCTTGCACCCTCCGACTCCTGTGGGGTTGCAGCACGAGCAGTCCAAGAACAATGCTCTGGTGTACTGGGGAACCCGCTTACACTCTCCGACTCCTGTGGGAGTGTAGCACGAGCAGTTCCGTCAGTGTTGACTGGTGGCGCTTGTCGAACGAAGGTTGTACCGCTGTGGTGAAGGTGGCATTACTCTCATCGGCAACTTTGTTGGCGGCTGGTCGTCCTTTGGTCCAGCGGCCTTCTTGGTGTGTGAGGTATGGACCCAGGATGTGATGCCCTCACACTTGGCTGCTGTGGCTGTTGTCAACAGGACTTGGTATGGTCCCCTCCACCGTAGTTGAAGGCAGTGACGTCTGGTGTGGCCTTTACCCACACCCAGTCTACAGGATGCAGTTGTGTTCCGGTGGTGTACCTTCTTGGTGTAATAGCTGTGGATCCAGGAGGTCATTCCCTCCTACTTTTCAGGAGACCCAAGCCCAATCTCCCTGTTGGAGATCATGTCCAGGTAGTGCTGTCCAGCCAGGAAGGGCCTGCAACACCTAATGCTGAAGGTAAGGCAAACTGCTGTCAAAATGTCTTATCAGATAATAACTTCTCAGCACCAGACATGTTCATAGGCCAGTCAAACAGTATCTCAGTCGGTGCTCACTTTGACAACTTTGTCAAGGGTGCCTTTCTTGACCAATGAAGCAAGCGGTATTGCATCAATCTAGAACCGCTCAGCAGATGCACAAAATCTTATAAAGGGACATATCTGACTTGTTTATGGGGTAACTAGCACACTCTTAAACTCAAATAAACACTAAAAAATAAATAGCAATTACACTCAGTAACAGTGGAATATTCACACAAACTATTTCACCAAACAAATGGTGATCCAAAGGTCAGGCGAAAACACATGTTACACTGGTATACAGCCTGTATAATTTTTTAACATAGCATTGTATCCTATTATTCTATTTCAACACCCAGAATATCTGCATCAATGCTGGAAGGGTTGGGACTTTGCAGGCATCACCGCCATCAGAAGTCACTTCCCCTTTCTCGTACAAGTGTGATGTTCTGAAATGCTGATGTTCCTTTAAGATATTATATTTATTTTATTTATTTATATTTGGCACCCTCATCATCAGAGGTATATTACTCATAGCTGTATTGCAGTACTACATAGCACATCCTAAGGTAGTAATAACTCTATCCTAATATAGGTATTTTCAATACCCAAAACCAGTTTGGAGAATATTTAGTTGCAATCTACCAACACATGAAGGCAATCCATTTCACTGCGCTCATTTAAGATGTACCACGGAAGACTCCCATTAATTATGAAAACATAAAACGTAACATAGACAGACGGATACAGAAACCACATCTTCTAGTCCATGTTCTGAAACCTAGGGAAAAACATGGATAGAAAAATACTCCTACGTAGATACATACATCCTGCGTCCAGGGTGTATATAAAAAAAAATCCTATTCCATTCAGCTGTACATTTATTTTACATTTCTACTTGGAACGTCATGGTAACATATCGCAACAATCCGTGGCTTTGCCCTTGGAGTCATGCCCAGAGTCTGTGGTTTTCAGAAATGGGGAAGGTAATCTTAACTGCTACAATTTAATATAGGGACGGGACCTGGCAGATAAATGCACAAAATAAAATACCATAAAAATAAAACACATTTGTGACAAATGTGCTGCATTTTTACTCATTCATTGCCCTTTTGACACCCTGGTTGTACTCACATGACTTCAACATACTACATGTACTGCAGATGTTTAAACATCCACTTGTGTTATTTTCTTTTAGCCTCTCATTAAGTGAAATCGATCAGTCACTGTTAGACTTTTCACCCTTGGCGTGGTCTCCCTTAACTTTTTGCCTCTGTTCCCCAGGTTGTTGATGTGTGCTGGACTCTGATTTTGCTGTTTTTGTTACTCTGGGCACTTTACCACTGCTAACCAGTGCTAAAGTGCAAGTGCTCCTGTTTAAATTATATGTAAGTGGTTCATCCATGATTGGCATATTTGAATTACTAGTAAGTCCCTAGTAATGTGCACTAGAGGTGCCAGGGCCTGTAAATCAAATGCTACTAGTGGGCCTGCAGCACTGGTTGTGCCACCCACATAAGTAGCTCTGTAATCATGTCTCAGACCTGCCACTGCAGTGTCTGTGTGTGTATTTTTACACTGTAAAGTCGACTTGGCAAGTGTACCCACTTGCCAGGCCTAAACCTTCCCTTTCCTTACATGTAAGGCACCCCTAAGGTATGCCCTAGGTAGCCCCAAGGGCAGGGTGCAGTGTATGGATAAGGTAGGACATATAGTAATGTGGTTTATATGTCCTGACAGTGAAATACTGCCAATTTCGTTTTCACTGTTGCAAGGTCTGTCTCTCTCTCATAGGATAATATGGGGGCTACCTTTAAATATGATTAAAGTGTAGATTCCCCTAGAGAAGAGATGGACAGGTGGAGTTTGGGATCCCTGAACTCACAATTTAAAAATGCATCTTTTAGTAAAGTTGATTTTGAGATTGTGAGTTTGGAAATGCCACTTTTAGAAAGTGAGCATTTTCTTGCTTAAACCATTCTGTGACTCTGCCTTGTTTGTGGATTCCCTGTCTGGGTCAGTTGACAGTTGGGTTGTTTTTCACCTCACACCAGACAGTGACACAAAGGGAGCTGGGGTGTGATCTGCATTCCTGATTAGCCATCTCTGCTAGGAGGGAGGGGTGGAGTGGTCACTCTCATCTGAAAGGACTGTGCCTGCCTCTGACAATGCTGTCTCCAGCCCCCTGGTGTGTGTCTGATGCCTTGCCTGGGCAAGGCAGGATTTCACAAGAAGGTGTGAGTCCCCTTTGAAGGAAGGTGACTTCAAAGACTAAAATGGGTATAAGAAGGGCACCCAAACTTACAAACTTTAGAAACACTTCTGGAATCAAGGGGAACCTCTGCCTGGAGAAGAGCTGATCGCTGAGGAACAAGTGCTGCCCTGCCTGTGACTGTGCTTTGTGGAGCTTTCCTGCAGTGCTGCTTCTGCCAGAGTAAGAGGGCAAAGACTGGACTTTGTGTGCCTTCCATCTTGAAGAAGAAATCTCCAAGGGCTTGATGTAGAGCTTGCCTCCTGTTATTGAAGTCTCAGGGATAGCAAAGACTTCTTCCTGCCAGCACCTGGAGTCTCTGGAGAGACCCCTACTCTGCTCTGTGGTGCCCTTCCAGTTCCTGGGACCCTGAAAGGAGAGGCTGGCAGCCTAAGGACAAAAATACACGCACCGCGCACCGTGCGGAGAAAAGATCGACGCGAATCCGATCGCGGCTGAGAAAACGACGCGACGCCGGCTCCGCAGCTGAGAAACGACGCCGCTGGAAACGCGACCGGAGAATCGACGCCCGGAGCAGGAGAAACGACGCGCAGCATCGCTGACGAAGGCTGAGAGATCGCAACCAGCGCCGCGGGACTTCGGACCGTCGCGTGGCTGGCTTTTTCGACGCGCCTCGCCGAGCCGAGCTGTTTTCAACGCATATACCCGTGCCGGGTTATTTTCGACGCACACCGCCCGTGCGGGGTTATTTTTGCCGCAAAGCAGGTACATTTTCACGCTAGCAGCGCTAGTGTGTTGTTACAACTACCTAAAGACTCTTTTTATTTTAAACCTTTTAAAAATCATAACTTGACTTGTGTATGTTGGATTTTTGTCGTTTTGGTCTTGTTTTGTCTAGATAAATATTTCCTATTTTTCTAAACTGGTGTTGTGTCATTTTGTAGTGTTTTCATTAAGTTACTGTGTGTGTTGGTACAAATACTTTACGCCCAACACTCTGAGGTTAAGCCTACTGCTCTGCCAAGCTACCAAGGGGGTAAGCAGGGGTTAGCTGAGGGTGATTCTCTTTTATCCTAACTAGAGTGAGGGTCCTTGCTTGAACAGGGGGTAACCTGACTGTCAACCAAAGACCCCATTTCTAACATTGGTGACCAGCGGTCGGGATTTGGACTTGTATTTGTACTTGACATACAGTAATTAAGTGTACACTACTGTTTTGATCTCAGACCACTACGTGACCACATACTACTAGTCTTGTGATTTTTGTTTTTTTTACTTGGACTGTTTTTCTCTGCATTCAGTTTCTTTTTTTTCACTGATCCCGGGATTGACTTTGCTGAAACTTCATTTGAGAACTTGCTTTTCTGTTTTTGGAACTGTGCATATTTTTTTAACCTCTCATCATGTCTCAGTCTGGAGATGCCCTAGCTGAAACCGCTTTTGATTTGGAGAAATTGGAGAGCTACAAGGTGGCTCAGTTGAAGCAGTTTTGTAGGAATGTTGGCTGTCCCATTGAGAGCTCATCCAGGAAGGATGAGCTGCAAAAGGCGCTGAGGGCCTGGGTGACAGCCAAAGCAGCTGAGAGGCACACAGATGAGGAGCCAAAGGGGGAAGAGGAGTTGCAAGTCACTCACACTGATGTAGTGGGTGGGCCTGCTATGTCTCAGGGGAGAATCTCCAGGGCAGGTAGCAGTGTGTCCTCCAAGAGTCTGACACCTGGAGAGTTACAGGACAGACAGGCAGAGAGGGAGTACCAGTTGGAGCTGATAAAGCTCAGTCTAGAGATGGAACAGAGGAAGCTGGCCCTTGAGGAAAGGAAGATAAACATGGCTCATGAGCTCAGTTTAAAAGAGATTGATCAGAGGAGTCAGTCCAGTAGGGATGGTGGCAGCAATTCTACAGTGCAGCCTGAGAGAAGGGTACACATCCCAAAAGACCTTGTGAGGGATTATAAGAGGGAGGATGATATCTACTTGTGGTTCAAGGGTTATGAGTCAGCTCTCCACATGAACCTGGTCCCTGAAGCTCATTGGGGGGCAGCCCTGTGGAAGCATTTTGAGGCAGAGGGGAGGGACACACTGACGGCCTTAGGGGATGCTCAGAGTCTCACCTACCCTGCCATGAAGGAGGCCTTACTTACCAGGTATGGTCTCACCCCTGAGCAGTACAAGGAGAAGTTTAGATCCTACAAGAGAAAGGAATCCCAAACATGGTTGGAATGTGTTGATTCTTGTTGCAGGTCACTGGATGGTTGGGTGAAGGGCAGTAAGGTAAACACGTATGAGGGGCTTTACAATTTAATTGCTTGGGAGCACTTGTACAGTTTATGTTTTCCAGAGCTGCGCCAGCACCTCATTGACAGCAAGCTGACTGACCCCAGGAAGCTTGCACAGGAAGCGGACCGCTGGGAGAGCACCAGGGTCCAAAAGAGGTATGGGGGAGACCACGCCAAGGGTGGGCAGGGTCCCTCTCAGAAGAAAGGGGGGGGTAAGGGCAAACAGGATGAGTTCTCTAAAGGGCCCCAAACTGATTCCCAGGGTAAGGATTCCCAACCCCCCAGTGAAAAGAGGCCATGGTTCTCCAAAGGGAAGCCAATGGCAGGTGGTCCCCTACGTAAGTGCTATTCATGTGACCAGGTGGGTCATGTGAGGGGGGACCCCAAATGCCCCAAAAGTACACCGGCACCCACTGGTGCACCGTCCCAGGGTTTGGCCAGTGTAGCGCTTGGGGAGGAGTTGGTTTCAGATGGGTGGGAACCAGCAGAAATGACCCTTGTCTCACTAGGGGACAGTGAGATGGTCCAGAGAAACCTAGTGCCTGATAACACTAAGAAGTACAGGCAATGGGTGACCATCAATGGACAGAGGGTGGAGGCTCTGAGAGACACAGGAGCCAGTGTGACTACAGTGAGGAGTCACCTGGTGTCTGAAGAGCAGATTGATCCCCGGGTACTTCACCAAGTAGTTGCAGTAGACAACTCTGAGCGCCTCTGCAGAGTGGCGCAGGTTCCCTTTGAATGGGGGGGGGTCTCAGGTTCCTGGAAAGTCGCTGTGAGTCCAACCATGCCTGTTGATTGTTTACTAGGCAACGACCTGGAGGATTCCCCTTGGAAGGAGGTGGAACACAGGTCTCACTTGGAGATGTTGGGTCTGCCTGGGTGGGTATGCGTATCCACCCGGTCTATGGCAGCCAATCAGGGTAGTCAAGAGCCCCTGGAGCCTGAAACAGTGGCCCAGGGGACCGCCAAGAAGAGGAAAGGCAGGAGGCGCGGGAAACCCGCCCCAGAAGTTCCCACGGTCCGGGAGGAGGCAGAGCCTGAGGGTGATGCCCCGGAACCTACAGGGGAACAGGTGGCTGAACTGGGGGAGGTCCCTGAGCTGTCGCAGTGGCAGCAGGAAGGGGGACCCACCAGGGAAGTATTTTGCACAGCGCAGAAGGAATGCCCTACTCTTGAGGGACTGCGGCAGCAGGCTGCAGCCCAGGCGGCTGGCGGAGCGCCAGGTACTCACCTGATTTACTGGGAGGATGGCCTCCTGTATAGTGAGCCTAAGGTTCCTGAGCCGGGGTCAGCTCGTATGCTGGTGGTACCCCAGGGCTTCAGGGCCTTCCTACTGGGTTTGGCTCATGATGTGCCTTTGGCAGGACATCTAGGGCAGGACAAGACCTATAAGAGGCTTGTCTCCCACTTTTACTGGCCCTTGATGAACAAGCAGTCAGCTGCTTATTGTAGATCTTGTCAGACTTGTCAGGCAAGTGGCAAGAGTGGGGGGAAATGCAAAGCTCCCCTCCAACCTTTACCGGTAGTCAGTACTCCCTTTGAAAGGGTAGGAATTGACATTGTGGGGCCTCTGGATCCCAAGACAGCCCTGGGCAACAGGTTCATCCTGGTCTTGGTGGACCATGCCACACGGTACCCAGAAGCTATTCCTCTAAGGACGGTCACCGCCCCCGTGGTGGGACGTGCCTTGATGGGGGTTTTTACCCGCATGGGGTTCCCCAAGGAGGTAGTATCTGATAGGGGTACAAACTTCATATCCACTTATATGAAGTCTCTGTGGAAGGTGTGTGGGGTAACCTACAAGTTCACCACCCCTTACCACCCCCAAAGTAATGGTCTGGTTGAGAGATTCAACCGCACCTTGAAAGGCATGATTCAGGGCCTGTCAGAGCCCTTGAGGCGTAAGTGGGACGTCCTCTTGCCATGCCTTCTGTTCGCTTACAGGGAGGTGCCTCAAAAGGGACTTGGCTTTAGCCCCTTTGAGCTCATCTATGGCCACCCTGTGAGGGGACCGCTCAGTCTGGTGAAGGAGGCTTTGGAGAAAGCTCCTAGTAAACCACCCCAGGATGTATTTAGCTACATGCTGGCACTAAGAAACCAGACTGCCCGCTTCAGGCGTCTCGCTCAGGAGAACCTGGAAGCAAGCCAGGAGGACATGAAACGGTGGTACGACCAGAATGCCACTCTGGTTGAGTTTCAGCCTGGACAGAAAGTGTGGGTCATGGCACCAGTAGAGCCTAGGGCTCTCCAAGATAAGTGGACTGGGCCTTTTGAGGTGGTGGAAAGAAAGAGCGAGGTCACCTATCTGGTAGACTTGCAATCCCCCAGGAACCCCTTGAGGGTCCTACATGTCAACCGCCTCAAACCCCACTTTGAGCGAACTGAGCTATCCATGCTCCTAGCGACAGATGACGGGGTGGAGGAAGAGAGTGAGCCTCTTCCTGACCTCCTGTCTGCAGGAGAGAAAGATGGGTCTGTGGAGGGAGTGATCCTCTCCCCCTCCCTGACTGAGGAACAGCAGAGGGACTGTCGCCACGTGCTGGGACAGTTCGCCTCACTGTTTTCCCTGATCCCAGGAGTCACACACCTGTGCACACATGATGTGGACACTGGGGACAGTACACCTGTTAAACATAAGGTTTACAGGGTGACTGACAGGGTGAGGGCTTGCATTAAGGAGGAAGTCTCCAAAATGTTAGCCCTAAGGGTTATTGAGCACTCCAGCAGTCCTTGGGCCAGCCCAGTGGTCTTGGTCCCAAAGGCTACTGCTCCTGGTGCCACTCCAGAACTTAGGTTCTGTGTGGACTACCGGGGTCTCAATGCGGTCAGCAAGACTGACGCACACCCCATCCCCCGAGCTGATGAGCTCATTGATCGGTTAGGAGCTGCCAAGTACCTCAGTACGTTTGATTTAACATCTGGGTACTGGCAGATTGCCTTAACTGAAGGGGCAAAGGAGAGGTCAGCATTCTCTACCCCCGATGGGCACTTCCACTTCAATGTGATGCCCTTTGGGATGAAGAATGCCCCTGCCACCTTTCAGAGGTTGGTCAACCAGGTGTTGGCAGGACTGGATGAGTTCAGTGCCGCCTACCTGGATGACATTGCTGTGTTTAGTTCCACATGGGAGGAACACCTGCAACACCTCTGGAGAGTGTTAGAGGCCCTGCAGAAGGCAGGCCTCACTATTAAGGCGAGCAAGTGCCAAATAGGGCAGGGTTCTGTTGTGTACTTAGGACACCAGGTGGGGAGTGGCCAGGTGGCACCCCTACAGCCTAAGATTGACACGATTCTGGCTTGGGAGCCTCCCAAGACCCAGACTGAAGTGAGAGCCTTTTTAGGTCTCACAGGATACTATCGGAGGTTCGTTAAGGGATATGGTACCATTGTTACCCCCTTAACTGAGTTGACTTCTAAGAAGCAACCCAAGAAAGTGATCTGGACAGAGGCTTGCCAGAACGCTTTTGATGCCCTGAAGGCTGCCATGTGCACAGCACCGGTGCTGAAGGCACCTGACTACTCCACGGAGTTTGTTGTACAGACAGACGCCTCAGAGCATGGTATTGGAGCCGTACTCTCACAGCTGAATGAAGAGGGCCTAGATCAACCCGTAGCCTTCATTAGCAGGAGGTTACTACCCAGGGAACGTAGGTGGAGTGCCATAGAACGTGAAGCGTTTGCTGTGGTCTGGGCACTGAAGAAGCTAAGACCCTACTTGTTTGGGACTCACTTCCGAGTTCAGACCGACCACAGACCCCTCAGATGGCTAATGCAGATGAGGGGTGAGAACCCAAAACTGTTGAGGTGGTCCATTTCCCTACAGGGGATGGACTTTACGGTGGAACATCGACCCGGTACAGAACACGCCAATGCTGATGGTCTGTCCAGGTTCTTCCGCCTTAGTGATGAGAACTCCCATGAGGTTGGGTAGTTGCTCCCCACTTTTAGCTGGGGGGGACACGTGTTAGACTTTTCACCCTTGGCGTGGTCTCCCTTAACTTTTTGCCTCTGTTCCCCAGGTTGTTGATGTGTGCTGGACTCTGATTTTGCTGTTTTTGTTACTCTGGGCACTTTACCACTGCTAACCAGTGCTAAAGTGCAAGTGCTCCTGTTTAAATTATATGTAAGTGGTTCATCCATGATTGGCATATTTGAATTACTAGTAAGTCCCTAGTAATGTGCACTAGAGGTGCCAGGGCCTGTAAATCAAATGCTACTAGTGGGCCTGCAGCACTGGTTGTGCCACCCACATAAGTAGCTCTGTAATCATGTCTCAGACCTGCCACTGCAGTGTCTGTGTGTGTATTTTTACACTGTAAAGTCGACTTGGCAAGTGTACCCACTTGCCAGGCCTAAACCTTCCCTTTCCTTACATGTAAGGCACCCCTAAGGTATGCCCTAGGTAGCCCCAAGGGCAGGGTGCAGTGTATGGATAAGGTAGGACATATAGTAATGTGGTTTATATGTCCTGACAGTGAAATACTGCCAATTTCGTTTTCACTGTTGCAAGGTCTGTCTCTCTCTCATAGGATAATATGGGGGCTACCTTTAAATATGATTAAAGTGTAGATTCCCCTAGAGAAGAGATGGACAGGTGGAGTTTGGGATCCCTGAACTCACAATTTAAAAATGCATCTTTTAGTAAAGTTGATTTTGAGATTGTGAGTTTGGAAATGCCACTTTTAGAAAGTGAGCATTTTCTTGCTTAAACCATTCTGTGACTCTGCCTTGTTTGTGGATTCCCTGTCTGGGTCAGTTGACAGTTGGGTTGTTTTTCACCTCACACCAGACAGTGACACAAAGGGAGCTGGGGTGTGATCTGCATTCCTGATTAGCCATCTCTGCTAGGAGGGAGGGGTGGAGTGGTCACTCTCATCTGAAAGGACTGTGCCTGCCTCTGACAATGCTGTCTCCAGCCCCCTGGTGTGTGTCTGATGCCTTGCCTGGGCAAGGCAGGATTTCACAAGAAGGTGTGAGTCCCCTTTGAAGGAAGGTGACTTCAAAGACTAAAATGGGTATAAGAAGGGCACCCAAACTTACAAACTTTAGAAACACTTCTGGAATCAAGGGGAACCTCTGCCTGGAGAAGAGCTGATCGCTGAGGAACAAGTGCTGCCCTGCCTGTGACTGTGCTTTGTGGAGCTTTCCTGCAGTGCTGCTTCTGCCAGAGTAAGAGGGCAAAGACTGGACTTTGTGTGCCTTCCATCTTGAAGAAGAAATCTCCAAGGGCTTGATGTAGAGCTTGCCTCCTGTTATTGAAGTCTCAGGGATAGCAAAGACTTCTTCCTGCCAGCACCTGGAGTCTCTGGAGAGACCCCTACTCTGCTCTGTGGTGCCCTTCCAGTTCCTGGGACCCTGAAAGGAGAGGCTGGCAGCCTAAGGACAAAAATACACGCACCGCGCACCGTGCGGAGAAAAGATCGACGCGAATCCGATCGCGGCTGAGAAAACGATGCGACGCCGGCTCCGCAGCTGAGAAACGACACCGCTGGAAACGCGACCGGAGAATCGACGCCCGGAGCAGGAGAAACGACGCGCAGCATCGCTGACGAAGGCTGAGAGATCGCAACCAGCGCCGCGGGACTTCGGACCGTCGCGTGGCTGGCTTTTTCGACGCGCCTCGCCGAGCCGAGCTGTTTTCAACGCATATACCCGTGCCGGGTTATTTTCGACGCACACCGCCCGTGCGGGGTTATTTTTGCCGCAAAGCAGGTACATTTTCACGCTAGCAGCGCTAGTGTGTTGTTACAACTACCTAAAGACTCTTTTTATTTTAAACCTTTTAAAAATCATAACTTGACTTGTGTATGTTGGATTTTTGTCGTTTTGGTCTTGTTTTGTCTAGATAAATATTTCCTATTTTTCTAAACTGGTGTTGTGTCATTTTGTAGTGTTTTCATTAAGTTACTGTGTGTGTTGGTACAAATACTTTACGCCCAACACTCTGAGGTTAAGCCTACTGCTCTGCCAAGCTACCAAGGGGGTAAGCAGGGGTTAGCTGAGGGTGATTCTCTTTTATCCTAACTAGAGTGAGGGTCCTTGCTTGAACAGGGGGTAACCTGACTGTCAACCAAAGACCCCATTTCTAACAGTCACTAACACGTCATGTGTAATCATTATTACTGCACTAATGTGTTTATTTTAAATATCAATACACCTTAGTAGAAGTTTGTTATCACATAATTAACTCACTCTACACCCCAACAATAACCCACATTTTTATATATCTCTTATTTACTTATATTATTTACAATTCATCACATTTAACACTTCTTTTAATTTCTATATCTCTTCTTTCATTGAACATGACTAAATTATTAGTATGTACTCTATAGAGCTATGAAGAAATACACAACCAGGGGTATGGAACCACAAATAAAAGCAAAATGTTGTTATTCCTTGCTTTCAAAATACCTTCACAAACAATGTAACTAGGAAAGAAACATTCTGCTAAACTACCATGATGTTTTAGGTGTCATTTCTTTGAAGCATCATTTAGTAAAATGTGCGGATGCATGGTGGTATTTCCAACATTTATATTCATAACAGGAAAAATCAATGTAACCTTTTCATCAAAGTTACACATTGCCATAGTAGTTCCTGGCATGAACAAAACTACTTTGTGCCAAAACTACTTTGTGCCAATATTCTTCGTATGGAAGAGCAGAATGGTGTCACTACCACTGAAGCCAGCCAATAAACAGAGAGACAGAATTCAAATAACAAAAGATCTGTGATAACCAGTTTATGGCAGAATTCTCAAAGAAAATCACAAAGTACACCCATGGTATCTGTTCCTGCATTAGTGCAAATTTACAGCTTTTATACATGAGCTAGCATTTAATGAGGCAGACCAGGAAATCGAACTCCTAGACAATATTTGTAAACACCATTTTAGCAGGAGGAAAATATGCATGTCTTTTTACAGGACAAGTAGACTGATGACACAAACTGTCCCATGGACAATTTAGACATTTTATAAAATTCCACACTCCTGACAACATATTGTTAACTGCTGCAAATGAATCCTCTGTTCCCTCCAGACTAAATTTGTTCACTGTAAGAATTTTGGCAACCTTTGCATGGGTCAAATATTTTTAAATGTAATCCCTACATAAGAAAGTTCTAATTTGTTGTACACCTGTGGTTCCTAACCTTTTTACTCCTGGGGACCACCAGTGAAACGTTACTGGAAGCCAGTTACCCCCAAGCAATTTTCACAATTTAAATTTCAAACATGAAATCATTCTTTTTATATTGAAAAAATATGCAAAAATCTAAACATTTTATTGGAAATGTTGGTGCTGCATCTTGGCGACCAACTTTTCAATTTTTAACCATAAGTGCCTCTCTTCTCTCCCTATCCTTTTTGTCACATTTAATTAATTTTTATTATAGCATCTCTCATACCAGTGTAGGTGTTGGAGCACTTTACAGCACTTTAAAATGAAAGACTGGGCAAAAACAGCTTTCTAATTTGTGCTATGCAGTTGGCATGCAGCTCCTTAATTGCAGTTCATAGCTCAATGTGCTAGATTACTATTATGAACTGTACAGTAACTAAAGAATCTCTGTGACAAAAGCAGTAACCCACTTTGCCATCCACATAAAATACTGTTTTTTTTTTTTCATAATACACATCCTATGCATCCTGCATATTAACCATCTGCACTATCTTTCAGTCAAAAATGCCACTGTTCAAAACTCTCATTCCTCCCCAGCAGGTACATTAATCACTGGAGTTATCTTGACGCTTTTATTTTCGCTGTACAATGCTCTTTGCAGTGCTTTTAAAGCCATTAACAAGTAATAAAGTCTGAATTTTGTGTCTCACTACGTGTGATAATTTAACAATTAAACTTACATTTTTTACAGTGTGTAAGCATGTTACAGCCATCCCTTGTCTACTTGCAAACCTTTCCCATACTCAGTCTTGCGCCAAATCATAGTATAGTAATTGGAGTAGTGGTCACATTTTTCAGGCCAGTGTATCGCCTTCTTACAATCCTCCCACAAATCTCATGGTACAATAATGCTAAACAATGTATCCGGATCCTTCCAAAGCAGCCCTTCCCATGGCTATTATTCTGTTTAACTCTCTACATTTTTATGTACGTCGAGAGACTGTGTCTTGTGATCTCCAGCTGTGTTTTTTGTATTGCTGAGCACCTCCTTCCACATCTTGATGTTATGGATTGTGTGATGTGCATACGTGGACATATCCCATAGTAAATTGTGTGATCCCTCTCGCCCCTTGCCAATACATTTTTCCATTTCATTTGATATCTGTTCGTACTTCTGTTCATTTTTTTCTAATTGCATTAGCCACTTCCTCTTTACCCTGGCTATGGAATAACTGTCTAATTCTTTCACAAGGTCTCTTACGTTTTGCTTTTATTTTTCACTTCCTCATCCATCAAACGCCATTCCAGGGTGCGGCTTTCACGTTCCGTCTCTGCCTGCTGTTGTAGAGGCAGCTCAGAGTGTTTGGTCCCTGCTGTGGTGCCCTCACGCTGTAGTGTATTTCCCAAATGTCTTCAAACAAAATCGATATTTTGTTCCTGTGACTGTGCACTTGTCACAGGAAGAGAGCTTGACAAGCCCCTATTATCTCTATTTTATTTTATTTTTGTTTTTCTTCGTCCTCCAATCTTCCCTGCCCTTGTCAGCCCCCCCACCATGTGGAGGAAACCATTCTTCAGTTCAGTTTATTTATTTCTCTTCTTTTTTTTTTTTTTTTGTTTATCCTCCACCTACAGGACAGCCCCACATTCAATGCACATCCCACATGCAACTAGCATGTAGGCAGCATTGTAAAGCACCACACATGTCCGCAAAGCTACAGAAACACTACTGTCAGTTTCCTTGCAAAGTCAAAGTCTAAGTACAGTAGTCCCTATAGGCCTTCTTTCGCCTCTATTTGGTACGCTGGACTGTCCTTGGCGCTATGTTGATGTGTCTCTAGTTTGCCTTTACTAAGAGGGTTCCTCGTGACTGTCTTACCCTAGCCTTTTGTTACATAACACGAAGACAATTACAATCGTTCCAGAAAACAGTAGGATGTCGGTGTATTTTTTTTCTTATTACACCGCTCATACCCCATGACACAGAAGGGGTAACAATGGGTATATTCACACACGCAGCCTCTCTTTGCCAGCCGCAATTATTGATTAGTAAAAGCAGGAAGCAAGCCGGTCTGCATCCATGCCACAATTTCAGCCAGCCATGTCCACCTTAGCTCACAAAAAGTTTGAAATCAGACAGTACCCAAGGTGCTAGTGACGGCGTCCACACTGGCGTCCTTTGGGGTGAATCAAGAGATGACAGAATAGTCAGGAGGGACATGGTGCGGCTGTATGATATTGGAAGCTGGACCAGATCCTTGGCCAGTGACACACAGATAATGCAATAGCGGTGAACAAGTCAAGCAACCACATGTGACGGCAGAACCATAGACAAGGGTCACAGTACAATTAGCCCTGTGGGGTGATCCTACTCCCAACCCTTGTATCAATATGTAGTGAGTGCAGGGGGGGTGTTTGTACTGTGTGATGTTTACAGATTAAATCAGTCAATTGTCATAAAAATCTGTATTATGTCGCCCATGAGTCCACCCACCTAGTCTTAAATTTTCTAAAAATTCTTATCCTAAATCGCAAATGCATGAAGTCAAAATAAATTACAGTACACCACCTTGTTGTCAACCCTTCCTTCATCAATCAAAAACCACTTTCGCACACACACGTATTTATATCTCAAAAACCACTTTCAGACACACACACGTATTTATACCTCAAAAACCACTTTTGCACACACATGGATTTATAACTCAAAAACCACTTTCGCACACACACGGATTTATACCTCAAAAACCACTTTTACACACACATGGATTTATACCTCAAAAACCACTTTCGCACACACACGGATTTATACCTCAAAAACCACTTTTACACACACATTGATTTATACCTCAAAAACCACTTCTACAGTTTACACCATTTCACATGAGTAGCCGATAGTTCAATATGCCATAAGCATTGTTCAAAGAGCTGCAATATTACAGGAAACAGATAACATAACAATTTTTTAACACGACAAACAGAGCCTGCCTGCTCCACTGGAATGAACAACTATCACTCCTATAAACACAAGGATGCTGACATCACATGCCAGTTCCTCTTAAATGTACACATAGAACCTGGAACGGACCTCTACCATTCCATTTCACATCTGGGCAACGCCCTGTTAACCAGGGGTTGGCTTGGCGCCCACAACACCCTCTCTGACCAGAGTTATCCGCCCCAGCCCCTCCGGCTGGGGACCTCAAACAGCGACTCGCGCTGTGTTCTGAAGCAACACCGCTAGTTGCCTCTATTCCTCGGACATCTTTTTTTAACAGTAACAAGCTACATGAAATACAGGAAGCTATTCTAAGTATACAGCTGCAGCGCAGGGAGGAAGGAAATGGTGTAATACAATGGAAGAACCAAATTAACACAGAATGCTAGCAGCCTGCGGACGGTTATAGTTAACTATCTGAATGTTTTCACGAGGTGCATTATCGGAGCCCGCAACAGAGGACAACAGAGGAAGAAATGCCCTTGGCATGCCACCGGAGACAGAGAAGAAAAACAAATATCATTACAAAAAGCTGGCTAAGGGGTACGGCAAAATAGAAATATTAACCATAAATGCATAACCACTGTATGCAGGAAACATATTAACGAAACACCCCAGTTACCTCCCTGTTTCGCAATATTTACACCGGAAAAACAGTAGAGCAAACAGCGAGAGCAGGACCACGAAGCAGCAATAGATACTCACGACAGCTCCAGACTCCGTCGCAGGAGGGGCCCTGTCCAATGGGTCAGCTGTCGCCCCAACCGAAACAGGAGCCGGGCTGAAGGAAACTATTCGCTGAACGAGACCGCAATTCTTCCATTCTCCACCAAATGTAGAAGCCTAATTATTCAGCACCCATTCAGGATACAAACGACCGTTAGCCAGCTCTTCTAGATAAACATAATATCAATTTATTAGGGATAGAATAGAAAGACATGTACATGGAGGATGCTCGGTACTAGTGTACACTCGAGCAGCCTAATACAAGGAAGTAATACATGATCTTTTATAGTATTAAACCACAAACATAATTCAACGTCTTATTGGTTCTTTGGCTTTGACGTATGATTGACGCATGACTACTTCTCCATTATGGCTGAGGTCGTTTTTCCTATCATACTATATATAGTAACAAAAAGCATAGAAAAGGATTTTACACAAGGTGGCCTACGTGCCTAATATCACATGGTCCATCTTGTGACAGAACTTGAGAACATCACGTACTCAGACTGGTACTTTCCAGAAGGGAGATTGCTTCAGCTAGCATGCAATGACGAGGATCATTCATGATGTCTGTTCAGAGGGCAAGCCTTGCAACATAATGCGTTCCTAGCAGTAGCGAATTACATTTGTAGGCCTCTTTACTTAATGATAGGCCTGTGCAGAGATTGTCATTGTGTATCACAGGGGCCACTAGGCATAGCATACCTAGGAACTGTAAAATGCGATTCCACACACGTCCACTTCTTTCAGGCACAGGGACAGTGAAGTATACACAACATTGTCTCACACAACACCAACAACACACCAACATCACATCTACAAATACAACTCACACAATCACATTGCATACATGCCAAGGACTGTCATTACATTCAACACACATATGTAAGGATGTGGCATGGAACACAAACAACACTCCCAGTAAACAGCCCTGCAATGGACATACACATCACACACATTGCAACACAATGGAAGGACAACTGGCTGCACAGCAGTTAGAAAGACAAATATACAAACCTCACTATGCAAACAATATCTGCACAATTGGATGGGGCCAATAGGAACACGCAGGGAAGGAACAGCATTGGGACACATATCACCTTGCAACTACCCATAAAACCACTTTTACACATGAAAGGGCCCTTCAGGTATCTCTGGGACAAACAATACTAGACCCAAATGACATGCCTATCTGCACAGTGTGGAGGTGCAAGTCAACAAAGCACATACAACTCCAACTTCATGGGACATACCTCTACATGGAGTAGCTGAAAGGTACACACAGCTGAATGGAAGCATGCACAGTCTAATGCAAACAAGGGTAGTATAATTGAACACACTCCAGGTCTGCACGTACAAACTCAAGCTGTCACACATCAGATATATAAATAATCCAGGGGTGGCCATCAAAGAAGGTACAGAGGGATGCCCCGATGGGTCCGCCACTACTAGAGAGTGGCCACTGGAAGAAGAATCAGATGATGAAGAGGATGCCCGGGTCTCCCCCCTTGGCACTCCCCTCACTCTCTGTGCCATTCGGTCCCTGTGTGTCTGTGGTGTCTTGACCCCGGGTCCCAACTCTACTGTGCCCCGTCTCTTTTGCTTGCCAAAGCTGATGCTGGAAATGTCCATGATCACACATAAACAACACCACTGATTAGTAAACATTACTATGAAATCAAGTAGGGCCCAACAACAAACTCCACCTAAGTGGCCCATACATGTGCCATACCATATGCATGCATGCCATATGAACTGTCAAAAGTTGCCCACAGGAAAACCAGGATCTCAGAGAAATACAATTGCATGGCTGAAGTTGTGCAATCACAATAACCATTCAATAAGTAAGTGACCCCAATCACCCTTAAAGCTTACGTGTTATCATACAATTGAAGGCTAATTGTCAGAGTCACCAGATCCTCGGAGTCTGTGCACGTTCCCAACACTTCCACCACAAGACAGCTCCAATACTCTGATTAGAATTGTCACAGAGTCTAAGAGAATCCAAGTGGGGAAAAGGGGATTAGGAAGGGAACAGCTGGGAAGGAGACCTGTAGGAAGCAATAAGGTGAAAACAGACAATATCAAAATTAGATCATATGAATATCAGCACTAGGCTATGACTCTAAGCATTGTCATTCTGAAAACATGGACAACCTAAGCATAGACTTAAAATTATTAGGCTTCAAGATGACTGGATACCTGTGAGGGAATCAAAAAAGGTTAAATGCAATTTTCAAATTCAAGAATTATCATTTACATGAGGATCAGGAAAGAATTTGAAAGATTTCTAAACCATCAAATGAATCGTGTTTGAGAAACATATTAGGAACACACAACATTACAACTAGAAACCTGGTTCTTTGTTCTCTCAAATTGCTGGAACATGACTTGCACACATTGCAGATCTTTACATAGGTAGTAAAAATACCATAGGCTGATTGTGCACCATGAATAACACAAATTAAACTCGAGAAATAAATCACGCGACTTGCCAACTCAAAAGCCACCAAGTAAATGCCTTAAAATGGTAGCGCATAATGAACACCGTGATTTTAAGCACAAGAAACGAATCGCGCGTCTTGCCGATTCAAATGCCACCATGTAACTGTCAAGGAATGGTAGCGCACAATGAACATCACGAATCAAGCACGAGAAAACAAATTGCGCGTCTTGCCGATTCGAATGCCACCATGTAACTGTCAAGGAATGGTAGCGCACAATGAATATCAAGGGTTAAAGTACAAGAGAACGAATCGCGCGTCTTGCCAATTTGAATGCCACCATGTAACTGCCAAGGAATGGTAGCACACAATGAATAACATGAATCAAGCACGAGGAAAGAATTGCGCGTCTTGCCGATTCGAATGCCACCATGTAATTGCCAAGGAATGGTAGCACACAATGAATAACATGAATTAAGCACGAGGAAAGAATCGCGCGTGTTTTGCGGATTCAAATGCTACCTTTGTAAATGCCATAAAATGGTAGCGCACAATGAATATCAAGAGTTAACACACAAGAAAACGAATTGCGCTTTTTGCCGATTCGAATGCCACCATGTAACTGCCTAGGAATGGTAGCACACAATGCATATCAAGAATTAAGCACGAGAAAAGAATCGCGCGTCTTGCCGATTCGAATGCTACCTTTGTAAATGCCATAAAATGGTAGTGCACAATGAATATCAAGAGTTAACACACAAGAAAACGAATCGTGCGTCTTGCCGATTCAAATGCCACCATGTAACTGTCAAGGAATGGTAGCGCACAATGAACATCACGAATCAAGCACGAGAAAACAAATTGCGTGTCTTGCCGATTCAAATGCCACCATGTTACTGTCAAGGAATGGTAGCGCACAATGAATATCAAGGGTTAAAGTACAAGAGAACGAATCGCGCGTCTTGCCGATTCGAATGCCACCATGTAACTGCCAAGGAATGGTAGCACACAATGAATAACATGAATCAAGCACGAGGAAAGAATCGCGCGTCTTGCCGATTCGAATGCCACCATGTAATTGCCAAGGAATGGTAGCACACAATGAATAACATGAATTAAGCACGAGGAAAGAATCGTGCATGTTGCCGATTCGAATGCTACCTTTGTAAATGCCATAAAATGGTAGCGCACAATGAATATCAAGAGTTAACCTACAAGAAAACGAATCGCGCTTTTTGCCGATTCGAATGCCACCATGTAACTGCCTAGGAATGGTAGCGCACAATGAATATCAAGAATTAAGCACAAGAAAAGAATCGCGCGTCTTGCCGATTCGAATGCTACCTTTGGAAATGCCATAAAATGGTAGTGCACAATGAATATCAAGAGTTAACACACAAGAAAACGAATCGCACGTCTTGCCGATTCGAATGTCAGCATGCAAATGCCACGAAACTACCAAGCGCACATTCACATGCACAAGAGTACTTTAGATTATCATGCAAAGATTAGGCCCAAGAACTTGAAAGTTTTCGATAACGGGGTCGGGGGCCCAGCCCGACCTCTGTCTTACCGCCCTGATCTAGGATCACCAATGAAAGTGAAAAAAGGGCAAGGCCTGGAGGATCAAAGTAGGCCGCTGGAACCGGAGCTCAGGAAGTTGCTGCTACTCTGCACCGGGACCTCTGAATAGTCAGCACATTGGGCTGGGCTGGCTCCCTTTTATAGAGTCTTAGCCCAGCCCACCAACCACACCCAGGCATGCTGCAGGGAAAGCTTCTAGAACGTCCTGGAAAGGGATCACACCCTGACACAGTATAAAATCCTGCAGCAGTACATTACATGAGAACAGCATTTATGTGCATGCTGAACATAAGTCTTCAGGATTAAACTCTGCAATGCAAAAGTTTAAACAACATCATATCAGCACAATGCATAAATTATTTTAGCTTGAAATTATTAGTTTTTTGCATTCTAGTTGCCCGTAGAGCGCGCACTGCCCTGATGTTGACAGTACTCCCCTCTCCCAGACGCGCTCTAGGGCCTGGTTTCTCTGGATTGAGACGAAAGCGCCTCACAAGTACTGGAGCATGGACATCAGATGCAGAAACCCATGAGTTACTTTCAGGGCCATAACCTTTCCATGAGATTAAGTACCATAAGTTACGCTCTCTCAGTTTAGAATCCAACACTTTCTTGACTTCATATTCTACTTCCCCCTGTACTAAAACTGGAGCTGGATGAGAGCGGACCTTCTGGACTGCTTTTTTCAAGAGGGAAGTGTGGAACACTGGATGAATCCGTAATGATCTTGGCAATTGCAGTTTATAGGTCACAGGATTGATTTGCTGAAGGACAGTGTAAGGAACTATGAATTTGGGGTTGAACATGTGCTTCTTTTTTAAGTCTATATGTTTTGTGGAAAGCCACACTTTGTCACCTGGTTGATACTGCGGTCCCTCGCAATGTTTCTTGTCATAATGCTTTTTGTATTTTTGTTTGGCCTTTTCTAAATGCTGTTGAATCAATTTCTGGGTTTGATGCAAATGTTGAATGGTTTCTGACACAGCTGGAGTAAGAGAACTTTCTTGAGGAATTGTGATGGGCAAGGTGTCAGGATGATAGCCTAACAAGCCAAAAAAAGGTATAACGCCAGTAGAAGTGTGGAATGAGTTATTGTAGGCTAACTCAGCTAACCAGAGCATTGATGTCCAAGAATGAAGTGCTTTTTCAGCGTAAGCATGTAGGTATTGCTTCAAAGTCTGATTAATCTCTCTGTTTGACAATCTGTTTGAGGATGGTGGCTAGTAGATAGTGTAGATGTCACTTGGATTGTTTTACACCATGTCTTCCAGAAATTGGAGGCAAATTGCGACCCCCGATCGGAGAGGATCATTTTTGGCAGTCCATGATAATGAATCACTCTATTCAGTAAAATAGTTGCCAGTTCACTGGAGGTGAGCAATTTCTTACACGCAATTAAATGTCCATATTTCGTGAGACTATCCACTACCACCAGAATTACTGAATGTTGTTGAACCACCGGTAGACCGGTGATAAAGTCTAAAGAAATGTGCTCCCACGGACGACTTGGGGTTGGGAGTGGAAATAACAACCCTGTCGGTTTTGAGTGACTCGTTTTAGTGCGAGCACAGACTTCGCAGTTGTTTACCATTGCTTTTACATCTTTTGTTAGGGTAGGCCACCAAAAATAGCGTTTGATTAATTCAAGAGTTTTTGGAGTACCTGGATGACCTGCGGTAGGTATAACATGCAACCAGTGAAACACTATCTTGCGAAGTTTGGTAGTGGGCACGAACAAACAAGCGTCATGAAAAGGTAATCCTTGCTTGACTGACCTTTTGGGATCTGCTTGGGCCCATGTTTGCCATTTCTCAACAGTAAAAGAATTGCGGATATCTTCAAAGAAATCTTCAGTTTTTATGATACATAGGACTTTGTCGGCAGCAATGATAGCTCTGGAGGTTTGAACTGAAGGCAACGTGGTAGACTCTTGGTGGGACAAGGCGTCAGCTTTGCGATTGTCTTTACCAGGCCGGAAGGTTACCACAAAGTCAAATTTGGCAAAAAACAGCATCCAGCGTAATTGCTGAGGAGTCAAAAGTCTGGCGGAACTCATGAACTTAAGATTGCATTGATCAGTATATACTGTGACAGTGTATTTGGCACCCAACAGATGATGTCTCCATTCTTTAAAGGCGTCACGAATCACCAGAAGCTCTTTTTCAGCAATGACATAGATCTGTTCGGCTTCATTCAACTTCCGAGACATGTAAGCTACAGGATGAAGTTGACCAGTGTCCTTGTTTTGTTGCGACAAAACTGCTCCTATTGCCACATTTGAAGCATCAGCTTCCACTATGGAGGGTCGATCCGCGTCAGGATGAGTCAAGACTGGGGCAGTGGAGAAAGTTTCTTTCAAAGTTGAAAAGGCTTGGTCAGCTTCTGGAGACCATACAAATTTCTCCTTCTTTCTTAATAACTTAGTGATTGGAGCCACTGTCTGGGAGAAATGATTTATGAACCTCCGGTAAAAATGTGCAAACCCCAGGAAACATTTTACATCACGAACAGTCTTTGGGGTGGGCGAATCTGATACGGCCTTTACTTTCTTTTCTGCCATCACCATTCTTTGAGGGGTAAGGATAACCCCCAAAAACTCAACTGTGGTAACATGAAACTCACACTTGGTTAGTTTGCAATATAAATGGTGCTTTCAAAAAGCTGCAAGAATTTTCTTGACATGTTGGACATGTTCATTTTCATTGTCTGAGTAGATCAAAATGTCATCGATGTAGACTATGGCGAATATGTCAAGGTACTCTCTAAGAACGTCATTCAAGAAAAATTGAAATGCTGCCGGAGCATTACACAGACCAAAAGGCATGACGGTGTATTAAAAAAGCCCATATCTTGTCTTGAACGCTGTTTTCCATTCGTCACCCTCTATCATTCTGACCAAATGATAAGCACCTCGAAGATCAAGCTTTGTGCAGATTTTTGCTTTCTTTACTTGCTCCAGTAAGAGTCGAAATTAGGGGCAGAGGATATTTATGTTTGACAGTGACTTTGTTCAATCCCCTATAGTCGATACAAGTTCGAAGTTTTCCATTCACCTTCAGAACAAAAAACAAAGGAGAAGCTGCAGGAGACTTAGAAGGGCAAATGAAACCATTCTCCAAGAATTGATCTAGATATTTTCGTAAATGTTGATTTTCATGTTCTGACAGGTCATATACACGACAGTTGGGAAGTATTGCACCTGGGACTAGATCAATTTGACAGTCATAAGATCTATGAGGAGGTAGGTTCTCTGCTTCTTTCTCATCAAATACATCTTCATAAGATGAATACTGTTTGGGCAATGGAACTTCTTTCTCCGCAGCAGTAGCTATGTAAGAGTTGCAAACTTTTGATACTTGAATTTTTTGTTCTTTACATAGCACAGATGAGAACACGACCTTTCGTTCAGCCCAATTAATCTCTGGATTGTGATGAGTTAACCACGGTAAGCCAAGGATAATCCCGTACTGGGGAGCATGGATCACGTCAAGGATGAGTTTCTCTTTATGCTTCTTTCTTTGATTCTTATCCTCACAAATCACCGACAAGGGGACAGTCTGGAGAGTTACTGGACTTCCAGTCAAGAGTTTTCCATCGACTGCCTGGATGATTTCTGGGGTCTTCTTTTCAATACATGGAATCTTCCATGCACGAACCAGTTGGGCGTCAACAAAGTTCCCAGTAGCCCCAGAATCGACTAGAGGCTTCTTGAAATAGGTCTTTTTCTTAACCTGAAGTCTTATTCCCAGTTTGAGATTTTTAGATTGTAAAGGGTCCACGGTGACACCCAAGAGCAACCCTTCTCTGCATCTTGGGTGCTTTAGTTTTCAGACTCGACTTGTGCATTGGCTGCAACCTTCTGAACTGGACCTCGTTTGCTCTTTTGATTGGACAATCTTTGGCAAAATGACCTTTGCGCCCACAATAGAGACATTGTCCATTCTTTCTACATAGGTCCTTTTCATCTTTGGTCAAAGCTCTCCTGATGGTTCCAATTTCCATCGGTTCCGGCGTTCTTTCTTTTGGAGTTCTTGAGTCTCTACAATATTATGGTGAACACGCCAGGAATATTTTTCAGCCTTTTTGAGTGTTCCTTTCCGTTCTGTTAAACGATGATCAAGCCTCAAGGCAAGGTTTATCAATTCTTGACAGTCTGTATGTTGCGGGTCGATTTGAGCTAGGATATCTTTTAGCTACTCTTTGAGTCCCTTGTAGAACAAGGCCGCTTGTTTTTCTTCAGGCCAGGATGGCTCAGCGACCAGCCGATTAAAGTTGGCTAAATATGACACTAAGGCCCTCATTCTGACCTTGGCGGTCGGCGGAGAGGCGGCGGTTGGACCGCGAACAGACCGGCGGTCAAAAAAATGGCATTCTGACCGCGGCGGTCACCGCCGCGATCGACCGCCACTTCCCCACTCCGACAGCCACGGCGGTCATGACCGACGGGCTGGAGTCTGCGCACTCCGGTCCGGCGGTCGACCCAAGACCGCCAACGGTATCATGACCCTGCTTACCGCCGCGGTTTCTGGCGGTCGGGAACCGCCATGCGAACCATGGCGGTAGGCACTATCGGGGCCAGGGAATTCCTTCCCTGGCACTGATAGGGGTCTCCCCCACCCCCCACTGCCCCCGAGTCCTCCCCCCACACCCTCCACCCCCCTGCCACCCCCCAGAGGTGGTACGAACCCCCTCCCCACCCCCACCCCGACATGCACATACACGCACCCCGACATGCACACACCCCCAACATGCACATATACACACCCCCTACACACACACATACACAACGGGGACACATACCCGCACACATATATGCCGACATGCGCACCCGCCGAACTACACACATTGCCCATAGGCACAGCTGCACTCCCCGCCCGCATGCACGCACTCACACACCCCCTCTACACACTCACACGCACACCCCCATGCACGCACACATCACACAACACCCCCCCACCCCCTCCCCTCACGGACGATCAACTTACCTTGTGCGTTGGTCCTCCGGGAGGCGACAGGAGCCATGGGGAGGTGACCGCCAACAGAAGACCGCCAACAGAAGACTGCCACACAGAAATGTGGGTTGTAATTCTGTGGGCGGTGTTCTGCTGGCGTGGCGGTGGAGGTTGACCAGTCTCCACTTTCCCGCCGACCGCCAGTGTGGCTGCTGGCGGTTTTCCGGCGGAACGCTCCCAGCGGTCGGAATGCGCACAGCGGCATACCGCCGCGGTCGGCGGTCTTCACCGCGGCGGTAACTCGGCGGTCTTGCGAAAAGACCGCCAAGGTCAGAATGACCCCCTAAGTCCTGATTCCCTTGACGTAAGTCTTATAATGCACGATCTGCTGACAATGTTACAGTTCTACGATCAAAAACTCGCTCACACTCGCGAACAACATTTCTCCAGTTGTATAACAGGGGACTGCCTTTATGCACAAGAGGAATAGCCCAGGTAGCTGCATCTCCAGACAGATATGATAACAAGAAAGCTACTTTGGACTGGGCATCGGGGAAAGTATGTGGTCTGCAGGTGAAGTGTAATTCCACTTGAACCAGGAAAGATTGCGCTTTCAAGGGGTCACCTGAGAAACGTTCTGTGGGAGCTAAAGGAATGGCTGAAGGAACGTTGAGGGAAATGTTTGTCGGATTACCTCCAGCAGTCTGAGAAGAAGGACCTGGCCAAGACACACCCGGAGGATTTTGTTCCTTCTTTTCTACCTTATCCTGTAACTGACTCACTCTCTCAGCTAGGCTAGTTGCCAAATCTTTTGATGATACCACCTCTGCTTGGAGCTGAGTGATAGCCTTGACTAGCTCGTCCAGTGTGGCCATGTTGAGAACATACACAGACCAGGAGGATAATAATTTGTGGGCGCACTATTCTGTCAGAGTTACCAGATCCTCGGGGTCTGTGCACGTTCCCAACACTTCCACCACAAGACAGCTCTAATACTCTGATTAGAATTGTCACAGAGCCTAAGAGAGTCCAAGTGGGGAAAAGGGAATTAGGAAGGGAACAGCTGGGAAGTAGACGTGTAGGAAGCAAAAAGGTTAAAACACACAATATCAAAATTACATCATATGAATATCAGTACTAGGCTATGACTCTAAGCATTATCATTCTGAAAACATGGACAACCTAAGCATAGACTTAAAATGATTAGGCTTCAAGATGATTGGATACCTGTGAGGGAATCAAAAAAGGTTAAATGCAATTAGCAAATTCAAGAATTATCATTTACATGAGGATCATTAAAGAATCTGAATGATTTCTAAACCATCATATGAATCATATTAGGAACACACAACATTACATCTAGAAACCTGGTTCTTTGTTCTCTCAAATTGCTGGAACATGACTTGCGCACATTGCAGATCTTTACATAGATTGTAAAAATACCATAGGCTGATTGTGCACCATGAATAACACAAATTAGACTTGGGAAATAAATCATGCGACTTGCCACCTCAAATGCCACCAAGTAAATGCCTTAAAATGGTAGCGCATAATGAACACCGTGATTTTAAGCACAAGAAACGAATCGCGCGTCTTGCCGATTCGAATGCCACCATGTAACTGTCAAGGAATGGTAGTGCACAATGAATATCAAGGATTAAAGTACAAGAGAACGAATCGCGCATCTTGCCGATTCGAATGCCACCATGTAATTGCCAAGGAATGGTAGCGCACAATGAATAACATGAATTAAGCACGAGGAAAGAATCGCGCATCTTGCCGATTCTAATGCTGCCTTTGTAAATGCCATAAAATGGTAGCGCACAATGAATATCAAGAGTTAACACACAAGAAAACGAATTGCGTGTCTTGCCGATTCGAATGCCACCATGTAACTTCCTAGGAATGGTAGCGCACAATGAATATCAAGAATTGAGCACGAGAAAAGAATTGCACGTCTTGCCGATTCGAATGCTACCTTTGTAAATGCCATAAAATGGTAGCGCACAATGAATATCAAGAGTTAACACACAAGAAAACGAATCGCGCGTCTTGCCGATTCGAATGTCAGCATGCAAATGCCACGAAACTACCAAGCGCACATTCACACGCACAAGAGTACTTTGGATTATCATGCAAAGATTAGGCCCAAGAACTCAAGAGTTTTCCATAACGGGGTTGGGGGCCAGCCCGACCTCCGTCTTGCCGCCCTGATCTAGAAATACCAATGAAAGTGAAAAAAGGGCAAGGCCTGGAGGATCAAAGTAGGCCGCCGGAACAGGAGCTCAGGAAGTTGCTGCTGCTCTGCACCGGGACCTCTGAATAATGAGCATGTGAACACTAATGCCAAATGCAAAATGCAATCCTGCGGATCCCACAAAAGGTCATGCACACATCTATTTGTCACATAAACAATAACCAAACAATACGAAATTATGCTTTAAAATCCTGCCATGTTGCTGATAAAAGTACCAGAGCCTGGAAAAGGTGACATGGAAATATTCAAGTCACACTGAAAGCTGTTTCACTATGCACACTTCACAAATGATTTTAAAAAAAAGGGACACAAGCTGACATGTATGCATAAGGAATTATGGAACCAGTGATGGCACATAAATCATGCCAATATGCATTCCCCACTTACCAGGGGGAGGTATTGATCTATAGCTGCACCCAAAGTACAATGTAGGCTCTGTCACATGTATGATGGCCATCTTCATATTACAGACTAAAGTTAGGCATCAGCACCCATAATACGCTGAAGACAACTAGCCTTTGGGTGGCAGATGCCAATATACTCATTTACCCAGACACATGGCTGAGGACAGTGATCCATCACTTATTTATCTTTGGCCTGTAACATTGAGGAGTAGTGGCCTGGTGCACAGAATTTACACACACTACAACAACAAACAGTACTTGCTTGATCAGTGTCACAGCCATATGTTGTCCCTGGAGATCAAGTGGTTTGGGGATTGTACACAGTTGTGTCCTAGGTCCCTGGGCTAATAGGCAAGGCACATCAGTATACAACACATGACATGTCTACAGAAACAATCACTCATCTACTGTGTTGCACATGGCTCATCCCTAATTGTCAGTTGGAGCCGTCAGAATCTAACACATTCACTTGGCTATTTGACAGGCAGAAATATGCCCTGTACTCATCACCTGTGGCAGTTGTGCTGCCCTCAAGCACCCATCAAGCTCTAGATAGGATACAGCCAGAATGTGGGCCATTAGGGGGTCATGGTTCGACGGGCACCCTGCCCATGTTGGGAGGACATCCCCAGCTGGACCTCTGTGATCTTCCAGGCCAAGCGTCTCAGGTCCCCCCAACCTTTTCCTGCAGTGGATGCTCCATCGGTTGTGGACCCCCAGGGTCCACACCTTCCAGGCAATGGCTTTCCATAGTATCTTCTTTTGATGGGCATTGACCTGCTTGGATTTAAAAGACAAGTCAAGAGATCATGATCATAAGTTCCATCACAAATATTTGAGTCATATACTTGCCAGTAACTTCAAGCTAGGACTTTACGATTTGTCAATACTACCCAAATGTGACACACACAAGCAAATAACTACAGGAAGATGATTACACACATATATATTTCCATCTGCAGACTAACCCACTACCAGACTAACCCACTACCCTGCTCATGGCCTACAATGACTGAGCAGCTTACTGACATCAGGAAGGCCATGCTTTAGCAACCTGTACTGTGATGTATGCCACTATGAAACACTACATATCTATGTGGTTTTTGAAGGGTAAACTCCTTAGGCATGAATGGACCAACACATTCACACTCTGTGAGACTGACTCACTGCATTCAACTGCCAGAGTACAAATACCAACATTGCACATGAGTAACAATGAAGAGGCTGGCATGGTGGGTACAGAATGTGTATTCTCTGTCCATTTGCGAACATGTGGAATAACAAATGCAGACACATGCTAATTTGTGGGGTGTGGTTCTGTGAAATGTACCTGTACCACAGAACACAGAGATGGCTTCCAACTAACAATGGCATGCATCATACAGTTTCTGCTATGTTATCAAGCTACTGACTCACATATCACGGCCTCTCATGAATCAAAACACTGCACTGTGGGAGAGTCAGTTATGGAATAAGCCTGTACAGGACAAATATGAGCTGTGGGAAGGGGACAACAGAGCTGTGGGAGTAAGGGGCCTGTCATGAGTGTAAGACACACACTCACAGTGATACTAAGTGCATAAATGGGCTAGATTAATACATTTCCTCTCTATCCATTCCTAATTTAGTCAAAGGTATGAGGCATTCAGGGCAGGTTTTGCAACCGGATCCTCCTATTGGCCACATGACAGGATCTTCTGGGGTACAGGGACAGGGCACAGTGCCACAGCTGCATAGCCACAGTGACTCAGTGACTAGGTCAGATACTAGGAGATATATATGACAGGCCCTGGTCTCTGCAGACTGAGCATAAAGAACATACATGACACTCCATTCCCATCACTTCAATGCATGACATAACATCCTATAGCCAACAGCAATTCGGCATGTAGTGCATGGCAACTAACCTGAAGGGCCCAGTGTGTCATGATATGCCTTCCAAACAACAGTTTCGCAAGGGCAGATGTGGATTGAAAGATCTGTGGCATTATACACATTGTTCACATTACTTTCAACTGATTCATACAACATGCATACACAGCTCATGCAGTCACACACATACATTTTGTTTGACATTTACAACAACCATGAGGAAAGAGATGTCAGTGGATGGCAGTAATGTCTCTTCACCTAGTTATGTGCATCCAACACAAGGAGGCTCTAGGACCTCAAAAACCTCAAACAACACAATGTGACTGAACTTAACATATGGCACTGGTCAACAATACAGGCACATTGTCCATCCCATTGCTGCCACAAATACTGCAAAAAGAGGCACATGAGTAGCCAAACTGGTACACATGGGCACATTAAAGCCTGTTAAGAGGGAAAAGATGGTGAAGTATAGAGAAAAGTTTGCATTTGAGGGACATACCTGTTCCTCTGGTGAGCCATAGAGCTGTCCGTACAGGAGTATGACCTCAGTCACTAGTCTTTCCAGCTCCATTGGAGAGAAAGCAGGGGCCCAATCACCTGTTGGATGTGGCAAGATTCCTCCCAGCAGTGGCACGCAGCAGCTCAGGTCATAGAGGTCTTGCTGGCTGCAGTATCAGGAGTCAAGCGAATGAATCTGCAGAACATGGACCCGGTCATCACCACCAGCGGACACAGCCATTGGGCCTTGACCGCCACTGGCAACAACATTAGCCTATGGCTGTGTCCACCGCAGTTGTAACAGCCTAATGCCATGATGACGTCCGCCGGCAGCCTTGGGTGGTTCCTAATTTCCAGTGGAGTAGGTTAAGCAGCCGCAATTTTGGTAGGCTGAAATGCTGTATTGGGCTGTAGAATCTGCATCACAACTACAAAATGTATTTTTGACCTCATAAACATGCTTATCCTGTGTTGTCATATAGGTCCTACTACTCAAACACCATTGTAGTATGTTGTAGGCCACAGATGGCATTTAAAAGTGGGACACAGTCCACCATCGCCGATGGTCATTTTGGCAGTAGAAATACCCCGTCACATTTCGAGGGGCAATTGTGTTGCAAATCTCTGAGTTTGGTCCACTTACATGTTGTGACCACATGTATGTAATACTTTGTTGGCCACATGTGACCCTTGTGTTATATGCAGCTGTGATGTGTACTAGTTGCCATGTTCGTCCATTCAGAAATGCCTTGTCACATATCATTGACATGCATAATGTATATTGCTGTGGACACACTGACTAATGTTAGAAATCATGTCTTGTCACATATAGGTACCCAGGGAGAGGGAGGATGCAAACACCTCCAGTCTACCATCCACTGCCAGACCTTCAGACCATGGAACAATGACACATCATACTCCTATGTCCTCTGAATAGGCAAACAATAGTGGTGGTAATGTCATCAGTTGGAGCCAGATCTGACACCAGCTATTAGGTATCCAACCATCATACCACCCATTTTACAAGTCATGTCATTGTGGCACTTCCTGGCCCCAGGATCCTTCCAGCATACAGTGCCATATCAGCTGGCATGCCCCAACCTATTTTTAGTCTGCTGTTGAAGGATATCCTCTTGCATGAATTCCACATGTGGTGGGGCCCATTGATGGCACACATGTAGGCTTGGTCCCATGGCATGCCAATGAACAAGTATGCCACAACAGAAAGAACTTCCATTCCATCAATGCATAAGTTGTTTGGCGGATCTCTACATTGTGCAGGTCTGTGCCCATTATCCGGGTTCAGCCCATGATTCCTTCATAATGCTGAACAGCACAATACCCCAGCTGATGTCACAAGTGTACCCAGAGAGGGTCTGGCTGGTTGGTAAGACACATCTATCCTGACTGTGTGTGGGCAATGTCTGGTGCTAAAGTCATGAAGTGAGTGATTCATTGTTGCACATATGTCCAATGCCTTAACAGGAGACTCTGCATATCCAAACTGTCCTTGGTTGTTGACGCCAATAAGGAATCCAACTATGCCACGGGAAGTCCAGTTCATTGACGCCCATGGAAGAACAAGGTGAGTAATAGAGCAGGCTTTTGGGCTCCAGAGGGCCAGATTCCGCTGTCTTGACAGGACTGGTGGAACACGCCTCTATCCACCCGGAGAAGTGTGTCAGATCACTGTGGCATTTTGCATGCTCCACATTGCCCTGCGGAGGAATATCCTTTACATTCCAGAGGAGGGGAGTCTGCAATGCCACCAGGTGAGAATCCTGAAATGCCAAGTGAGGATGACAGTGGTGAAGAGGAAGGAGCTGACTTGCAGGAAGATATCATAAACAGCTACTTTTCATGAGTGTAAGTTTGTCATGTGAAGTCATGACTGTGACCGTATAATGTACTGTAGATCTGAGAATGTGTGGAGTTGAATGTTTTGGCAACAACTAAGGAGCTGATACTGTGCAATATTCAACCAAAGGGTGCTTGATGAGTTAGCCTTTGACTTATCCCCACCTTGATAATGCTGCTTTGTTTGTGATGGTCTCATTGCAATGTTATTCCATTTCCAGATGCTTGCTATCTGGTTTGTGTAATAGTTATGCTTAAAGTCTTTACTCTTTGTTTTCCCCTTGTACAGGTACCTTTATCATGACATCCTTATGTGGGCATTTCAGAGTTGTGAGATTGGCAGGTATCTGATGTTGTTCTGATATAGGAAGTGGACATGGATTGTCCCAGGTAATGTAGGTCACAAATTTAGGGTGCATGAGACCTGTGCCAAAGCAGCTTGAACAGTGTTTGGGTGGAAGGACTAAAGTGTACATTGTACTTGTTCAGTGTGCTATATTGGCCCAAGTGTATAATGAGTGTCATCATGTGAGCATGAAATCTGTAGTCATCAATTGCGAGCAAGTCATTCACCCTTCACGTTGGTTAAACACTTTTCTTGTATGACCTGTATGTAGCTGTAGATGTGTTTCATCACTGCAGGCCACAGTGTCTGTGCCACAACACTGACATATGTTTGTGTCATACCACCAGATGCATGGTCATTGGATAATGATGGGCCTGTGGTCAGGGAATGTTGTGCTGCCATCTATCTCTACCTTGGTTTGTGGGATGGTGGATTACTCTGGTGTGATATATGATAAGGCTCAAGCTGGTGACACCATCCACTTTTCTGTTTGCTTATTCTACAAGACAATGTCTGACAAGGCCCTTCCTTCCATGGTTTGGGGCTTTAATTTTGTATGTGTACCTTGACTCAATATGAGTCAGCCATTCTTGGCTATGACAGTCCAGACATTTCAACAGCCTGTGTGCTGTACAGTGGAATAAAATGTTTGGTGTGACCAGACACTTGTAGCAATGTGTTTGTGTGTGTTGGTAGTAATCCTTAGTAGGACACTGTACCTGTAACATACCCCTTCTTGCATTAGAATCTTGTGTCTTCCTCATTTGCTTCACATGGTCTTACATCTCTACATAGCAAAATGTGGAACAGACGCAAGCAGATAATGACTTTTGTGATGGGTGAATTTATTGGAAATGTGTCCAGAATATAAATTGGGGCTTGATGCAACAGAACAATGAAGCGGTCAATCATGGTCGTTGGAATCATTATAGTGGGTGCCACACCATTGGAAGTCCGAAGTCCAGTGCACTCTTCCCATTGGAAAGCAGAGTGAATAAGTGATACACACAGAAGGCCATTTTGGAAGAGGTCACTTGCTGACAGTGATAGGTGTCTTTCCGGCCGTACCTCCTGGGTTCTTAGCTGGACATCCCCGCTTGCTTGGGTGGGTGGGGATCTGCTGCTACAGAGGCAGGAGTGTCTGGGGCGGGTACTTCCCCTGACAGGGACTCTCTTCCAGTGGATGGTACTGATGAAGGGCCTTGTGTAAATGCACCAAAGGAAGGGGTAGTGTGTTGTTGTTGGTCTCTGCTCAGGGTGGTGTTAATGAGCCTCAGAACCCTTTTCAGGGAGGTCATGTTGGTATTGTGAGCCTTCCACACATTTACTGATGGAAGTCCCTGAGCAGCTGCTTTATTTCCCGGAATTCAGAAAGTACATGGTCCATCATGCCTTGGGACTACTGCTAGATCTCCAAGACGTGGCTGATGGTGTCTTGGCCAATATCAGCCCCAGTGGTTTCACCCCGCTGGCCCACAGTATCCTTCCCATGTACCCTACCCCCACAGGCCTGTCCCCTTGCCACAGGGTGCCCTCCCCTATTGGTCCATGGTCCGTCATTGTCAGATGTGTTGTGCTGCAACTCAGGATCCTGAATTGGGGTGCACGAGATGGTTGGCACTGTGCTAGGGACACAGGTTGGGGGGCCCAGGGTGCCCATGGTGTAAAGACAACCGCACTGGGTGGTGTTGATGTGACCACAGTGAGGCTCACTGTTGCTGTCTGACCAGGTTGCCCAAGCACTGTCCTCCACATCTAGATGTGCAAGAGTGTCTTCATCACTGAGGGCTTCATGCACAGGGATAGTGGCAGTCTCTTCTGTGGCATCTGTGTGGTCAGTGGCAAATCAACCTGTTGATGTGAAAGATACAATGTTACTGGTTGTATTGTGGCATCTACTTCCAAAACTTTACAGTGACATTTCACAAAAACCTTATCCTTTTTTGAGTTGCCGGTAATCCTATTGTGACAGGTAACATGGTACTGGTTGTGTTGACATGAGATTTGTGGGCATGCCAGATCTCCTTGTCTGAAACAGCTGCTGAGATGAGCAAAACATTGCCCCTTGGGGGGATGGCCTGAGAATGTCATCTTGCCACCAGTGCAGGCTAAAGAGTAGCTAGACAAGTTAGGTTTTTGGCGCATTTTGAGACCTAGATGAATGTGATGCAGGCAGACCGAGGAGTTTGTTGTAATGGTGAAAGAAGTCATCATGTGGTTACTGCACTACTTATGTGTCTGCTGACAATACCATTCTGGTGATGCATCTTGAAGCCTTTGGGATCATTGTTTTGTCCACTGGGTAAGGTGTCCTTCCTGTCCTCAATAGTTACATCTTGAATTAACAGGTCAAAATGGAGTTAGGTAGCCAGGCACATCTCAAAGTTGAACATGAACTGTATTCTGGTCACTCCTAGATGAGTAAACCTCAAATGTGACTTAGCAGGCACGGATATTTGATCAAGTGACCTCTAGTGAGATGTTTTGAGTTGGGGACACAGTGCCTCCTGGGAGCCACTGTCATGGACACACTTGCCAGTTTTCATCCTCCCAGGCATGTAGAGTTAATTTGGGAGTTCTCTACTGATGGATTTGAGCAAGTGAAACAGGTTTTGTTGTTGGAGTTAGGTAAACAGGGCCAGTTGGGATTTGCATTTTGTCACTCTCTCTACTTCCCACCATTTTCCATGTGGTATCCTCTCAGGGGGTGAAATGCAATTGGTATTTCACAGACATGGCTATTTGGGCATATGCACCCTCGACTTGTGCCTGGAGTGAGAGATTCAGAGCCTCCTGTCTTTAGCAGTAAGGGCACCCCCTCTACTACACACATTTTACAAATGGCATCCTCACATCTGAGTAAACCTACATTGTTATTTGTCAAACTGGGCTCTTTGATCAAATGTACACTGCTCTGGTATTTGGTTTTGTTGAAACAGTGCCTCCTGTGAGTTGTAGTCAGGTTATTCTATCTACTTCACACACTTGGCCAAAGTCATCCCTCCAGGTGAGTTAATTTCATTTGTGAGTTGAAAAACAGGAGTATCTGAATAAAAGAATGCTATGCTAGTGTTTGGGTATATGGAAATAGTGCCTCCTGGAATTAGCAGTCATGTCACTCCCTCTACTGCACACCCTATACATATTTCATCCCCCAGGTGAGTAAACGTCATTTGAGAGTTACTAAACAATGTTATTTGGGGAAGAGGACACTGTACTGGTGGTTGAGGTAACAGTATCAGAGCCTCCTGGGAGGTGCATTCATGTCAGTCCCTTTGCTACACACACCATTCATATGTGGTCCCTCAAAGTGAGTACAATTCATTTGCGAGTTGACGAACAAGGGTATTTGGTGAAGGGAACATTAGGCTGGTGTTTGGACTTCGAGTAACAGTGCCTATTGGGCTTTGCAGTCAGGTCACTCCCTCTACTTCCCAACATTTGAGAAATGTTATTATCCCATTAGAGAGCTAAATAACATTGTTATATGGACAAGTGTACCGTGGGTAAGTGTTTGGTTTTGGAGAAACAGGGGATATTGGACTTTACATTCATGTCACTCCCCTACTTCACAACAGTTAGCCCATGGCATCTTCTCAGGTGAGAACCCTTCAATTGGGGGTTCATGGACAGGAGTATTTGGAGGAAAGGACACTGTGCTGGTGATTTGAGTTATTTAAACAGTGCCTCCTGGGAGTTGCAGTCATTTCAGTTCCTGAACTACACACACTTGACCAATGTTATTCCCCCCAGGTGAGTGAACTTCATTTGAGAGTTGATAACCAGCTGCATTGTTGCATGTGACCGCTGTGCTGGTGGTTGGAGTCACAGTAACAGGGCCTGCTGGGAGTTGCAATAAAATCATTTTAAACATAATAATAACAAATGAAATTAAATTATATACATATGTTTAAATATTGTATTTCAATAACATTAAAACAATTATAAACACTTTTTTGTATTATTTAAATTTATATTAAAAATTAGCAATCTCTAAATATAATATAATTAATTTGCCTATTTAGAAAATATGTTATGAAGAATTTTGCATATTTTTGGCAACATAAATAAATTGTTTCTAAATTAACTAAACTCTTAAAATTATTATAATTTTTCCCAATTTTTCAAAATTCAAAAATAATTTAAAAATAAGGTGTTTATTTCAAAATAAAATTAAAATTCTAAAATATTAATTGTTTTAATAAAAAAAGCATTATGCTATTTAAAAAAAGTTAAATAATTTATTTTATGAATAACAATTATTTATCAATATTCTCATTCTTTTACAAATGCTTTTAAAAATAATGTTATATATTTTTTGTTTTAATTCTAAAATCTCATATTTGTATTACGTTAAATATCCTATAAATAAATCCACACACTTATCCAATATTAAAATTAAATCTCAAGAAAAATAAATGTTTACATTTCATTAATTAGATATATTAAACACACATTCAAAAATAAAAAAAATAAAACATATATTTTTAAAATACTCCCAATCCTTACATATATAAGCCCAACATGCCACTCCTAAAAATATATTTTCCGAAACAAAGTCATAAATCAAATACATTTAAAAAATACATTTTTATAAAAATAAATTTTTATATAAATTATAAACTTTTACTACAAACAAATGTAAATTAAAAACAAAAATACAATACATTAAAAAATATGTATCACTAAATTTCTAAATTACAACAATATTAACTCCATCAATATATAAAACATCAATATTAAATACAATCAATACTTTTGACAACGATAATCACTGCACCATTATTCACGTGTCATAATTTTCTTAACATGATATTTATATTGCATGATATTTTTTATTCAATATTTTGCCTGAATACCATCCCACATCCATTACTGCTGTACAATTAATTGCGTAAATGGAATGGGCTTGATTTAGGAGTGAGATACATGGTCTGGCTCACCATCAGAACTGAAAACACAACATTTTACTGAGATGTCCCATTCCAAAGTTCAGACATTGTCATTGCTTAAAATTGTGATGGACTTCGAGAATTTGGTGCAAGCATACATTTTGGTAATGAATACCTATACCAAAATATATATATATAAATATTATCAAAAGGTGTTGATACAGGTGTTTTTCAGTTAATTTCTGACACAACTAGTTTATACAGATAGGCATTGCACAAGTAGTTGAAAAACTATTTTAGGACATGTATGTAAACACATGGGTCTCGAGCTAATGTTAAGTAGCAGATGAATGTTAACAAATAATATGGACTGCTCATCTTTTTGCCCGTCGACAATGGGGTAATTTTCCTTCGTGGTCAAGTGGTAGCACCGAAGGCAGGCCTTGTCCGGTGTGGTTCTAGCTGAAAATGATAGTGGAAAAGGGAAAAAGGTAGGTTTTCACCTCAATTCTCTTCCAATCTTCCAGATCAGGTGTGGAGATTTCCCCACCACAGTCTTTCCTATGGCGCTGTCAAAGCAGGTCTAAATTTCTGATGGAATCAGCGGTACTCAGAGGGCCTTTTCGTCTATGGTCCTGCTAGCATGTCAATAGAGTAGGCAGACCATCACGAGGGCCGACGGGTTATTCAAAGGGAAAGCAATGGTGGAGCTGACTCTGTCAAGATCTAAATCAGGTCCTAAGTTTCAGTGTATCATCAGCTGCAGAGCTTTTTTAACAAGTCATTCAACATATCATACAGCCTGTCATGAATGCTTTAAACTATAGTGATGACATATTAGGTCATTGAAATGTTGGTATCTCCACTGAAAACAATGGAGTGCTGTGGGCTTCTCATGGCCAATAAAAGCGCAGAGCTCCAACCTTCCAATATTTTGGTTCACAGCTTTTGCTGTGAACAAAGACCTCACAGAGCCCAAGTGGATTTCGATGAAACGGACGTTTGATTGCCAGTATAGCCTGCTATGGTGGGCTATAAGGCTATATTGGATTTCAGAGCTACACAGAAGAAGCATTATATACCTTTCAAACAAGTATGTTGTTTACTTGCTGATGCGTGTTTTAACTTTGAATGCTAAGAAATGTGAAATCCATAAGACAAAGCTAAAGTTCTTTGACCATATCTTTTTTGATGGGGGTATAACACCCTATCTAGCTAAAATTCAAGGGTTGTCATTTGCCAGTCCCCTCACAAGATATTTCCATGTTATGTTCATTCTTTGGCATGGCCAGTTACTGCTTCAGATGCATATGAGACTTTACCACTTCGAATGCTCCATTGACAAATTTAGAGGCTCATTACAAGTTTGGCAGTAGGACCAGCCAACAGCCAACTTAGCGGAGATAAGGTGGCCATCAACCCGGCTGCCTCACCCCTTCTGTATTACGATGTTCCCACTGGGCTGACCGGAGGAAACATTGTATTACGATGTTTTCCCCGGTCAGCCTGGTGGGAAAGGGGGTACAGTGTTGGCTCTTATGTTAACCTGTAGATTTGCTTTGGGAGCAGAAAGACATGGAGTTTGGGGTCTCTGAGCTCAAAATTTAAAAATATATCATTTAGTAAAGTAAATTTTAAGATTGTGTGTTTGAAAATGCCACTTTTAGAAAGTGAGCATTTTCTTGCTTAAACCATTTTGTGACTTTGCCTGTTTGTGGATTCCCTGTCTGGGTCAGTTTGACAGTTGGGCTGTTTGCACCTCTCTCTAGACAGTGACACAAAGAGAGCTGGGATGTAGCCTGCATATCCTGATGAGCCATTTGTGCTAGGAGGGAGGAGAGGAGTGGTCACTCATACCTGAAAGGGCTGTGCCTGCCCGCACAACATGCATGCCTGCTACATGAAGTGTAAACATTTGAACACATGGAAATCAGAATCGCTGACAACTTCAATTGCATGAGTGAAGTTGTCCAATCACAATACCCATGGATCAAGTAAGACACCTTTTCACCTTGAATGATTTGGCTCTTGTAGTGCCACTCACTAAACTGTTGGCATCAAATCTAATGACAATTTGAAGGACATTTCCACGGAATATTGTCATGGAAGTAGTACTATTGTTGCTTTATTTGATGTCACAGCTTGCACTGACATGTACAATAAAGACAACCTGGTCAAAATGTTTGGGAGATTGATCCAGAAATATCCACAGCACAATGAATCAACTAAGCCTCGGAAAACCTCTTGTCTCGCTTGGTACTGCTGAGAATATCCTTCTAACATTGCATAACTAAAAGCAAATAGCCCATTGAATGTTGTTGTTACTCAAGGAATCTCCATCATCTGAAGAGGGCCTTAACATGGTTCTTAATGGGAAGGCACATCATTGTACCTTTTTGTCATGCAAACACAGATTCCAATGGATTACTGAGTGTACACACTCACATATGAGTCCAACATTTCTGCATGTCTCTCTCTGATGCATGTCAACGGTCAGGCATTGAACCTCCAACAACTGACATGTGTCAAGCATGTCACCAGATTGTTCCACATCAATGGCATGGAAATGCACATTGTGAGTACCTACTGTAGGTCTGCCTGTCATGTCCATCATAGCACCGGCACTCGTTCATGAGAAATGACTTGGAGTAACGGAATAGGGTATGTGTGACTCCTGTCAGTGATACCACATGAACTATATAGCCATCATACATACATGTATTCAAAGAGATTTTGGCATGCACACATACGTGATGGAATCAGACATCATCGCATGAAGACAGGTAGACCATGTATGAAACATTAGTGGCAATGATACTACAAAAGTGAAAGGTACACATGATAACATGTCCTCAGAAATATTGTTTTCCAACAGTGATGTCACCCAAATCATGTAACTGTGCCTTCACTACTTGTCAAGGAAAAGTATTGGTCACTGTCCGTACACAAAGGACAATGTATTCAATAGTCACCATCACATGAGAGACAGTAGTGAGGCACCAGCACTCTTGCCACACGCTGAAAACAAGTAGCCTGATGGGTACAGGTGCCAACATGCTCACTTCAGCAGACACAAGGCTGAGTGCAATGATCTATTACCTCATGTTAAATTTATGCTGGAGATGACAAACTGGGGCAAGGGGACTGTTGGGTACAAATGACACCCACAACATGAAACAGCATCAGATGATTGACCATTGTACTCAGCCATGTGTCTGCCCAAGAGAGTATGTGGGCAGTGGACTGTATTCTGCTGTGTAACTGGTCACTTGGACAATAGGCAAGGCACATCAGCAAGCACCAACTACCATACCTCACAAACTCATTGTGTGTATCGCACATAGGCCATCTCCAATATACAAGGGAAGATGGCTGCCTCTAACACATTAACGTGGCAATGTAACAGGAACGACACTGCCCAGGACTCACCCCCTTGTAGATGCTATGCTACCCTCGAACACCCATTAAGCTTGGGGTAGCCCACCACCAGTATGTGGCCATCAGGGGGGTCAGGGTCCAGCATGGTACACACCCACGTTGGGAGGACAGCCCCAGCTGGTTCTCCGTGATCTTCTGAGCTCAGCATCTCAGGTAGTCCCACCTTTTTTAACAGTGGACACTACGTCGGCAAAGGACCCGCAGGGTCCGCACCTTCCTGGTGATGTCTCTCTAAATCCCTTGCTTCTGATGGGCATTGACCTGTATAGATGCATTAGACAAATGAAAAGGTCACAATTGCAATTTTTTAGGCTAGCTCCTTGTTTAACTCAGATTTAGGAAACACCTCTCGCAAGCATTTTGTAACTGTCAACATACAACCTGTTTAAAGCACACATGGTGATAAGTACAGGGAGTCATCTGCTGACTACCCACAAAGCTGGTGATGGTCTACACTGACTAAGCAAGCCCCTCTGACATCATGTAGCCCAGGACCAAGCAACATGTACAGTGAAGTGAGCCACTAGGAAACACAACATACCATTGTGATTTTCTGATAGGTAAACTCTTGTGCATGACTGTACAGACACCTTTACAACCAGTCACATTGACTAGCTGCATATAGTCTATACAGGCAACTACCATGTTACAGACTACACCGTAAGACTTAGGTGACCATGAAAGGGCTAGCATGGGTGTCACTGAAAGCTTCTTCTCCTTGGATGTGTAGAAATGTGGTGTACATAATGGAATCTCATCCTACTTCTGAGTGGGTTTGTGTGGTATGTTCTGGTATCACAGGAAACACCTCTTAACATATGTGGTACTCCTACAGAGATGACATTCAACATTCCAAGATATGTTTGGTCTGATTGGTTGCATGTAACAAAGCTAGTGATTTACGTCATGATCTCCCCTGCATTAATCAACTATATGTCACTTGTGCATCTTTTGCTTGTGCAATGGGCCTCTAGTGTACAAACATGACATCTGGAATGGTGACAACAGATGTGTGGGAGTAAGGAGCCTGCCATTAGGCAATGAAACACATTGACAGTGAGGGTCAATGGAAATAAGTGCCAGGTCAGATGGTTAACTCAGTCCCCATTCCTAATGTAGTCAATGTAAAAACATTCAGGCCAAATCTAGCTTCTGAAGCCTCATTTTGGCCACATCCAAGGATCAGAAGGTATACAGGGAGAAGGCCCAGTGTCTCAGTTGCATAGCCATAGTTACTGCTCACCAGCCTGGGCTATGTCCCATACTATGAACATCCTTTGACTAGCCTTGCTCTCTGCAGGCGGGGCATCTAGGACCTACATGAACAGCACATTTCTATCACTTCCATTTATGACAATACGTCCTGTGGACATCCGATAGTTGAGTTTAGGGTTGTGGGGAACTATGAAGGGCTCAGTGAGTTTTACATTGGTCTCATACCACAGTTTGCCAAGGTCTGGTCTGAGTGATTTATGGGGTGTCACACATTGCTAACAACATCCTCAACTGACCCAGACAGTATACAAACACAGCTCATGCTGTAATTAAAATACATTTACCGTGTTATTTACCTTCATCAGAACATCAGATATATCATTGTTTGACTGTAAAATACACTTGCATAAATATATGAATGCAACACAAGGAGGATCTAGGGCTCATCATACATCACACAACTCAATGGTTATTTGAAATACCCAGAGTATAGGGCTTCACAATTCACAATCTGCACATCCTATGAATGGAACACAGATTATGAGAACAGGCATTCAAATAACTCACCAGGACTCAGAGGCACATTTAAGCCTGCAAGGAAGGAAAGAATGGTTTTGAACATAGTCAAATATGAATGTGAGATAGTTACCTGTTCCTTTGGTCAGCCATAGAGCTGACCATGCAAGGGAAGGATCTCTTCAACTAGTTGCTCCAGCTCCCCTAGAGAGAAGGCAGGGGCCATTTCACCTTCTTGGGCTACCACGATTATTCCCTGAGACGGCGCTCAGCAGTTGAAGTGGTGGAGGTGTTGATGGCAGCAGTGTCAGGAAGCAAGTGAGTTATTTTCCAAACCACGGTGTACATGTAGGCCATGTACACGATCATCAGCGTTGACGGGCAAAGCCATTACGCCATGTTCAGCAAAGTCAACAAAGGTTAGCCTGTGGCTGGGTCCATTGCGGTTGCAATCTTCCACTGCACAGTCGACTTCCACTGGTGCCAGGAGGTTCCTAAAGTCCAATGAACCATGTCAGTCATCTGCCATTTTGGCAGTTGAAACTACAGTTTTGGTGACTGTTAAACTAATCACAATACCTATTAATGTATATTAACAACACCAAAGATGTAAAGCTCCATCGATGTGCAGATTCTGCCATACAATCATCAATGTAGTGTGTTGCTGGTCACAGATGACATATAACTACAGTGCATTGTACTCCGCCGATGACAGTATTTTTGCCAGTTGGAACATAGTTTACAATATCAAGGGGCACAAGAGGAGCAGATAGGTGTGCTATGTGCACATATATGTTGTAGACACATGTCTGGACAACCATGGGGATCATAGCTGGTTCTTGAGTCCATCTTTAATACTCCAACTCATTTAATTTCACAAATAGGTACCCTGGGAGAGGGAGGATGTGACAACCTCCAGTCTACCATCCATTTCCAGACCTCCAGACCAAGAAAGAACGTTACATGATAAAGTAGTTCCATCTGAATAGGGAAACAATCCAAGATCTATGTCATCAGGTGGAGCCAGATCACATACCTCAAAACACTAATCCAACATGCATACCACCCATTGTAAGACGCATGGCAGTATTACACTTCCTGGCCACAGGGTCATTTCAATATACAGTAGCTATATCTGGTGATATGCCACAACCTATTTTCATTGACTTTTTTAAAAAAGACATGCTATCAGCAATGATGAAACACGTTGACAGCTATATCAGGTTACCTAGATGTGAGAATTTAGCCATAGTGAAGGTTGACGTCTATGGATTTGGTCACCTTCCACATGTGGTAGGAGCCATTGATGGCATCCATATTGCATTCATGCCACTGCATGCCAGTGAACAAGTCTATCGCAACAGGAAGCACTTCCATTTGATCAATGTGCAAGTTGTCTGCTTGTTAGATATGTACATTTCAAATGTATGTGCCTGATTACCAGGTTCAGCCCATGATTCCTTTGTTATGTAGAACAACACCATGTCCCAGCTGATGCCACAACTGCAACCGTAGAGGGTCTGGCTTGTTAGTAAGTTATATCTGTTATGATCTTGTGTGTGCAATGTCAGGTGCTATAATCAGGAAGTGTGTGACTCATTGCAGCTCTTATGTCTCATTACGAAACAGGAGACTCAGTATATCCCAACCGTCCTTGGTTGTTGACACTTCTGAGGACTTCAACTATACCAGGGGAAGTTGGCTTTAATTGATGCCCATGGAAGAACATGGCAGCCAGTGGAGCTGACTTTTGGGCTTCTGAAGGCCAGATTGCGCTGTCTGGACAAGACTCTACTCACCTGGTAAGGTGTGTCAAATCAACGTGTCCTGTGGCATGCTCCATAACATTGCCCTGCAAAAGAACATCCATTACATTCCAGAGGAGGAGACCCTATGGTGACACCAGATGAGAATCCAGAAATGCCAAATGAAGATGATAGTGGTGAAGAGGAAGTAACTGACTTGCAACAAGATCTCATCAACATTTTCTTCTCATGAGTGTAAGTATGTCATGAGATGGCATGGCTTTGACTGTACAATGAACTCTTGCTATGATGTTGTGAGGAGTATATTTGTTGGAGAAGCTCAGAAGCTGAAGCTCTAGCAAATACTGGCAAAGTGTGTCTGAAGAGGAAGCTTTTGACATATCACATTTTGGAGATATTGCTTCGTGTGAGATATATAACATGGACTGCCTTTTCCAGACTTTTGCTATGTGAATTGTGTCATATGTATGGTTTCATGACTATACTTCTTGTTTTTGCATTTGGTCAGGTACCTTCACCATGACATCTTCATTGGAGCATTTACGAGTTGCGCCATTGGCAGATATATGATGCTGTTTGAACATACAAAGTTGACATGGATTGCTCCTGGGAATGAAGGTCACAGACTTTGAGTGTAGGGGACCTGTGCCAAGACAGCTTGCACAGTGATCGGATGTAAGTTTAGAAGACTCCATTAGACTTGTTTGTGGTTGTCTTGTGTCCCTGATACATAATGTGTGTCATCATATGGTCAGAAAATATGTAGTCCTAGGCCAGATTCATGTTTGTTTCCCTTCATATTGGCTAAACACTCTTTCTGTATGAAATACATGTAGCTATTGATGTGTTTCATCATTGTAGATGGAAAAGACTTTGCGAGGGTGCTCTTGCACGAGCTGGAACCTTGGATCATGGTCAAAAAAATCATCCCATATTATGAAATGGGTTTCTGGCCAAACGCTTCTACAGTAGATTATGTGATTGCCCTCTCCTACATAGGGGCCAAGGCCATTAGAAAATCTATGAGCCAGCTTTATACTAGCTTTATTGATTACAGCACCACATTTGATGGAGTTGATAGAAATATTCTATGGGCCAAACTTGCTGGCTGGGGCATTCCAAAGAACTCCTGGCAGCCATCATAGCGCTCGAGGCCCACTTGGGTTCAGATAAAGATAACGCATACCCATGTTACTTTAGAAATATATACAAATACAGACTTGAACCAAGGATGCATCATCGCATACATTTTGTTTAACCTGTACACTGCAGACTTAGGCTCATCATTGTTGAAAGGAAATCTCTTACTACCAAAGTTAGGTCATATAAAAACTACCCATTATACAGTACATGGACGGCTTGCTGTTTTAGGACCACACTTACACCAATAACCCTTTATTAGTAAATGCCACAAAAAACAAAATTGTAATCTTTGGTCAAACAGCCAAAAAACTTCAGTTAGGATGGTGATTGGGTCCTTCACATGCAACCACGGCCCGTAAATATAACTATCTTGTCGTCTGGCTGTCAGACACACATAAACCACACATGCTCATAAAGGCCCTTGAAGAAAAAGCAGCCAAAACTGTGTTTGCCCTAAAAAAGATTCACCACAATATACAGTGTCCTCCAGCCAAAGAGGTACGTGTGGTCACACTGGCAAAACTGCTTCCCACCATAAGCTATGGGCATTAAGCATTTCTGGGCATGCTCACAGAGATAGTAGAGCACTGCCATGTTGCTACATATAGAAACATATTTGGTCTCCCCAAAGCAACAAGGTGCACATTTATCTGACTGTAGTTTGGGCTGGTAAATATGGATATTGAGTGTAAAAAGGACCTAATAATATACTATTATTAGGTGACCACTGCAGGCACTTGCTCCATGAAAGGAGCCTTGAGTGTTATTTTCCAAGACATCAAAAGTGAGTGGTTAAGGTATCTTAGCTGTACAATATCCACACTGAAGGCCTCACCGACCCAGTTGTTACGCCGCAGCACCTAAAGAGAACATTAAAGATTCTGGGGAAGTTCTTCTCAAGGGAGCATGATATAAATGAAATCATGCATGTTTATGGCACTTTGAAGCTTCGCAAATACCATGAAGATACTATGGGTCAGATGTATATCAAAAGTGGTTTATGGTTCCCTAATAGTGAATCTTTGCAATTCGCTATTAGGAAATTACAAACTGGGATGTAGTACAGTGTGCTTGACACTGTTTGCGATTCTCAAATAATTTGCAAGAGACCTGTCTCATTAATATTCATGAGACAGGTTGCAAATAGCGACCAATTTGGGAATGGCCACAATCACAGGGATGGTGGCTTGCTGGGGGCAGCAGACCACCATGTCTGTGATTGCTTTTAAATAAAGCAATCTTTTTTTTGTAATGAATCCCATTTTCCTTTAAGGAAAACGTGATGCATTGCAAAAAGAAAATTGAAAAGTTTTCTTTTCATTTGAGAAGAGTAGGCAGTGGAAGTGGTCCGTTGGACCACTTCCTGCTCTTCAAAATGATTGCACCCCCATTTGCAAAGGAGAAGGGTTCCTGCAATGAGGGAACACGATGACAGCTACATCAAAATTAAACAGGGTCATTGCCAATACAATGTGAAGGTTGAGTGAATGGATTGCACGGGATAACATGTGTCAAAGACACATGATCACACACATGACATTACTGGACCCACATGCCATGACAAACAGGTCTATTGTGCACAAATCTCTGCCATTCCACCGTCCTGACAGTCTGGGCATGGGACTCATACACCCCAAACATACATAACACTGTACCTGGATCAATCTATGTCCACTTCAAATGTCAGAGCAGCTACATCCACCTGCCTTTGACACAACTCAGAAATGTCCACATGAGGATGGCATTGTGAAGAGACCTGGAAGGACAAAGTTGTAGACAAGGAGTCTAGGCAGGTAGGCTTACATGAGCTATAAAATATTGTTATCTCTAAGATTGTGCATTTTGACTGTCCCAAAAGCAGGAGATCCTCATGAGAGTCACAACTCCAAGTCTAAACTTGCATGACAACCAGAGCTGTATGCTGCAAGGGATCAATTGAACTGTTTGATGGTCACACAAAGACCTTTCTCATGCAATCCTTATCCCCACACTACCCCACGGAGTCAGTAAAATAACAGAAAATCACATACCTACACTCAGGTGAAGTACTGATTGATGAGATCTGCCTGCATTTCTCTACTTTCATCCTCAACACTGTCATCCTCACTTGCATTTCTGAATTCTCTCCCGGTGGAACTGCTGGCTCACCCTCATCTGAGATGTATAAGATCTGTCGCCTCAGGGCAAGGTTGTGTAGCATGCAGCAGGCCACAATGATCTGACATACTTTAGCTTGTGAGTAGAGGAGAGCCCCACCAGGCTTATCGATGCTGCAGAGTCTTGCCCAAAAGCCCAAAAGTATGCTCCACGACATGCTGTGTCCTTTCATGGGCCTTGTTGAAGCAGATTTCCCCTGGTGCGGTAGGGTTCCTCAGTGGTGTCAACAATCAGGGACGGTCTGGGTAGGCAGATTCTCCTGTAAGGAATCATGACGTGTGCAAACATGAGTCCAGGGCATTATCACATTTGGCAGCAGACATAGCATACAAATACACATAATATCTGTAACCTACCAACCAGTCTGGCCCTCTCTGTTGTGTCATCAGCTGTGCGATAGCACTGTTTCGCATGATGAAGGCTTCATGGACTGAAGCTGGGTACCGTGCACATAGTTAGGAAATGTAGAGGTCCACCAAACAGACTACTTGGACATTTATGGAGTGGAAGTTCTTCCTGTTCTGATAGACCTATTCATTGCCATGTGGGAGAACCAAGGCTACATGGGTACGATCAATGGCTCCCACTACCAAAGTGCCAAACCACAGAACTCTGCCTACACATCAGCCAAATCCTCATCTTGTGGAAATCAGATGTAGCTGTCCAGGTGTTTCAACAATGCAGACAGTACATCCTTCAAGACCAGACTGAACGTAGACTGGGACATCCCTGCAGTTAGGGACAGTAGTAGTATTTACTTTATTTAAGAAAAACAACCATAAAAGTATACATAAATACATTCATAAAATTGAGTATATACAACTTCCTAGTGCATTCAGATTTTTAACAAATAGATAAAAATATGTATTATTTACACATGTAAAAGAATTAAAGCACATATGCATCGTGTAAGTGCAAGGTACAAATTTAACTTGTAATACATGCACGGCATATGGGAAACAGGTCTAAATTGCAGATTGAGTAATCAAATGTAAGTTCAAAAGTATCTGTCCGATAGCTAGACAGCCTGGGCAGTTTGTCAGTCCAAGAATTTCCATTAGGACATGGCTCTCCATCTTATGCGCCATGCTTGCTCCAGATATTTGGTTACAGCAGCGACTATCACTGTCTTTGAGTCATATTTAAGGATTCTCAGGGCCTCCCAGTAGTGTCTGGCACCCAAGATCGTACAAACAGGGATTATCCATCTCCCATGTGAGTACTGCAGGCAAAAAAAGAGAACGTGCTCATTAGTTTCCTTTATCTGAGGACAGAAATGACAAGACACAGAGGAGATACGCTTCTCCCATTTACCTGTTAAATGTCTTACTGGTAAGGACCCGTACCTAAGCTGTAGGTACAGGAGCTTGGCAAAGTGGGGATGGATTTCAGCCAGGACATTTTTATAGGTTTTGGAGTATTTAATATTTAGAAATTGCCCACCCAGGTCCTCATGACCATTGTTCAAACATGTCTGTTCCAAGGCATAGTTCCAGTAAGCTCTATTTAATGTCAGGGATACGTCCTTGACAACCACTGTGGACAACTTCCAAAGGCCAATCATTTTCAGTTTCTCACACTGGGACTTAATATAGTTCAGCCAAGGTGTAATTACCCTACAGTATTTTGGAAAGAGCCTGTGGCCAAGAAGTGCAGCACTGACATGACTTGGGCAATTGGTGGTAAGCTATTTGGATGACTGATGACAGGTATCAGATCTTGCTCCAACTGAAGACAGAGATCCTTGATTGTCATCCTATCCAGCGAGTATATTTGTATGACATGTATATTCTCCATGGACTGTAAGTTTACTTGTGGATGATAAACAGGAGGTTGTCTGACACTTCTTATTCCAGCGTAACTAAGTGAGAGAATATATGAAAGTATGTCACTCACTTTTTGTGTCCCTTGTAAGTGGCACTACATATGCCACATGAACAATGTGACATGCCATGATATTGTAAAAACATGATACACAGCAGATACCAATAGTAAAGGTGGCACACTTGTAACATTGCATCCCCTTGCCTCAATTAAGATATGTACACATTAACTCATGCGCCAGGGAGACAATGTGAGACTAACATCCAACATTGTCTGTGATTAAAAGCCTAAGAATACAATTTTTTACACAAGGCAGAGAAGATAGTGACTGTGCCACCAAAGATTTCAGAAACTTAGCAGGACAACATGACAACATGTACCTACAATATGAACATATATACATGTTTGGACAATGCCTGCACTGGAGCTTAAGCAGTTGAAGTGTTTCCCACATTGTGACACATGAAAATTCAACTTTTGCGACCATTGAAAGGCTTTGAAATGGCGACTGCCTGACCTACTCCACTAGACAAGTGGAAACAACCGCGACAGCCGACGGAAGTCCTCATGGAGGTAGGTGGATACTACTGCAGAGGACATTGCCACTGGAATAAATTGCTACCTGTGGTGGTCTTGTTGCAATGGCTGTGTCTGCCGGCAGTGATGGTCGTGTACATGGCGTACGTGACCACCATCTCCTGATTATTCTCTCACATGACTCATGACACTGCTGCCAGCAAGACCTCCACAACCTGAGCTGATGTGTACTGCCTTTGGGAGCAATCATGCAACATCCTAAAGGTGATAGGTCCCCTGCCTTCTCACAAGAAGAGCTGGAGAAGCTTGTGGAGGAGGTCCTACCCATTTATGAACAACAGCTCTATGGTGCACCAGAGGAGCACGTATGAGCTCCATGTACACATATGTTTCTGTAGCTCTATGAAGCTTTGATTTAGGTAGTCTAGGTGTGAGACCTGACAGCCTTAGGGTGGTCACCCCCAACTTTTTGCCTGCCTCCCTCCACTTTTTGACACTGTTTTTGCTGGTTTTAAGACTCTGCGCACTTTATCGTCGCTAAACAGTGCTAAAATGCATATGCTCTCTCCCTTAAAACATGGCAACATTGGTTCTTACCCAATTGGTATATGTGATCTGCTAGCAAGTCCCTAGTAAAGTGTGCTACAGGTGCCCAGGGCCTATAGATTGAATGCTACTAGTGGGACTGCAGCACTGGTTGTGCCACCCACATATGTAGCCCCTTAACCATGTCTCAGGTCTACCATTGCAGGGCCTGTGTGTGCAGTTTAACTGCACTTCAACTTGGCATTTAAAAGTACTTGCCAAGCATTAAACTCCCCTTTTTCTACATATAAGTCACCCCTATGGTAGGCCCGGGGTAACCCAGAGGGCAGGGTGCTGTGTGGATAAAAGGCAGGACATATATCTGTGTGTTTGATGTCTCCTGGTAGTGGAAAACTCCTAAATTAGTTTTCCACTGCTGTGAGGCCTGCTCCTTTCATAGGCTAACATTAAGGCTACCCTCATAAACTGTTTGAGTGATAGATTCTGATTAGAAAGGGGTATACAGGTCATATTTAGTATGGCCAGAATGGTAATACCAAATCCTGCTGACTGTTGAGGTTGGATTGTATCTTACTATTTTAGAAATTCTACTTTTAGAAAGTAAGCATTTCTCTGCACTTAAATCCTTCTTTGCCTTATAGCCTGTCTACAATCTATGTCTGGACTGGGCTGGTCAGCAGCTCCTTGTGTATTTCACTCAGCCAACCACAAACACAGGACGCTCAGTCACACCTGCACACATCTGCATACTGAATGGGTCTTCCTGGGCTGGAAGGGTAAAGGGCCTGACACATTTCGAAGGACAGTGGCCTGCCCTCACACAGAGTTCTGCCAAACCCCCTACTGGGACCCTGGCAGACAGGGTTGTACTGAAAGGGGACCTTGTGTACTTCAAAACCACTCGTTTAAGTCTCCTCCACTTCAAAGGCACTTTTGGGTATATAAACTGGGTCCCTGACCCTACCAAACTAGACACTTCTTGGGACAGACACTTTGCACCAGAACCTGCAACCTGCCAAGAGAAGCTGTCTGGCTACCCAAAGGACTCACCTGGACTGCTTTGCTGTAAGTACCTGCTGCCTTGTTGTTGCCCTGTTGCCTTGCTATCCTCTGGCTCTGCTGAGAAATGCTCTCCAAGGACTTGGATTGAGCTTACCTCCTGTTCCTGAAGTCTCAGGGGCAAAAAGATTTCATCTCTGCAAGAAAACTCCTTGTGCGGTGGAAATTGAAGCACAGCCTGCCAGAAATGACGCACAGCTTGTCCATTGGTGAGAAAATTACTGCATTGCGGAACTGGAACGGCACAGCCCGGCTCCCTGATTGGAGACAGACATAGCACTGACGTTGTGCCTGGAACTTCAATGCATAGCCCACCGGATCAACACATCGACGAGCTGGAATGACGCAGCCTGACATCGTGCAAGATGAATCGACCCAGTGCCAGCCGTGCAGCTGAAATTCGGCTGCATCACCCACCGGATGGATCCAACAGCTGTGACTTCATACCGCACACCCAGGATTTCCACGCATCGTCCCTGGGCATTGAAGGACCCCACAACGCAAAGAGGATTCAAGTCTGCGTGCCGGAATTCAATGCAAAGTCCTTGCTATGTGAAAAAGAATCGATGCATCATCTGCGTGCACCAGTAAAACTGACGCACACCTACCTTTTTCCACGCATCTCCTCCTCTGCGGTCTTTGTGAGTGTAATTTTGACACAAACCAGGTACTTTGTGCTTGCAAGAGACAATTCTTGCTTTTAAGAACTAAAGAATCTTATTATCATTAGAAAAGTAATCTACAACTTGTGATTACCAAATGTGGATCGTTTTGACCTTAATTTAATCAGATAATTTTCTTATAGTTTTCTAAATCTATGTGGTGTCTTTTTGTAGTGTTCCCACTGTGTTATTGCATGGTTTATTGCACAAATACTTTACACATTGCCTTCTAAGTTAAGCCTGACTGCTCAGTGCCAAGCTACCAGAGGGTGGGCAGAGGATCATTTGGATTGTGTGAAACTTACCCTGACTAGGATTGTGGTCCCTACTTGGAAAAGGGTGTATACCTCTGCCAACTAGAGACCCCATTTCTAACACTAGGCTTATGGGTAATATATTAGAATATGTTCCTTAAGCCCTGTAGGTGTCTTCTTGAGTGGTAGAGTTCCTAGGCATGCACCCATGTGAAGTGACAGGTTTAGAGCCGTGAGACATTGTGGAGAGTGTGCAATTAGTGTTCCCTGAAACACCTTGTGATGGTTAGCTGAAGTGTCATGACAGCCATCACCAGGTAAAGCCCATCATCAGATCTGCTTGATATCTGGTCTTATGTGCCAAGATGACAGCAGGAAGTGTAGAAGAATGGGTTTTGGCCAGTTTCTCACCATTGGTGTGCCCTTTCTGTATCTGCACATGCATCTGTGGCCACAGCTGGCATTGTTGTAGTGATATACTGATGCCAGCTAATGACACTCTATGGGCCTAAGCTCCAAACATTGACAGCCATTGGTACTTGGCTATGGGATATAGGAAGTGTTGTGATGCAGCTAACCGTTTGGGACTTGATATTTTGTGGTGATTTGTGTGGTCTGTCTGCAGAGAATGTTGGCTTTCAATTGCCACTTTCTGTAAATACTGCCATCTGGACTGTTATTGCATAGTTTTGCACTGCAAGTGTGTGTCCATAGCCACATCCTGTGTTCATAACAGCATGCGAGGGTTAAAATTCATGCCTTACTACCAAGGTTCTTTCAACAAGGTATACACTATGCCAAGTGTATACCTTTGTCATGGCTTTGGAGGCATGCTGGAGAGGTGTGCTTATAACAACTCTGACCATTTGTGTTAAATATCCTTGACTGGTCCCATGAACACACTGCCCTGTTGACTCCTTGATCACGTTCTGATGCATAATGTGCTTGCTCCTAGTTTATTGGGCATTGAACTTCTGCAAACAGTGTGTTGTGAACTGATGTTCCATGAGATCTAACCCAGTGTTTTGACATGATGTGTGGTGTGAGAAACTGGGGCTGATTGCAGAGGCCCCCTAACTTTTTGCCCCCATTTTCCACTTTATGCTGGTGTTTTCCTGACTCTGATGGTGCCCTGGGTACTGCTAACCAGTCCCAGGGCCTGTGCTCTGTGTAAAATGGATATGCAAATTAGGCTAATTATAATTGGCTAAGTTAACCTACCTATAAGTCCCTAGTATATGGTAGGGCAGGTAGGTTTAGGGACCACAGCATAGGTGGTGCACACCTAGGTGCATTGCTGAGGTGCCCAGTGTCATTTTAAAAGCAAGCCTGCCTTGCTGGCTGCTTTTAAATTAAAGTTGTATGCAAATTCGACTTTGGAATTAAAGGTACTTCCAAAGTCTTAAACTACCTTATTTTTACATATAAGTCACCCCTAAGGTGTGCCCTATGTGCCCCTAGGGCTGGGTGCCATGTAACTATAAGCAGGGACTTTATAAAAATAGATTTATAAGCCCTGGTGAGGTAAAAACAGCCAAATTCGTTTTTCCCTCATTGAAGTAAATGGCCTTCATAGGCTAGAATGGGCAGACTTTATTTAAAATTTTAAAGTCTCCTTAAATGTTACATACCAAGAATTTGGTATCAAATTGATTGTTATAATAAATCCCACAACTTCCAGTTGTTGGATTTAATATAACTAGTGCAGGTAAAAAGTTTAGACTTTACCTAAAAAGTTGCCAATTTCAGCTCTGCATTGTTTTTGCTGCTGTGCTCTGATTGGCCAGCCTGCAGCAGCTTCTGCCAGGCTACTTTAATGAGGTGTGAAGTGGCCTGACTTCACACAAAGGAATGTGGTTGGGGGAGAGAATCTCCCCTCAGCAGATGGGGAAGCAGGAAGGGGGAGGGCTGCCAAACTGGTCTTCAAAGGCAGAGAAGGACATCTGGAGCACCCAGCAACACCCCCACATCCTGCAACCCCAGACAGCTAGGTGCCCCCTTGATTAGATTAGGAGAGGGCAGGAGAGGGGTGTGTTTATGAGTTTTAGCCACACCAGTGGGTGGGCTCAGCCAGATCTCTCCTCCAAAAATCAGATTCATCCATTTTGGATTTTTAGAGACTATTGCCTTCTGGGATGGATTTTTGCCACACTTCCCAGGAAGTGGTCATCACAGGGGGACGACCCTGTCCCTGATTGGAGGACCAGGGCCCCCCTGCTTTTCACCCAGGAGCAAGGATAAAACTGGCAGACCTGCACCCACGCCTCAGATCCCCTCCAGAATTCAACAAGAAAGGAACTAAAGAAGAAGAAGGACTGCCCTGCTGGACCCCTGGCCTGCACCTGGACCCTGCACTCAGAAAGACTGCACCAGCTGCACACTTGGGCTTCACCACAAGAAGGACTTTGCCTGGCTTCCACTGGTTCAAGGAGGGACTCCCTGTTTGCTACAGGTGAAAAATTGCTAACCAGAGTCCCCTGCACCAACTCCTGAAAAAGTGACCAGCTGCCCACTGCCCAGTGGCCAAAAAGGAGTTTGCGCCAGGTGCACTCTGGGAGTTGAAGTCCGCACTTCCCAAGGACCATCACAGAACTTCTGGACCCTTGGGGTGAGCTGTGGACCCCAAAAGAACCTTAAAAGAACATCTGGGTGAAGCCCCAGAAGTTTGGAAAAGATTGGAGAAATTTTAGAAAAAAGCTCCATAAAGTGACCGACCCGACGCGGAAATTCTAGCCGGCTTGCCTCAACCGCGACCCGGCCTGACTTCGTGGTTCGTCCCGGTCAAGAAAAACATCCGAAAAAGAGACTAAGTCCGAACGTAAAAAGTTGACCGGGACCTTCCAGCCATCGTATCCGAGAAGGGCTCCACGGACGTCGGATCAAGATCCAGGTTTACCCCGGTCGAAGGATTTTCATCTCGAAAAAACGACTAAGTCCGAAGGTAGAAATCACCACCGAGGAAACCGACTTCGCGTATCCGGACAAGGGCTCCAGGAGGTCGGATCCAACTGGCAGGTTCGTCCCGGTGAAGAAAAACTTCAAAATAAAGACTAAGTCAGAAGGTAACTTTTTAACCGAGGCCTCCCGCGACCTGTAGCCGAGCAGGGCTCCATCGCGGTCGGCCTGAAAGTTTGACTTTGTCCCGGTCCTGGTGCAACCAGATGACCCGATTGGCGCTTTTTGTTTCTATGCGCTAGAAAATAATAATACTTTAAAAATTCATATCTCCGGTTCTCCTGAACCGATTTTAATCGTTTTTGTGTCATTTTAAAGATAAAAATATAAGCTATTTTTATAAATTGGTTTTGGATTTTTAAACTGTTTCCTGTGTTTTATTTAATTACTGTTGTGTGATATTTGAATGCTTTACACTTTGTCTCCTAAGTTAAGCCTTGACGCTCGATGCCAAGCTACCAAGGGTAGAGCTGGGATTAATTTACTGAGACCTAACTGTACTTTTGTGGAGGTTTGTGGCTTGTTGCTAGGTGTAGGTACCTACCTGCCCTACCAATAACCCATTTTCCAACATGTGGCATGTCAAAAGCAAGTCTAGTTGTATCTTTCTATGACATTGTTATCTTGTTCTCCCGTCTTTTGGAAGTCTAGTTCAAAACTTTTGGAGTGATACAAAGGCCCCCACTTCATGAAGTAGCATGTGGGTGCATGTTTATGTGCATAGGTATACACATTTAGAGGCTTGAATGCTTGTGTGTACAACATGTGACTCCCTTGTATGTTGTCCTGGCAGTATCGGCTTGTCTGCAGCCTGGTTGTGGCATAAGGGGACCATATGCAGCTTGTGATCTTCAGGAGTTGTGGATGTTTGTGTGTAATGTTTGCTGTTTGGGGAGCTGTCACTTGCCCTTTTGTGTAATATGTTATATCATGTTCCTGGTCCATGTCATATGGATTGCTCCTGTCCCGCAAAGCGCACTGCTCTAACACATGGTCAGTGCTGGAGAAGAGCTGGTGGTTGTGATGGGTACCCTTGTGGGGAGTGTTAGCAATAATGTCCCCCTATCTAATGTCTATTATGTGCCATAGATGGACATGATGTTCAAGACAGGTTGTCATTGGCTTGTTGGACTCACTTGTAGTTAACTTTACCTGTTCTCATGTGGGAATAGTGGACATGATTTTCTTTCTTGTCTTTGGCATCCCTGCAGGTCAAGGGCCATCAGAAGAAGGGGATTTGTCGGGCAATCACCAAGAAGGTGCGGACCCTGGGGGGCCACAGCCGGTTGAGCACCGACTGTCGGAAGAGGTGAGAGGATCTGAGATTCTGGGCCCGGAAGATTGCAGAGGCCCAGCTGGGGCTGTCCTCTCAATGAGGGCTAGGTGCCCATTGGACCATGACCCTCCTAATGGCCCGCTTTTTGGTGGTGGCCTACCCTGAGTTGGATAAGTGAGGGACAGAATGTTTGCTCTGACAATGTGGAAAGTGTTGTGTGTCACAGAGTGTACACAGGTTATGTTTTGGCAACAGGAGTGCACAATCATTTTGTTTAGAGACATGGTAGTAAACTATTGGGGCCCCTCAGCCCTATAGCACAGAGTGGAGCCCACATGACTGTGTTGTGGGTTCCTGTAATCTGCTTTTACTACCCTGGTGGGTGTTAGTTCCCACCAACAGATCGTTCCTCCCTAATGCCACTGTAGAAAAGTGGGTAGGTTGTTGCTCTCTGTCCTCTGCTATGTATTAGGGGTATGTCTATGTGCGATTTTCAGTCAGGCAGGGCCAAGTCATCTCTAGTGTGTGTTGGTTTCTGATGCGTCACAACATTATGTGATGCAGTGGTGTCTATCACACATGTCACATGATATACATGGCTGACATCTTCCCTCCCATTGCAAGGTAATTTCCCCTGGTAAGTGAGGATTGTACAGTGACATGTGTGATGTCTCATAAGAGTTGACAATATGGATGTTGGATACCTGTGTGCTTAGGCTACATTTCCACTGGGACACATATGTTGGTATCAGGTGTAAATATGTGATAGCAATGCTCAGGTCCTCATATTAGAAGCTTGCCACATATTTGGCCCATGGAATACTTTTGTAGGTATGATACATAGGCAATGGTTATCCACTCACAGTTATGGCCCAGACAGTACTTTGTCAAGATCATGTATATTCTGAAAACTAAATTCATGCCTCACTGTAGGAATTTATCATGTGTACCTGCTGTAGCTTTGTAGGATATGACACATGATTCCAGGGTGTTTGGGCAATACAAGTTTGATGATGGACTTGTTTGGTGCTGCTGTGAAAGTTCATAAACACCTGTGTGTAGGTTGGTAAGTGTGACATGACTGTTGGCTTGCATCATGGTTGGTGTACCAGTTATGTTAGCATCATTTATGCTTTGCCTCTGGGAATCCTCCACAGACAGATGCCATGCTTGCCATTTATGATGTGTGGGTAGTGATGTTGCTTCTCATTATGTGACAATTTAGTTTACTCATGGTAGTGTTACATGACTAATATTGTTTGTCCTCTGGAAACATTTATCATAGATATTTCGGATCTGAGTCCATTGTCACTCCTTCCTTTATCACAATTGGTGTATGTGTGTGAGACATGTGTACTATCTCCTCGAATGACAATTGGCAGGTGTGACATGTTGATATATGATGGCATGTTTTCATAGAGTTATGGTTGAATCTCTGTCACTTGAAGTAGGTATGGCTTGTTTGCACCCTGGTTGCCTGCCTTTACTTGGCAACATATGTTATTTCCTTTGTTCTTGGCATCAGGGTAAGGTATTTGTGTGATAAGGATTGGGTCTGTGTATTTGGTTGGCTACCTTACAATGGGAATCCATTGCTTGTCAGCTGCTTGACTATCTTTCTCTGATGATGGCACCTGTATTGAGTAGAATAGTCATCTAGTCATAGTATAGTCAGTGTGATTGGTCAACTTCATTCCTGGTATTGTAATTTTCTGTTCGCTGGCTTTGCTGGTGTGTTACCGTTGTGAAATTGGGGGACATGCATTATATTGTGTTGTTACATGATGTTGGTACTTTCCTGGCACTTCCTGTGGAGGGTCAGTTGACATGATGGTAAGTGATGTCTCTCAGATTTGTTATGGATGTGTTATCATGTGTATGTTATGATCCTAGTTCACTATTGATTTTCAGCATTAGCACCGGCAGGCAAAGGAAGTAGGGCACAAAGAAGTGGGGAAGCTACTGGCCACAGGACCTCCAGTCATGACACCACAGACACTGAGGGACCCAGTGGGTCAGAGGGTGAGGGGAGTGCCACGGGGGAGATCGGATCTGCAACATCTTCATCTGAGTCCTCCGCCAGTGACCACTTCCTAGTGGTGGCGGACCCATCGGAGACCACTCCTGTACCATCTCTGTCCGCCACCCCCTGTTCTATCACCACCCTCTCTGTAGTTCCCCACCTAGTTGGCCGTGCCTGCCCTTCCAAGAAGGTGGGTGTCTCCTTTGCCACAGGCACCTCTGCCCGAGCCCCTATTCCCCCTGCTGCCCTCAGTAAGGAGGCTATTGACCTCTTGAGATCGATCTCTGTGGGTCAGTCCACCATCATGAATGCCATCCAGGGACAGGCAACACAGGTCCAACAATGTGTTCCTGGAGGGCATTCATGGTGCAATAGCTGGCCTACAGAGATCTTTTCAGGCTCTGGTCTCCACACTGATGGCAGCCAGTCACCCCTTGTCTACTGTCCCCTCTTCACCTTCCTCTTCCTATTCCAAATCACTCCTTCCTTCACCCAGCCAAAGTGCACAAATAGACTGGCATGAATCCACCTCAACAGCCAAGGAAATTGCACACAAAGAAAAGCAGCACAAGACACACCACAAGCAATATCCACCTGTAGATACAGCAACAGTCATGACTTGCCCTTACACCTCCACCACCCCAAGCATGACAGACACACCACCTGACACACCTGCAGACACCACACCAAACATCGCTGATACAGCCACCGCACCTATCCTACCTACAGACACCACCCCAGTAGACCCTCAGACATCCACCCCAGTCACCACACCCAAGACACCATAACAACTGACATGCCTACATGCAGCACATCTACCGTACGTGCAGTCACCACCCCAACAGACAGCCATCCACCCACCATGGCATCGCCCAGTACCTCTACCCCCCAGCTCAAGACACATAAATGTCATCACTCACCCACCCAACAGACACCCACCACACACAAGCACACCTCCCACAAAAATGCACCTAAGACATCCACAACTGAATGTTAGACAACCACTCCCTCACCCTCCTCACCCAAACCCCTTTCTGATGACAGCCCCTGTGTGTAAAAAAAAAGTGTTTCTTTGTAACCTTCACTTTTTCCCTACTCATCACCTTGTGACACCCCCAAGAGGGCAGTTTCCCTCCCCAAGGCCATCCCTTCCACCTCCAGGGCCTCCCCTAACTCCCTGCCAGCACCTACACCCCTCCCCTCACCACGAAGAGGTCCACCCCACCCAAGAAGGTTTCCTCCTCCCAAACCAAAGTCTAAACCCGCCCCTCCCAAGCCTATCCCCCTCTACCACCCCCCAATACTCCCTGTGGTGCCTTCCTGCCCCCTTCATGTCCCTACCTATGGAGATTACATGGCAGTCAGGAGTCAAGTTGGGGCACCATTTTGTGCCTTTGGTGCAAATTTGATACCTTATGGACTGACAAAAGGCTTTGGACATTCATATATATTTCACTACCATCATAATAAAGCCAACCAGTTGTTGTTTTATTGGTTACACCTTTGCATTTTCTTTCCTGGGTTTGAGTTGTTCCTGGCTGACATTGGTGGTGTGCCAATATTTTGTTGTGTGTGCTGCTTGCTGCTACATGTATTGTGTAAGCAGTATGTGAGGTTGTGTGCAGTGCTGTTGTCTACCAGGGGTAGGGAGTGTGTTGTGTGATAGGTATGTGTATGTAGCAGAAATGCTGTTGTCATGATATTGTGTTTTGTTTCTAGTGATATGTGTTTGTTGTAGTGATGTGTGATGTGGTTCTGTATGGTGTATGCCTTGTTGCACTTTAGATATTTTGCACCTTTTTCTGCTTTTAGGCATAATGCACTTTAACTGTCTTTGCACTTAACACATGTCTGTTACATCAACAATGCATGTCTGCATTCAGCACTATAGAAAAGCTGGCTCACTTTGCACTTTGGCATGTTGCACTTTACTTTTAGTTGCATTCATTTGCATGCTTGTTAAGACTGACAGGCATTTAGTCGTGGTATGGCACACTGTATTCTAGAGGCTTTGGCTTACTTTTCACTTTGGGGTGTTGCACTTTATCTGTCTTTGCATTTACTGTATACCCTTGGCAACCTCCTTCTCCCTTCTTTCAGCCCCGCCCTATGATGCCATATATGCCTTTTTTAGGCCACGGCCGGGGCAGGGGCAGAGGCAGAAGAAGAGGAAGAGGCAGACGGGTACAGTGGTCCAGAGAGGAACCCCAGATGGTGACCAGGAGCCAAACAAAAAGTCCCTCAGTGAGAACCTAGTTGTTAATTTATCATCTAGACCACTCACATCAACAGAAACAGATGTACTCAATAAGGGTTTGGGGTTTGTCCCCACACCTGAAGAGGACTTCTTTCGATTACACATCGAAATGGCTCAATTTTTCCGGAAAATCCGGTTACACTTCTTCTTTAAGGATAAGAGAGCAGAACTAACACAGTGTGACTTAGGTTTAAGAAAACCTTCAACTTTTGTGCCACCACAAGCAGTTATGCCCAGTGAAGTTGTGACTTTTGAGAAAGCAGTACTTACTGATTTAAATAGATTATGCCCGAAACACCCATTCATTAACATCCCTAACAAAGAGAAGATGGCTCTTCTTGATTTAGCATCTGACCCTCAGATTACCATCAAACAGGCTGACAAAGGCGGTGCCATTGTTATCATGAACTCCACAGATTACAAACAAGAATGTCTGCGTCTGTTAAGTGACTCCACCTATTATGTTAAGATTAGGAATGATCCGACTACCAGACTACAGACCCAGATTAGGATTCTTATTGAAGAAGCTAGGAACAATCTTTGGATCTCATCCAAGGAGGCTGATTTCCTTGATACACCACATCCTCGTGTTCCTTATTTTTATTGCCTACCGAAGATTCACAAAGGCATTACACCACCCCCAGGACGTCCCATTGTCTCGGGGATAGGTTCGGTCTTAGAACCATTATCAATGTTTTGTGATCATTTTCTTCAGACACTGGTTAAGAATTCCTCCACTTATTGGAAGGACACTAAAGATGTCCTTAATCTGATTGAGTCGGCTAACAACTCTGGCACTGTACAAGGCATAATCACTATGGATGTTGAAGCATTATATACCAACATCCCACAGGAAGCTACTCTACAAGTTATAGAGACAGCCCTTCAGGAGTCATCAAGCACACTTTCCACTCCAGTCTGTTTCATTATGCATCTAGCTAGATTGGCTCTGACTGAAAATTTCTTTCAATTTGAGGATCAGTTTTTTCATCAAATCAGGGGAACATCGATGGGCAGTACTTTTGCTCCCAGCTTGGCTTGCTTGTATATGTATGATTTTGAAAAGAAATTTGTCTTATCACCACTAAATCCCTTTTCAAATCATGTCACACTATGGCGCCGCTATATCAATGATATCTTGATCATATGGAATGGCCCTTTGTCAGTTACGGATCAGTTCACGACTTGGATCAATACTCTTGATCCTTTTCTGAGATTCACGACTACTGTATCTGCCACACAGTTACCTTTCCTTGATTTAATGATTACTATTCATAACGGTAAACTGTCCACCTCCATTTATCACAAGCCCACTGACCGTAATTCTTTGTTACTATATGATAGTCACCATCCAAAATCGCTACGAGACAATCTACCGGTTGGCCAATTTTTACGACTCAGACGGAACTGCAGTTCCTCTCATGAATTTGATCATCAAGCTGATGCTCTTCAAGAGAAACTTCTGGAACGCAATTATCCTTCCAGAATTGTGAGGCAGGCTCGAAAACGGGCAAGAAATAACAACAGGGAGTCTTTACTCACAACCTTTGATAAGACACCCCAGTCGAGAATTACGTGTGTTTCCACCTTCACTCCCCTATCGAATTCAAGATATTGATTAATAAAAGATGGTCTATTTTGACCAGCGGTGGCTGTGAGATCTCTCGACCTCTTTTTGCGTTCAAACGTTCAACCAATATCAAGGATATGGTAATTCATACCCGTCCACGACCACCACCTAATACGTACACCCAGAAAACATTGTGGGGTCTTCCCCCGGTGCTAGGACATCATCCGTGTGGTAACTGGAGTGTCTGTGCATTCACTAGACATCTATCATCAGTAAATTTAGATCCGATTGGTACATGGCATTTAAAGAAACACACCAACTGCAACACTAGGAATTGTTTCTACATGATTACCTGCCCATGTGATTTACGTTATATTGGCATGACATCCAGACCAGTTAAGAACCGGATCAATGAACACCGTAGTAACATTAGGTGCAATAGGATCACTACTAAGCTTAGTACACATTTCCTGACGGTAAAACATTCCCCTGACGATCTTTGGTGGGTGGTTCTAGAAGCACCCAAAATACGACCCAATGATTCAGGATATCTTTTCAGGACGGAACAGAGATGGGTGTTCAAATTGGGCACCAATATACGGGGCCTTAATGATGATATTCCTTGGACTTCTTTAGCATAAGTATATCCATGCATAAATATATCCACGCACCCTGGTCTCGATCCATGCATTGACTAGACCACTTAGGCTGTGTGACATCTTTGTAACATTTGAATATCATTTGTCAGTACCCCTTCCTGTCCCCCAAGACGGTGTTTTGGAGTGACAGATATACTTACACTTAATAAAATATTCACTATTTTTAAGGATTTTTTTTACTGATTTTACATTCCTGCTGTTTATGGTGCTCTGCCTATGAATTTGAACAGTATACATACTTTTCACCTATTGTATTATGGTGTATAAGTCTACGACTATGCTGTTCATTGACTTTTACTGGTTGGTTCCTCATTAAAGATGGCCGACACCTTTTGGCCTTTCTTTATTTCCATGACATCTCCTCCATGCCTGGAACACCTTTTCTCTTTTCACTTACTGTGAGACGTGCCGGGACCCGGATCGATTGCTTACTTCCGGGTCCTTGACGTCCTTAAATGCTCCGGGTTCGTTTCACCGCGTTTATATGCAGTTTCACGTCCCCGGAGGGTAGGTCCAGAATTCAGACCGGCACTCTGTCGCAGTGAGTATACTTGAAAACACATATTATCGGGCTGCACCGACATCATGTTTATGAGCAGATAGACGCTCAGTCAGTAACCCGATTGAGCGTCTTGTAAAACTGTTACAACCATCTGTACCCCGCCACACTGGTAACCTCAGTGCTTTTTTCAGCACTGGATACTGCGTTTAATACCACGTTAGTACCCTTATGTGTTTATTTCTTTTTCGACTTTTTACTATTCTCAATGGCCTTATGACTGGACGATGGCCTCTACACTTCCTTTTCATTAATACATTGCTATACTAGCAATTCCAGTGCTGTAATCAGCACGATCTACTATGTTAAATTACCACTTAAGTGTTATGATGTGCTTTTCTCCCTATTATTGACTCTTTTACCATTTTAATTACTTTGAGATTGGACAAGGGTCCCTATATCTCTCTCTCCTTTTTCATACACATTGTTTGAAGAGATATTTGTTATACATCTTCGCTACTATGTTGATTACCAAATGAGGACATTGACTAATACCCTTGTAGCAGACAATTTATACGAAACCTAGTGATGATTTATGTTTACTATGTTTAGCTGATAGCCGAGTCCTTGGGACGTGCTTACCAAGGAGCCTGGTCCCGACTTGGGGGTTGTAAGCCCACTTTATTGTCATCATACTTTCTTTTGTGATTTATAGCACAATGTTTGCATGATTACACCTATGACCACTTTTGGGCAATATTTGGTGCTTTGTTTCTAATTTTGTTTTCTAGGGCGACCTGACTGTGACTTAGCCTAGTATTCCTCAAATGTAAGTGACCGACTTATTGAGTTCTTGATTGTGATACCATATTGGTTTAATTGGAGTAGAGCTTATTAACTTTTTGGTCCTGATGAAGCGTCACTGGATCCGTAGGGACCACACGACGCGAAACATGTTGACCCTGATTGAGGAGGATTCCTAGAGGGTTATTCCTCCGAACTTTTTGTTCATTGAAAGTAATTGAGCATTGATACTCAATATATTACTTTCTCTTGGTTTTTAATCTTGGCCTCATCCCTGACTATTGATTAAAATAATGATATATGTAGTGATGATTAACCAATGTTATCCTTAATTCTTTTTGTTCTCTCCTTTATGTACTGGTGCTTGAATGTAGGCATGCCCGTTGAGATAGTTAGCAGTCACCAGTAACTATCAGAATAATACAGCTTAGTGCTCCTCCATGTGGGGAGCCCGTCAGGCGTTGCACTGCCGGCTTGACGAGGAGCAGTACCCAATGATGATGCCAGTCATCCATTGTGATGCTTGAGGGCCCTTGCTCCTGATTTTTCAGATCCCCCTAGTTTTTCTCTCTTCGTCTTTTTATGGAACAGTGTACTTTAGGTTGTCTTGTACCTGTTTAGAATGACCATCTGTCTTAGCATGTTTCTTGATTTTAGCCTAATATGGTCACAACATGGCTGAGGCTTGCACACACAACAACTAAGTGTTTATCATTTTTAATCATGGTCTTTACACAGCCTGTGCTTTTATTTTCTATCATCCAGTGCACTATACGTCCTATTTGGATTATTTGTACTTTAGAATGTTGCACTTTTATTGTCTAAAGTTATAGACTAGTGTTCTCAGGTTGATTTATTGGCATACAGGTGTCTAGACTGCACATTTACACTCCATGATGTAACCTTTATGTTTTATCATCTCACCTGTTTTAACACTTGGTTGTTAGTGTAAAGTTCATAGTGTGTTTTTTATCTATTCTGATGGACCTGTAAATATTTTAATTAATGGTGCAATAAACTTACTTACTTAAGCCTGTCATCTATGAAACTGTCACTCAAAACCACTCAGCACACCTTAAGCATGTCAGGGTTGCCAAAGCATGCATGGGAAAGAATTGCTGTTGAGGTTTTCATTCCTCTTGACAATAGACATCTTCTTATGGTGATTGTTGATGAATACTCCTGTTTTCCATTGAAAGAACAACTGTGGCGTATCACTCAAGTGAGAGTCATCGATAAATTAGACGCATGGGGTATTCCTGCAATCTTAAAATCTGACAATCATTCAACAGATGAGAATTCAGAGACTTTCTCAGTCATCTTAATGTGAAGCATCAGAAGAGCACACCTCTTTGGCCACAGGCCAGTAGACTTGTTAGAAATTTCATACGTTTATTGAAGAAAGCTGTTCAGCGTGCAGTGTTGGAAAAGCTTGATCTGAAAACTGTAGTGAGTTCTACCCTGGAAGTTTACCATTCAACCCCTCACTCAACCAGAGGTGAAAGCCCTGCGACTGATGTTCAGGAAAGCCATTATGACCTCAATGGAACAACAGAAGATCAAATAATGAGGAAGAAACATGTACCAAAGACCTGGATCAGAAAATGAAAATTAGGGCCTATGCATACTAGCAAAGATATGCAAAAGACGTTGTTTTCACTAGAGAGATTGAGTGCTTGTCTGTCAGTCAAAAAAACATAAGTCTGATGCTCCATTCGATGGTGAGTGATTAAATATATTAACCAGCAAAGAACACATGGTGACTGCCCAACGTACTGGAAAGTCCCTTACGCAAGATTTTTTGCATTTCCGACATAAAGCTCACCATTTGTCAGATACCAATTTCAACGTAGAGACTGATTCTGAAAGGGCAATTGAAAAACCCCTGACTGCTGTTACTCCTGCTTCACATATCATGGCCTCTTCTATTGCTGGCTCACAGTTTCTGAAGACACGATTAGGATGAGTAATCAGAGCACCACAAAGGTTCATCAAAGAACTGTGATCGTCTATATTTGAAAACAAAAATCTAATTTTTCATTAAACAGAGGGGAAATGTAGTGTCATTATTAATGATGGAACCCTTTTGGCTCCAGATGTACTCCGTAGAACTGTGATGTAAGTACTGGAGGGTGGTGAGGTGAATGCAGGTTTAGAATGTTGAGTTTGAGGTTACACGTAGATGAGTAATACCTAGCTCCTTGTGTGGCATAGTCATTGGTGAGTACTCAGGCTGGGGAAGACAATACATTGTCCTCATTTGTCAGTGGTGTGCAGCTCTGTCCATCTCTTCTGCTCTCTGCAGTCTATTGTGCTGCCACTGCTCCTGCTGCCTGCTTGTCCTCTTTTTTAGCTTTCAAGGGCACTAGTCATGATTCTATGACAGAAATAACACCTTTATTTTGTTCATTTCTAAAGGAAATGGTTTACATTTTACAACTTTGAAGACCTCAAGATGGAATGCAGGTGTGCCACGTCTGCCATAAATAATGTTAGCTCTCTAGTTGTTCATTAGAACACCATAGGAGGCTGCAGCAGAACACCCATGAAACAACTGACTGGATGCTGCGCCTTCTGGAAGTGAATGTTTTTCACAGAATGTCAGAATTTACTCTCACATGGCTGAAAATGATAGTGTGACTTCATAGAAAATGTGCTCTCATTTTAACTTCTGAAGCACCTTCCATAACCTCTTTGAGGAACTCCTGAGAGAAAACAGTTTCTCTCAAACATAGTTCATCAAATCCTAGCAGAGATTAGCACTTTTCACTGGTTTAAAAACACTTTAGGACACAATCATTCATATTATGACTAAAACATGTTATCACCCTTTATGGGTATTCCTTTTTGTGACCCTCAAATCCTACTAGTCACAAAAAGGCATTTCAATGGCGATCATGACCCTGTATCCTGTAATGGCTACTTTAACATATTGTTCATATTGTTCAGATCGTGGCCACACAATCAGCAATGACTAGTCCCCTTTATCCCCTTCACTGCCTAGCCTTTTCCCCCTCAGGTGCCAGGCCTTTTTGTTGGCAATTTGGGGCAGTTTCTGCTTAGGCCCTTATAACTTTTTGTCCATATAAACTACCCACGCCAAATTTACATCTTTTTTCAACATCCTAGGGATTCTAGAGGTATCCAGATTTTGTGGGTTCCCCTGGAGGAGACCAAGAAATTAGTCAAAATACAGCTAAAATGTTTTTTTTTGTTTTTTTTAATGGGAAAAAGGGCTGCAGAATAAAGCTTGTGGTTTTGTCCCTAAAAATGGCATCAACAAAGTGTTTGTAGTGCTAACATTACTATCTTCCTAGCTTTCAGGAACAGGCAGACTTGAATCAGAAAACCAAATTTTTCAACACAATGTTGGCATTTTACTGTGCCATACCCCATAATTACACATTATTTGTGCTTTCAGCCACCTTCCAGTTAGTGACAGAAATGGGTATGAAACCACTGCTTGATCCCAGACAGATAAACATTTCTAAAAAGTAGACACAATTCTGAATGCAGCAAGGGATAATTTCCTACAGAAAGTAACAGCTAAAATAAAATAAATATTGACATCAGGTGAAAAGAGAGCCATTTCTACCCATGTTTTCTTCTGTAACTTTTTCCAGCTATGGCAGATTTTTAAAAGCAATATACCGTTATGTCTGGTGGACTCTTCTGGTTGTGGGGATATGGTTCATTAAGAACGCTAGGTACCCAGAGCCAATAAAGAGCTGCATCTTGCAATGGGTTTTCATTGTATACTGGGTACAGAGCAATTCCTTTGGTGAAATATAAAGAGTCAAAAATAGGTATCAAGGAAACCTTTTTATTTCCAAAATGGCCACAAGATAAGGTGCTGAGAAGCAGTGGTTATTTGTACATCTCTAGAGAAGGAAAAGGGGCAATAGCACTTGTTCTTTTATCCTATGTCCCCCCAAGTCTCCCTCACAGAATCCTTTGCAAACCTCAACATTTGACAAAAAAACCCACTTTTTTCTCACATTTCGGTGATAGAAAGTTCTGAGACGCGCCACAAATTTTCTTCCACCCAGCATTCCACCAAGTCTCCCAATAAAAATGGTACCTCACTTGTGTGTCGGTAGGCCTAGTGCCCGCGACAGGAAATGCCCCAAAACACAACATGGACACATCACATTGTCTCAAAGAAAACTGACCTGTTTTTTGCAAAGTGCCTAGCTGTAGAATTTGGCCCCCAACTCATCTGGCACCTAGAAAAACCTAGCAAACCTGGACATTTCTGAAAACTAGACACCTAGGCGAATCCAGGATGGGGTAACTTGTGGCACTCTCATCCGAGTTCTGTTACCCAGAATCCTTAGCAAACCTCAAAATTTGCCCAAAAAACACTTTTTCCTCACATTTCGGTGCTGCAAAGTTCTGGAATTTGAGGGGAGCCCCAAACTTCCTTCCACCCAGCATTTCCCCCAGGTCTCTCGATAAAAATGACACCTCACATTTGTGGGTAGGCCTAGTGCCCGCGACAGGAAATGCCCCAAAACACTACGTGGAGACATCAAAATTATCAAATACAAAACTACCTGTTTTTGCGAGGGCACCTGCGTTTTTGGCCCTGGGCTCAGCAGCTATCTAGGGAAACCTACCAAACCCAGACATTTCTGAAAACTAGACACCTGAGGGAGCCCTGGGAGGTGTGACTTGCGTGGATCCCTCAGTGTTTTCTTACCCAGAATCCTCAGCAAACCTCAAATTTAGCTACAAAAACACATGTGAGATAACCGCACTGGCACAAATCTCCTACCACCCAATGTTCCCCTCAGTCTCCTGATAAGAATGATACTCACTTGTGTAGGTGGGCCACGTACTTGTGACAGGGAAGAGTGAAAAACATGTCAAAATTGAGGGGGAACCAAAGCGGGTCCAAAAGGGCAGTTGGAAAAAAAAACATTTTAGGCTGACAAGTGGGGCAGAATTTTTATTGTTATAGATGTGACAATTCTGGATGGTAGGAATTTTGTGGATTTCTGCAGATTCCAGAAGGTTCCATCACAAAAATGTGGAGAAAATGTGTGATTTCAAGCAAAGTTGGAGGTTTGCAAGGCATTGAGGGTATGACAATAGTCTGGTGTGCATGTGAAGCACACCACTGTGGACTCACCCAGATGTTTAGTTTTCAGATGTGTCTAGGTCTCATAGATTTTTCAACATGACAACATCCCAAAGTCCAAAAAGTGCAGCCCTCACCATTCCAAATGGGACGATTTTGAGAGTTAGACAGGCTCTCATGGCCCAAATGTAAAACCAAAACCCACAATAATCAAATGTCCTTTTGCTTGCCATTGGGATAAGATCTTTCAGTGTGTGAGGGGAGAACTGAAAGACTGTTAGCCACTTCAGTTGGGGTGGGGGGCATAACCATGCCCATACTGGTTGGTAGCCACCACCCCACAATTTTTGATTTTTTAAAAATTCCCTGGAATATAGTAGGCTTTCTGCCTCCCAGGAAGTGGATCGGGGGTAATTGCCCCTTCCGCACAGTGGTGGGCAGAACAACTTTGTCCCCATTTATTTGGGCTGGGGGTATGGCCATGCGCCAGTCCCAGGACGTAACAGTTACTTCTTTGGCGCCTGACCACTGAGGTCAAGGACGTAACCGTCCTTGGCGGGGAAGGGGTTAAAGTAGCAGATCAGAGCATATCTGAACACCATCAGTCCGGATATACCTCTTTTTTAATTCCTTCATGCCTTCATGACTATTTCAAGCACCTATGTAAAAGCAAATTCCTCAAAAAACTTTTGTTCGACTTGAACAAAATAACACTTTCTGATTTCAGTCAATCAATAAATTCTTTATTATGGTCTCTTTTAGCCCACAAAAGAACAAGTAAAACATCACACAATATACAATTTAATACCATTGTGAATGGATAAAGTACACACAAACATCACATATGAAACTTTCCGATTTCAGTTCGAACTTTCTGACAAATTTGACTCCCAGATTTTCCTCTGTGAATTAACATGGAAAATTGATCTTTTGAGACCCTCCTTTTTTGTTAGTCCATGCTTGACGGATCAACGCGAGACTTTCATGGAAGGAGCTAAGTGAAAGTCGTTAGGTTTCGCCTATGCAGGATCTATTGGCTTTGTCAATGTTTATTTAGACATGTTGCACAGGGGTGCGGGCTGCTGTGAAACATGGCTTTAAGTAAAGTAAAACAAAGTGCTACAACACAGTCAGAGTTGTCTATGTCATAGAGCTTAGTTTTTCACTGAGCCATGTTGCACAGCAGCTCTTGTTCTGTGTATCATGTCTAAATAAACATTGACAACGTCAAATAGCTCTCCCACATGGGAGAGCTATTTGGCTTTCTTAGTGTTTTTTGTGACTGGAAGTGGGGCTGCAACAAAATGTTAGAGCTGCCGAAGTCTGGGGAATGTAAACTAACCTAGTCTATACAAAAAAAACATTCGGCGTAGGCCCTTGGCTCTCCGTCTGACGTATCTCCTATAAATTTCTGTCTCCCACAACACAAGCTGAGAGGAAGTAAACTTCTCAACATGCTTGGGCACTTAACCCTTTGTTACAAATGAAGACTCTGGTTTAATATTTCTGTTGTCCCTGTAAAATGCAAGCCTCAATCACTTTTAGGCAGATGATACAGGTGCATAAACATCTAACAAAGTCCGCCACTGCTTATTTAATTGCTTTGATGTTCATAAGTACAGAGCAGATACAGGGCTCACATGGGACTCTTTTATCATGTTTATAGCCATGATGACCATAGACTATGCCCACCTCTTAATGCAAATTGGGGGCAACAAGGTTCTTGTTGACTCTGATGACACCTACACACATACACAAGCCCATTGCTTCCCTAATTGTGCTACTTATTGCATAGAACACAGGTCCACCTTTGTTCTCAGTGCCCCTCAGGCTCAGCTTAAACTGCTTAAATCAGCTGAGGCATACATCATACATCTGCATTTCAAAGCACTCTGTCCCCGGCAGTCACACTCTGATATATGTGCAGCATGTCCATCAGCATCTAACAAAGTTTGCCACTGCCTATAGAATTTCTCCAATGTTCAACATAGAACAGATACAAAGAACTCTTTCAAGCATGTTCATAGCAATTATAGTGTCCTGCCAGAACCATATGACTCACATAGCTGCTTTCCAGTCACTCTCTGAGGGCTGACTTTCACATGCACCCCACACCCATCCAACACAGGCATCACAAGTGATGTGACCCTGTCAATAGAAGCGCCTAAGCGCATATACCCGAAGCCAGTAGTATGCACCATATACTAGTGCCTGCGTCATCCTTTATTCCCCCTGCAGGTCTAGGGCCCAGAACTCCACAATGGTGATGAGGTGTTGAGGGGTCTAACCCATTTTTAGGACAATCATACTGACTCCAGTATTAGTGCAAAAGGCCATTTATTAGGCTAGGATTTGAAAAAAGCATTACAACATGTAACAACACAACATATTTAAATCCTTAACATATCAACTGTATTTCTTTCTTTGCCCTGTCCATAATCTCTCACCATAATGTCTCACACATTCTTTCCACCTTTCACCCTTATCACTTTCTCCCATCACTGTCGTTCTCATCACTTTCTTTCTGAAACAACCTCCAACCATCACTTCATTCACCTGTTCCAGTCAACGTACCCCCAGATATTCCGTCACTTGAAATCCTTATTCCTCCTCCCAAGTGGTGGACCCATTTGCATCTGACTCTCAACCCCCACATGTACTGCCATCCAGAAAAACCCCAGAGGGTGTTTTTCTGCCCCACCTCTGTACACATTCACTACTTCAACACCATAGCCCCCACCCCAACACATCCCTGAGTTCCACAATGAAAAATGCATATCCCAGGTCAGAAAGGTGCACCCTATCAGCTCGAAAAAGCCCCCCTTCTTCTTCCTTGATACCCCCATGTGACCCCACTTTCATTTCCTTCCCTGCACAAAAAACGCTCACGGCTGTGTTAACTTTTTTCTGAGCCTTGTCAATGGCTACATGTTTGACTGCTCCCCTCTACTTCCTATGTGGCACAAATTCTGTCCACACCAACAACGTACAAGACAGTCTGCGCTTTAGCATGTCCAGATCCTGCTTCATTTGTTGCAGTAATGTCAGTCCCGATAACTGTACCAAATCGTTTTCCCTCAAATGCAAAACCAACAGGTCTGACCATCCCCGTCTTGGCACCAGTAAACCACCCCATCTCATACCACTCTTTCCACCAGAGCTCCTGATGCCATCTGCAAGGCAGTCCCAGATTGCGTCCCTATATCTCTTGCTCCACATACTTTGCTGTCCAGTGGATGAATGAGTGCCCTACTATCCACATTACCACCTTGTGAATCGCTGGGCCGCTCACACACCGTAGGGGAAACTAAACATGCCAACTGCCTTCCTCAGACCACTTGGACCCCCCACTAAAGACCCAGGCACTCCCTCACTTCTGCACATATCGTTCACTGCACTTGGACCTCCATCTCCCAATCTTGCTAATGTTCATCGTCACCCACCTCAAACTTGCCACTGATGTTGCTGCCCCAATCTGAAACAAGTGAGTCCCAAAGGAAACGGATCCCGCTCTAACACAACCACTGCTCTACGCAACACCATCAAAAGCTGAAAAGCCATGACCCTGCTGCCATCCTGATAACAAAACATCGCCCCTTGACTGCCCCCAGGCCACACTCGAAATGACCGCCATTCCTTCATGAGGCAAGCTGTCTCACATCCCCCCTTTGTTCAGCCAGATCCACTTCCCTTTCCCTGCTTGGTCTGTCTTGGGCTTCTGCAACCATATCCCCATGTGGCTGGATTCCATCCTCACTTCCTCATACTGTACTCCATCCTTGCTTCCCACTCCCAGGACTCCAGACACCCTGAACACTCCAACATCCAAATCGTGATCCTTCCCATTCTTGAGGTCTTCTCTGCTCCCTCCTGTAACGTCTGAAACTCCTTCTATGCTAGCTCATAGCTCTTCCTGGTAGACTCGGATGAAGATATCCCTACCAGCCTAAGAACTCTCAAGCCCCCCACTTCCAAACTTCTGTAGGGAGGAACATTTTGCCTTTCTCCACCCCTGGTGAAATACTGTGAAAGCAGTGTCACTGTGAACGAGACAACGAGTCAGCTATGACATTGTTCACTCTGGGAACATGGGTCGATTTGAAGACAATATTCTTTTGCAGACACAACAACATGAATTGTCTCAGCAACCTCAAAACCCTCAGATCTCGTGCCCTCCGTCTCTTCACTAGCTACACCACAGTCATGTTATCCACATGAAGCATTACCGTCCTGTTCTGTAACTTTTCACCCCACAGTGCCAATGCCACCAGAAGCTGGAAAAACTCCAGGAATGCAATACTAGGCCCCTGCTGTAACCACTGCTGTGACCAGTGCTCCGCACACCATCTGTCATCCCAAAACAAGCCATGCGCTCCTGCCCCATTCAAGAAAATCTGGAGCTGTCAAACCATACTCTCTTCCTGAAAGCACAAAGACACGCCATTGAATTTGCCAAGAAAGGAGTGCCATATGCCTAAATCAGCCATTACTACCATGGAAATTAAAATTCTGTGGTGTTGTAGCGTGGTGCCTGACCTAGCCATACCCAATCGGCTACAAAACGTACGCCCCCCACCACTGTGCAAGCAAATTTGAGGAAGCCCAGCAATGTTTGTTCTTTCCAAAGCTCCAGGAGTCTTTCACCTATTGTTCTTCCAAAAAAACCTGAATCTCCAGTACCTTCCGCACCCCTGGATAACTTGCAACCATGTTGACCTTGTTCAACTCGATCCGCAGAAAAACCAATGTTGTTCTGGGGCCTTCTGTCTTTTACGGAGCCATTAGCACCCTGTAAGTATCCACCATGACCTTAAACTTCCACAGTGCCCTGCCACAATCACCAGAACCTGGCTTACCACAAACTAGAAATCATCCAGGTAGTGTGTGACCTCTTTGTGGCCATTCCCCTTTGCAAAGACCCAATGTCTGCTGCTTGTGATTTCACCCCAACCCCCATCATCACCTTTCAGCCACCCCTTTCTTCCTCACAAACCTTGCCTTCCTCCCACTCATCATTCAGGTCCTCATAGTCAAGCTCCAATTCAGCCTCACATTCAACTGCTTCACTCATCACCCATTCCTTTGATTGTCCATCTGTAGAAGGGCACCTAGACCTTTCCTGGGGGGTCCGCTCCTTAGGTATCACACAATGCACACAATCCTTCGTCATAAGGAGAGCTGCAGTCAACTCCCTTAGTTCTTTAGACAAAAGTCCTGGGGCTGTCATGCTCCCCGTTGGTTTCGCCATCTTTCTGCAAGCTTTACCTGCTGATCTCGAACCACCGCCCACCTGGCCGCTCCAGCCTGGCGCATCCCCTCACTGCCAGTTCCATGACCTGTTTCAGCTCCCCCTGTCTGACATCCATCTTCCATCTCCACAGGCACCCACAGCCAATGTTCTCTTGGGCCTTGACTTCCAGCCCCAACCTAGCTCCCCCTTTGGCTGGTACCCCTTTTGTCTTTTTGACTTACCGCACCTGTTCTGCCTCTTGTTCCCTGGCCCTGCATATTCTCTCCCAAATGGCCTCTGTCTCTTACACTGCCCTGCGCTGTTCCTTGATCCACCACTGACATACTTAATTGGCCACTTGCAAAGCGCCCTTGCCCAATGCCGTGTAGGACTCTGAGTCATATCCCTGCACTCTCCCATTCCGCTGACACCCAGCACATGCCCTTGCTCCTGTGGCCCTCTGCATGAGAAACTGCCTCAGCTACCGCATCCGCCACACCCCGCAACGCAGCAAGGGTCAGTCTTTCAATGCCAACCGAAGCCTCCTCTAACACATCGGGCCGCTAGAGGTCGGCATGCACCGCCTTGGCATTCTGCTGTGCGTCCATCCCTAATCTGGATCCCGAGGGCAATCGCTGTCCTCACCTCGCGCACCGGGCCGGTAAAGCCAGGAACACATAAATTAATAGAGAAAAGGAGGTCCTAAACGCTCCATCCCCTGTAACACTGTGAGCTGGGAGAGGACGTAATTTCCTCTATTGGCTCACTAAATATTTTCCTACCCATGTGACCCCCCACTTCTCCCGGCCTTGTCCAATCCTGTTCCCAACCCTCTGTTCCACAGAACTTTCCAGGGGAAGACTAGTCTGCTACTAGCTTCCCCAGGGACCCTCCCATACCATGATGCCCAGCAGCTAGTCTCTGTGCATGAGGAAGATATATACCTCTGCAATGCTGCCATCGTCTGTCAGGGAAAGAGGTCACATCATCCTATGAAGAGAGTGAAACTTTTCCTCACTTGAAGGAGGACTCAGAGCCTGTCCATCCAAACCTCATTATAACAGCTGCCATCCAGTGAGAGAATGGAGAAGCATGGGCAGTGCTATCAGCCAGAAGCTAATGTATGACGCGCACTGGCCCATCAAGGTATGTCAGAGCCCACAACATATCATGCCCCCACTCTGATGAGGCATCCCTAAGCTGCCTTCACCTGCCACCACCTTTCCTGGTGAGAGAAAGTGGAAGGAGGTGGATTACACCCAGCATACAACTGCAACCCCTGCAGGTCGGAGCCCCAATGAAGACTTTAAGAGAAGTCAAGAGAGGTCTGAGTGGCAGGAGGGGCTCGCTTACCTCATTCTGTTTCCCACAGTAGTGAGCGTAGCCTCCCCTCCTCATACCCCAGGTAGCAGCCTGTAGGGGCTAAGGCCCTGACTGGAGGAGAAAGACAGCAAGCATGGGCCTCAAGAGCACCGTGAGGGCCACATTTGCCATCGCTGTCAAGAGGGGAAGAGCAGTGCCAGAGGCCACCCAGCACTAAGAGAAGACCTGCACCAGCATTCGTAGCCCCACCACAGCCCGCAGCAACACAGAGGCTGCCCCAGCCTGCAGGTAGCCGTGGCTGCACCGCCACCTAGTGGTCATTTGCGCACCACACCCCCATAGCTACCAAGTTTCATATTGCTTATGTGTGACATTACCATGGCTGAAGTGTGCTTATGTGTGGCATTCCATGCCTTATGTGTGACACTGAGTACAATACGTGAAACGTATTGCAATTAAAACCATGCTGACATAAATTTAAGAAATCACCCCACACGACACACGACGACGAAGTGCTACCTTTTTTTCCAATGTACTTGCAATGAGACACTAGTAGCAACTAAATGCTGAGTTTTAGAGGCTTTCTCAGCATGCTGACAATTAGCTTTTGTCACTGACACATAAAAAATGCTTCTGTGAGCAGAGTACTTCTCCACATTGCGTGACAAAAAGTTCCAGTGCAGGAATGCAAGAATGACTAATGATTTTCATTAGTCTGACCCATGATACGTGCCACTTGGCAGGGCTGCACCCTGCCCTGGCAACGTTGTCCGGTAAAAAGGCAAACCCCAATGAAATGATTTTGCACAATACAAGTGCTCCTGCCACCCTGCAATATAAGAATAAAGAAAAAAGACTTGCTGTGCCCCTGCGACCTTGTCCCAAACAATGAAAGCATAGGAAACAAGTGTTTTGGTTTTGTTCCCAGTGGAGGGACTCCAGGACTGCTAGGTTCTATTGCTCTTTGCCGCATGTCCTTTTTGCTCGCCCTACATCCAAGACTGCTCCTCAGATGACAAAGTACAGCCCAATGGAGGAGGCTGCCCACTAAAGGGCATGGTTGTATAAAGAATTAAATGAAACAATAAGCAATCTCTGCTCTGTTGTTATGGTGGTACAGCCAGCAGACACAGCACACATCATCATAATTAGAGGGACCAGTACCATATATGCCCTACACACCTTGGTGAAGACCAGCACGCCCGGGGAGGAAGAAAACCTCAACACACACACACCAAGGACCATGCACAGGCAGGCAGAGTTGGAAGATCAGTACAGCCTGACTCAGTGACCCAGAGCACAACCAGGCACTGAGCACCACAAGTAGACAAAGTTAGTTGAGGCAAACATGCCATGACATAAAGCTGTGACACTACCAAAGGAGGGGTACATAGACAATGTGTGGCGGCTTGAAAGAGGCCATACCAGCCGGTCACCCCACACTGAATTGTTACCCTGCCAAACAGATACGACCCTAGGCAGGACCAAGTGCCGCGAAAGCACAACCTTGAGGCACAAGCACTGCACCTTCAAGTGACCACGAGGCAGAAGGTAGGCTACCTGGCATCAATGAAGCTAAGCCCCAAGAAGATCCCAGAGGAGGGGACATGCAGGGTGTGGGTGGAAGCCACAATGTCTTAAAGAGAAGATGTGCAGTCCTATAGACAGGACAGAACCTTTGAGAGGTCCACGACAAGAGAAGATGCACAGTCCTATGAACAGGACAAGACATGCGAGAGGTCCATGATGGGAGAAGATGCACAGTCCTATGAACAGGACAGGACCTGCAAGAAGTCCATGAAGGGAGAAGATGAGCAGTTCTATGAACAGGATGGAACAAGGATGAAAAGAGAGCTGGCAACATGTGGCTAGTGCCACATCACACCCAAAGAAGAAAAGAGTGCATGCGATGAGTGACCGGATGCCACATCATTATGTGAAAACTGAAAAAGGAGAGGAAAGAAGAGTGTGTGACTGAACCTGTCACAATGAAGATCCTGACACCACCTAGCACCAGAAGAAGAAGAGAGCATAGCACGAAGCCACATTGCAAAGGAGAATTGAAAAACGAAAGGAGAGAAAGGAGTGTGACAGACCTGTCACACTGAAGAGCCTGACAACCACAGTTGCAGAGGAAAAATGAACAAGGGTGACAAGAGAGAGAACATATGCCATCACAAGAGAGTGCACCTGTCAAAACAAGCAAGCCACCGATGTGGAGTGATGTCATGGGTGTCAGCCCAGTGGAAGAACCAAAAGTAAGCTGCATGTATGCACAAACCACGTATCTGTCCCACACTTTCAGTATGACCATACGGCCACAATCACCAGCTGCTTGATAGATGATGGCATGCCTGGTGAGAACCACATATTCATTTGGAGAAGAACAGCACCAGCAACACACCGAATTACGGGGACCCAAAGACTCTCCAGTCACCCTCACTCCATGCAAGTCTTTTCCACCTGTCTCACAGATTGTCAAACGGCAACAACACCACCATTGACATGTATCACTGTAACCACCAAAGGAGAATCTCACCACCAGAGTGGAATCTCACACCCACGAATCACCAAGAGACCAAGGAGGCACTCCTGGCACTATTGCGGACCAATCATCCATAGACAATCTGCTAGACCCAAGTGCACATGAGTCATGTTGGCAAGCACATATGATCATGAATCATCTACCCTTGTGGTTGCACAAGTGACTCGGCTGTGCCCCTGTTGGCGTCCCTCCTAACATGGATCCCTGCACATCCCACATGGTCCCCTGGTGGCTCATTGAAGAGGACCTCAAGAGAATTCTTACAGGAGGAAATCCCTACATGAGAGTTGGGCCTGAAGTTGCTACACCAGCAGGTACCAGGAGGCACCGGGGGCCTCATTGGAAGGCGTCCAACATCATTGATGCTGTTGCAGTCTTTTCAGGGTTGTCCTTCATGGAGTCAGGACACCCCAAGAGAAAGCTATGCAGTGGGCCTCCACCTACTGCTCTTGATGCACCCCAGTTTGAACTTTTGACAATAACCACACCACTGCAAGAGTATCAAGGACTGACCAATACTGCATAGGTGGACTGTTACCCAACTGTCATGCTGTAGAAGAATCTGAGAGTTATCTGGTTATCTGGTTAAACCATGGATGTGATTAGTGATGTCTGGGAGCTCCCAGTGGCATCTGTCCACTTGTTCAGTGCTATCCTGTGGATTGTCTCAGGGTCTTGAGAGACACACTGGATTGCTACAGGTTGGACTTGGTTTTATTTTTATTAAAGGTTGGGAGCGATGTAGTGTCCTGCCAGACACATACCTGTCTCCTCACATGTAACGGTTTTCCAGTCACTCTCTGAGGGCTGGCCTTCACACCTATCCCGCACCCATCCAACACAAGTATCACTCATGATGGGACCCTGTTAATAAAAGAGCCCAAGTGCACATGCCTGAGGCCTTTACACCCACCCCGCACCTACCGAACACAAGCATCACTCATGATGGGACCCTGTCAATAAAAGAGCCGAGTGGACGTGCCCGAGACCAGTTGCATGCACCATATTCTAGTGTCTGTGTCATCCTCTATGACCCATGCAGGCCCTGGGCTCAGAACTCCACCACCATGATGACCGTAGACCGTGGCCTCCTCACTAATGCAAGTTTTTTCTTTTTACCTCATTGGTGCCCTGGGGGCAACAGACTCTCATTGGCACTGAGGACATGTACACATACACAAGCCCATCGCTTCCCTAATCGTGCCACTGATTGCATAGAACACAGTTTCACCTTTGTTCTCAGTGCCCTTCTGGCTCATCTCAGACTGCTTAAATTAGTTGAAACATACCTCATATATCCACATTTCACAGCACCCTGGTCTCCTCCAGTCACTCTCCGCTCATTGGAAGTAGAGCTCAGGAAGATGCAGCATGGAAGACAAGCATCTCACCAAGAACCATGATCCCAGAAACAGATATTTTTACATCAAAGTGGAAACATATGAATAGTTAAATAAAACCAAACAACACATCTCCCAAAGCCAGTGCTAGCTAGACCAAGGTGCTTGAAAACACAACAGAGGGGGAGAGAGAAAACCAAAGAAAGGGATGGGGACATGCGGTGGGTCAAAACACAATGGAGAGTAGAAGGGGGGCTTAGAGTGAGTCAAACCACAACAGAAAATGGGAGGAGGGTGGGGGGTATCAAAGTACAACTGAGAGTAGGCAGCAGGCTCAGCTCAAACTGCTTAAATCAACGGAAACATGCCTTATGCATCACATTTCACAGCTATCAACAACAAAAAGGGAAGTGAGAGAAAATAAAGAGATGACACAGGAAAATAGGTGGTGCTAGAACTGGGGAGCCAAGTTTGAGTCTCAGCATCAGCTCAACATCCTTGATTCTAGACAAAGGGGGTGATTCTAACATTGGCGGGCGGCGGAGGCCGCCCGCCAATGTTCCCCCGTCAAAATACCGCTCCGCGGTCGCAAGACCGCTGAGGGTATTTTGAGATTTGCCCTGGGCTGGCGGGCGGGCGGCCGCCAAAAGGCCGCCCGCCAGCCCAGGGCAAATCTACCTTCCCACGAGGACGCCGGCTCAGAATTGAGCCGGCGTAGTGGGAAGGTGCGACGGGTGCAGTTGCACCCGTCGCGTATTTCAGTGTCTGCACAGCAGACACTGAAATACTTTGTGGGGCCCTCTTACGGGGGCCCCTGCGGCACCCCCTACCGCCATCCTGTTCCTGGCGGGAGACCCGCCAGGAACAGGATGGCGGTAGGGGGTGTCAGAATCCCCATGGTGGCGGAGCGCGCTCCGCCGCCATGGAGGATTCTGTAGGGCAGTGGTAAACCGGCGGGAGACCGCCGGTTTACTCTTTCTGGCCGCGGCTGAACCGCTGCGGTCAGAATGCCCTTGGGAGCACCGCCAGCCTGTTGGCGGTGCTCCCGTGGTCGGTGGCCGCCAGGGTCAGAATGACCCCCAAAATCAGTTAATCTTTCCATGCATAAGAAAGTAACATGACGTTCTGTAATGTTAACTGTTGCTTCTGTAAAAGTGCTCCAATACCTTAGCACCGAGTGGTTGGATGTTTGTCCGTCCCAGTTAGTTCTCCAAGACCCCGCACCCAGGCTCCTCCAGTCACTCTCCACTCATTGGAAGCAGAGCCTGGGAAACTGCAGTGTGGGATAATGGCACCTCAACAAGGAACAGGAGCCCAGAAACAAGTTATTTTTACACCAAAGTGGAAACACAAGAATAGATACATAAAAATATATCTCTCAAAGCCAGTGCTAGCAAAACCAGGGTGCTTAAAAACAAAATGGAGACTGCAGCCCCGAACAGGAGATCTGTGGATGTCCCAGTGGGAAACCGCAGCACTCACCTATAATGCCCAGGAGTCTGGGGGAGGCAAAAAAGGGTGGGAAAGGGGGCCCCACACCCCACTTAATTATGGAATTTAGCCCCAGGGGATGAGGTTCCTGGGGGCTAATTAGGCTAGAGGACGGGGGCTAAGCAGCTTCCCTCCCCTTTTTTGTTGCTTTTGTCCCAAAGGGATGGGCTCCCAGAGACATGATAAAGCTCAGGGAAGGGGTGTGCACAGTCCCACACCCCTTTTTGATGCTGGGGATGGTGTCTCTTGGGACTAATAAGGCTCAGGGAGGGGCTGCATTCCCCCTTCCCTTAGAATTTGGCCCCTGGGATGGGGCTTGGGTAGGGGGCCCTGTGACCCCTCCTCCCCTTTGTAATAGAATTTGGCCCAGAGGATGGTTCTCCAGGGCCTAATATGCTGGGAGAGGGTGCTGTCCCCCTTTTTACAGAAATTTGGCCATGAAGAATGGAGTTCTCAGGGCAGAATAAGGATTGAGGAGGGAGTTGTGTGTCATCTCTACTTAATCGTGGTAATTGGCCCTAGGTGATGGGATCCCTGAAGACTAATAAGGATTAGGGAAGCGGCCATGCCCCCCTCCCTATTATGAGTGGTTAGCCCTAGGGATGGGGGTATTTGGGCTTCTTAAGGATAGGGAAGAGAGTTACATTTCCTTTGCCTAATATTAGTGGTTGGACCTCCCCTAAAATAATAGTTTCAGTCTCTGGGTGATGGCATCTTCGGAGACTCCTAAGGTTTGCTGAGGGGGCCATGCACTTCTCTGCTATAGTTAATTTATGGCCCCAGGAGACAGGGTCCCAGGGAGCCAGTTTGGGGTCAGGAAGGGGTGCCATGCACCCTTTTCCCCTATTATAAATATATTTGGCTCTGGGGCATGGGATTCCTGGGGCCTCTTAAGGTTCGGGGATGGAGGCCACTTACCCCTCTTACCTAAAATTAATGTATGGTCTCAGGGGATAGGGTCCCCCGTGCTCATTTAGGTTGGGGTTGGCGGGGTGTGACCCTCTCCCCTAAAATAAATGTTTTTCTCCCCACAGGATGGGGTTCTGGGCCAATAGTACATTGGGAACAGGAGTCTGTGCAACCCTCTCTCCCAACAGATACTTGCTAGCTGCAATGGTTGACTGTAGGGCCTTGCCACAGGCCAGAGCCTGCATCCAACCACAAGCCACTCAACCTAAAGGGCGTACGTGACTGGAGCTTTCTTCACACAGAGGGTCATTTGCAGGGCGTGACCGTGGGCCAGGCCCTCTGGTCAACTGCACAGAGTGCACAGACATAGGCCCTGCACGGCATGGGTTTGCTTTCCTGCGAGGGGTTGACTTCAGACACTTCAGCCATACACCGCAAGGGGTTGGCTTGGTAATATAATATTACTTTACATTTAAAAACTCTAGAAATTCACTGAAAAAAGAAAGGTTAATGTGGCATTATTGTTAGGTGAATATATCAGTGTCAACATAACAACTTGAAGTAAAAAACACAGAAATTCACGTTATAGTTAGAAGAGCTAGTATGATTTGCTACCGACCATGCACTGCTTATTACCTTACATGTTACATCACTCATTACATGTTGTATGCCATCATTTATAACATCACTGATGACATCTCAAATTACATATAAATGTTACCCGGTGGCAGTCACCACTAGGTAGTTATAGTTAGGTCTGAGTTTCCATTGTAAAAGTAATTTTTATTTTTCTCTGACAAATCTCCACGAAACATTGAAAAACAATTGTTCATCCACCTCAGCTCCCTCTTGGAAAGTTTTTGGGGATCCGTCAAGCAGGGCTGAGAAAAGAGGGGGGTTCCAAAAGGCAAAGGGACAGATGTGTGAACTTGCATGTTTGCAATTTCCTAATGGTGAATTTTAGCAATTTGTTATTAGGAAATCACAAACTGCCATGTACAACAGTGTGTTTGATACTGTTAGTGATTCGCAGTGGGTGGCAAATCGACCTGCCTCATCAATATCATATGCATCAATTTGTGACCCATTGTGAATGGCTACAATCACAGAGAGGGTAGCCTGGTGGGGTCAGCAGACCACCATGTCTGTGATTGCTTCTTCAATAAAGCAATTTTTTTGTAATGCAGCCCGGTTTGTTTCCATTTTTTAGGAGTACGCAGTGGCCTGTGGGACCACTGCCTGCTTTTAAAAAATGCTTGCACCCCCATTTGCAAAGGGGAAGTGGTCCCTAAGGGAACCCTTCCTGTTTGTGAATGGCTTACCACTAACTTGAAGTTGGTGGTAATTGCAAATGTTTTATGACTGCATACCCAGTCGCAAAACATTCCTACATACCAGTGCGACTCACTATTTGGAATGGACTCCCTTGGTACCCCCTTCATAATACCGATTCGCTACCCATTTTGCTTTTAGGTAATAGATCACTTAATCACAAAATAAGGTTTTGTACATACAAAAATGCTTTTCTTCTAGGCACAAATGGTCCAATCCTGAGAATGGAGCTATTTGTGAACAGGAATTAGCTTCATACATCTGGCACAAAGTCTCCATGCGTTTCCATAGACTTTTTTGGAACCTGATAGTGTGAAAACTGCTGAGCGAAATTACACCAAATTTGGAAGGAAGTAAGACCTTGGTAAGTCATTTGGAAAAATTAAGATACAAAAATATGTGTATATTTAGACAATTGGGATAGAGAGGCTCTCTTGAGAGAGTCGTACAAGCACAGCTTTAAAAATAGAGTATTCTGATAAGCCAAGAGGACTCTTTTCCCTTGGACCGTCTTGCTCCTGCAGGAGGGAAAGACACAGGAGAGCAAGGATTCTGACTGGCTGACAGCACCATGACCAAAATTTTGTGGCGGCAATATAACAAAATGGGAGGAGGCCATGGGGACCCTCCTCGAGCCTTCTCAGGCCCCAAGGACCCCATCCCCCGGGGTGATATTTGTTTTAAAAGAGGAGAGGATCCGTGCTCCGATCCCTGTGCCAATAGTGGCCCTAGGGACCCCATTCCCAGGGTCCGATACTGCACACTGTTCCAGTATCCCACCCCCAGGGTACTGTGATTCCATGCCTGGGAAAGTGAAGGCATTCCCTGCCCGCACTCTCCTGGGCAGGGAAGGCAGCTTTCCTCCTACCCAGCAGGAGTAAAAATTATATATGGGAGGTGAAGGCCTTAGGCTTAAGTGGGTCATGATACCCAGCAACAAAAGTGATTTTCTCATGCCAAATTTGGTGATTAATAGTAATAAACGAGAAGTTGACCTTTGCACTGTAGTTATAATGGGATAAATATATGTTTATTAGTACAGTTGCTATAAATGTGATATGGGGCTACCTTTATTTACTTTTATCACTGACGCATTAAGGCATATTTCCATACCTAGACACTGGAAAGAGGGTTGGGATTGAACCTTTGATTTGCTTCTTGCAAGTTCTTTATATTCACAACTTCTTTACAGGGTTTAATTGCTTGGGCTTTACTCTTCAGCCCTATGCAACGGTTTGCTGCATCATTACATAACAGAGATTACCATGTGGTTACATTATCTTACATGAAACCCAACAGAAATGTGTTCTATACTATGATTGAAACTTGTTTTCATCTACCTAGATCAATATCAACAGCAGCTTTACAAGTACTCGTCACACTCTGCTAAAAGAGTTTGGCTTATCTAAAATGTTTCTTTGTCACTCTGTTCTTGAGTTGTTCTCAGGTACCTTGACATGTAGTTTCCAGTTCCAGGAATGCACAACAAGTCTTTGTCCCCTTTCACCGGCAGAAGCAGCAAACTGCAGGACAACCCAACAAAGCATGGTTACAGTCAGTGGCAACACTTCTCAGCGTTTCTCCTTGGCACAGATTCCTCTTGATTCCAGAAGTGATCTTGAGGTGATCCAAAGTCTGGGGTTTTGGGTCCACTACATCTATCCCTTCCTGCCTTTGAAGTTGTGCATCTTCACAGAAAAGTCTCTGTTGTTTACAAGATCCTACCTTGCACAGGCGAGGCCACAGACACACACCAGGGGGTTGGAGACTGCATTGTGTGAGGGCAGGCACAGCCCATTCAGATGTAAGTGATTACTCCTCCATCCACTCCAGCTCAGATGCCTCATCAGGATATGCAGGATACACCCCAGCTCCCTTTGTGTCACTGTTTAGAGGAGATTCACAAACAGCCCAACTGTCAGTCTGACCCAGACAGGGAATCCACAAATAGACAGAGTCACAGAATGGTTTAAGCAAGAAAATGCCTACTTTCTAAAGGTGGCATTTTTAAACTAACAATCTAAAAACCAACTTCACAAAAAGATGTATTTTAAAATTGTGAGTTCAGAGACAAGTTGAATTGGCAGTTTAAAGTTTAAAACTGCACATACAGACACTGCAGTGGCAGGCCTGAGCCATGTTTTAGGGCTACTAATGTGCGTGGCACAACCAGTGATGCAGGCCCACTGGTAGCATTTTATTTACAGGCCCTTGGAACCTCTAGTGCACTTTACTAGGGACTTACGAGTAAATCAAATATGCCAATCATGGAAAAGCAAATTACACATATAATTTACACAGGAGCACTTGCACTTTAGCACTGGTCAGCAGTGGTAAAGTGCCCGGAGTGCCAAAAACAGCAAAAACAGAGTCCAGCACACAGTCAAAACATGGGAAGCAGAGGAAAAAAAGACAGGGGAGACCAGGCCAAGGATGCCAGGTCTAACAAGAAATAATAAATGCCTTGTTGGAAGGCAGCTGGTCTGCAAATAAATTGTGCTTGACATTGATTGAAAAAAATGAAACATTTTGCACTGTCCCAATAAAAATTTCACAGAGATATTCATGGGTGATGTATACTTTGATCCTGAAGTAGGAAAAGAAAAAGGCACATGAATAACATACATAGGGGTTTGGAATCTAGCAGATTGGAACAATGGTCTTGTTGGAATTTATATTCTTTGGCATTGGAAAGTGACCACAAAATTTCACAGGAGCAGTACCTTTTTAGTTATTCCTGTAACTGAAAAGGAAGGTGTGGGAGCACTGGTATCGCATTGTTTGTCACTGATACATTCCCCAGCACCTTGGATCCCTACTAGGTGTGAGACTCAGGTAAAGGGCAGTGGATGGAGAATTCCTTGGCATTGAACTGGGGTGAAGGGCAATGTATGGATGATTCTGGGTATGGGGTTTGTGAGCAGGGTAGTCGATTGAGAATTTCTGGGCATAGGGCACAGGGCAGCAGATGCAGGCCAGCGTATACAGGTCATGGCAGATAACGTATTTTAGTAGTTATAGTTAGGATGGTGTTTCCATAGGAAATGCATTTTTTTGTTTGATTGGTTTGATTAGGTCTTTGGCACCATGATGTGATGAATCTTCACAAAAGAATTCCGAAACAAAATCCCCTCAGTTCCTTCATGAAAAGTAGGGACCAAGAAAAAGGGGGGAGTGTGGTCCCAAAACGTGCTTTCCCCATTCATATCTCAATTTCTCTATAGGAATTGTAAGCATAGCTACAGCCCAGACTGCTGAATGGATTTACAACTAATCTGGCAGAAAGCTAGATCTTGGGCCAGAAAGAGTGCTTTTTGTGATGCGTTGTATACCTGTTCCATAGTTTTTGAGCAACTAATGCTTAAAAACTTTGCATATATCACCCTGTGGAGGACTAACGGAACCAACAGATTTCAAGCAGAGATCTAATTGGCTGCCACCACATCAACAAGGATATGGCAGCAGCCAACTTAGGACTCAGGACTCCATCTGAGTCCTAGAAGAAAAGTAATTAAAAAATCAGAAGGCAGGGTCAGGATACCCTGAACCCTTGGGCCTGGTGGTGGCAGGAGTCCCAGAGAGACCCCCCTGGGGTCAAAATTATTTTTTTTAAAATTTTCCCACAAATTTGTGGCTCTCTGAATCTGCAGAAATATATATATTTTTAAAGCAGCACTTGTAATTATCCCCTCCCCCCAGGTCAGCTAGAGCCCTGGGAGCTGGCACCTTAAATCTATAGGGGAGGAGGGTGAGTGAACCCCCCCTCAAGTCTCTATGAGACCCTAGGGACCCCATTCATCAGGCCCAAAGTAATATTAAGAGCAAGGGGAATGCAACTCCCCCCTTGTCCCCTCTCCCCAATCCTCAAAGAGTCCTCTAGGACTGAGTTAATAATAAGGGTAAGGCTGGGCCCCCCATTCCTCAAAGAGGTACTGGATTTCTCATCCTTCAGGACTGAATATTTAACAAAAGTGGAGGGGACTGTGCAGGCCCCCTCCCCAAGCATTAATAAGCCTCTGGGATCCCATTTCCTAGGGCTGAAAGTTTTACAAAAGTGCAGAGTGGTCACGCAGAACCCTTCCCTGAGCCTCTCAAGGTCCTAGGTACCCCAACCAAGGGTCAGCTCACAGACTGTGTTCCAGGGAGCCCACCGAGTGGGAGCTTTGATAATACCCCTGCCAGGTGGGAGCAGATTTCTGCCCCCCCATACTTTTGCAGGCAGGGAAACACACATTTCTCCAACCCAGAGGGAGCATGTAAAACAGCTGCTCCCTCTTGTTGAAGCAACTCTGGGTGCCACAGCATGCAGGGATCTGGCTAGGGGCTTTTTCTGTGCCCCACAACTAGTGGTTTGTAGGTGCCCAAGGCGGACACTATGGCACAAACCTCTGGCCCTGGAAGATGGGGTCCCCGGGGCAGTAAAGGCTCTGAGAGGTGGGGCACAGATCTCTTCCCTTCATTTATAAAATAGGGCCTGAGTTTAGGGTCTTCAGGGCCCACGGAGAGTCCACGAGGGTGAGAACTCACCCCCTCCCTTTAGATAATAAAAGAGGCTCTGGGTGTTAGGGTCTCCAGGGCTGTAAATGCTGAGGCCCAGATTCATAGGCTTTTGATAAAGGGTAGGTCAGCAAGTCACCTTGCTACACTACCATGCACCAAAGGGAAAGGACAGGAATGCATTGTATCTATGCAATATGGCACATTCCTGTCCTTTCCCATTGTGCTGATGCCGTTTTGGCTGCCTAGTACCAACGCAGGTACTGTTGCACTTGGTGCAAGGGTGTGTGCTTTGCATGCAGGATTGTTTTTGTGCAGGAAGAGACACCTTCATGAACCAAAACAATCCTGCGAGGCTTTTTCCTCTTTCTATGTGTGCTGCAGCATGCAGCACACATAGAAGAGGATGAAATGAGGAGAAATAAAGACATTTCTCCTGGCTGCTCCTCCCCTGGGGAGAAGCAAGGCTTTGATACATCCCCAGGTTTAAATAGCCTTGTAAATCTGGGGATGTGCCAAAATCTCAGAGTAAGGTAACGCAGCAGTTTGTGCTGCCTTGCCTCACTCCAAATCTATCAGGCCATACAAAGCCATGGAAAGTGTGTTTGTGTGGCCTCATAGATATGGTTGAAAGGCTTGTGCCTCCGCTACCACAGTAAAAGTGACACAAAGGCGGCACAAGCCTCTTCTAAGTATACCTCTAAGTGAGGGAGGATGCACACCCCATGGCAATAATGTTTCAAAAAAAGAGTATCCCGGGTGGGCACCGGTAACCAAAGTTAATAATAAATGAGCAGCAGGAGCCACTCATTTATTATTCACTGCTTAAACTTGGAATACCCTATAATGCCCTGTGAGGGCTTTTTTTTATTCTTGGTTGAAGTGATGGCAGCCAATCAGATCTCAACATAAGATCTGTCAGATCTGTGGACCCTCCATGTTTCTATATATATATTTATATATAGAAATCTTTTTTCTTTACTAGCTCCAAAATTACTCAATAGATTTTCACCAAATTACTAAAAGCAGTCATTCTGGGCCACAATCTAGCTTTCTGGCAAATTTGGTGTTATTCTGTTCAGCGGTTCGGGAAGTAGTCTTGCCTAAATTCCTTATGGGAAATTGCATGAGGAAAACAAGTTTTGGGACTTTTTCTCGGCCCCTGTTGACAAACCACCCCAAAACATCAAACAGCAGCTGAAATGAGGGGCAAACTAGTTTAGAAACATTCCTATGGAAACTAGGTCCTAACTGCCTACTGACGAGACACACACACATGCACACACATACACGCACACACACCCACACACACATATATGAATACACTACCTAGTGCAGTCACCAGTAGGTAGTTATAGTTAGGACCATTTTTTCTCCATAGACAGAGCGTTTTTTGTGTTGCTAATAACTTTTGTACTGCTTGATGAATCTGCAGAATTTTTAAAAAGTATACTTTAGTCGGTTCGGATGCTGTGTTAAAGGTTTTGGGGTGATTCCTCAAGCAAGCGTTCGAGAAAGAGGGGGGTCCCAAAACACTTTTTCCCCTTTCTATGTCAAAGGGATTTTTCAAATTTTTAAATGCGACTATAGCCCGAATGCTGGACGGAATTATAGCAAATTTGGCAGAAAGCTAGCTCTTGGTCCAGAAAACCTGCTTTTTGTGATTTGGTGCAAATCAGTTCAGTGGTCTTAGGCGTATTAAAAGGCAGAAAATATACATATCTGGCACGCAGATACTCTGTGGATCGAACTGGCCCCGTGCTGATATCTGATGGCTGCCAACACTTCAACAAGGAAATGCTGGCAGCCATCTTGGGACTTGGCTTCAGACGAGTTCCAGAAAAAAAGTGAAAAAAAAAGAAAAGGGGCAGAGTAGGGTCACGCTGAGCCCCTAAACTTGGCCTATGTGTCCCTTACAAACCCCGCAAGGGCAAAAAAGCATTTTTTTTAAATGTCAGGAAGATCCACGGATCCAGATCCATGGATTTTCCCTACTTTTTTTTTAAAAGGGAGGTCTCCTGACCTTTTTTCAAAATTTGACCAAGGGTGGGCCAGGTCCCAGGGGCAATGGGGGCTTTAAAAAGGAGGGTGGCACACGATTCCCCACTGCTAGGGCTTGTATTTGCCCTAGGGACTGCCACCTCCCTGAGGTGATCAGAAGCTAATATGAAGGGGGGGGGCTTTCCCCATGCACCCTGGGGACCACCACCTTCTGGAGCAAAGCTATAATTTAATATGGGGGAGGCCCATATGACCAATGACCACTCCCAGAGCCCTAGGGGCCACCACATCCCTGGGACTAAAGATTAAATTAGCAGAGGGGGGCCATGCAGACCTCGCCCACAGCCCCAGGGACTACCACCTCCATGGGGCTTAAATGAAGAGATGAAGGGGGTCCGTTGTGGACCCCGGCCCCAGGGACCACTTCCTCCCCAGGGCAAATTCTAATGTTGGAGGGGGTCCGCACAAAGCCAATAATGGCTGTGGGGACCACCACCCTTGAGGGCTGGCCCCTGCTATGTCCCGGGGTACTGAAATCTATGGGGAAAGGGGTCCCACGTGGCCCTCCTACACCCCCCCAAAAAATAATAACAGGTCAGGCCCTGGGGTGGGGTCCCTGGGGCTAAAATCAGGCAGGGAAGGGTGGTTGCACTCTAAGATAACTATAACTTGTGCCCCCACCATGCACAGTTTTCTCTTCAATAATTTGACTGCTAATGTTTCACTTTTATTTTTAATGACGTTATAGAAGTTGTCATGGGTGAAGTTCTATCTGGGGTAATTAGCAGTGCATGGCAAGGGCGTGAGTTATAGCTACCTAAGGGAGCGATTTATAGTTACTTAAATAAACTCTAACTATAACTGCTGAATTTCTATGGTTCTGTATGAGTAAATTTAGAACCTAACCTTAACGTCCCTGTAACCTTTGTTTTTTAAGTGAATTTCTATGTTTAAAAAAAATTCTATTTCCTAACTATAACATCCCTGTAACCTTTGTTTTTTTCATTGAATTTCTAAGTTTTTTTACACTCTCATTACTATACATTAATCCAACAACCACCACATGTACGCATGTATGTATGTATGTGTACATATATACACAAATATTTAAAAAAAATATATATATATATATATATACGCTGCTCCAAAACTCCAGCTGTGCATGGGTAAAGGCCATGCATGGCAGGAGGTTGTGTGCCAGCAGGGTGTTCAGCACAGGAACTGCCCGCAGGTCATTTCCTGCACCCAACCCTATACTGGTCATGGTGGTGGTCATCATAGTTTACATTAAAAAGACCTTAGACATTCATTGAAAAAAATAAAGTCTAAGATGACATTATAAATACGAATTGCAATAATATCTTGTTTTACATTTTAAAAAACACTGAACAAACAATGGTTAAAGGTATGTTATAGTTAGGTGGAAATGTCAGTTAAGACATACAGTTTTAAAAAAGAAAACCACGGAAATGTACCTGTTATAATTATTTCCTGCCATAAATTAGCTATACCTCACGACCTCGTCGTGCACCGCTAATCACCTCACATATTACATCACTGATGGCATGTTCTATGGCATCATTGACAACATTACTGGAACATTTGAAATGACAACATTGAGGACAACACTGTGTATGGTGTGCGCATCCAAAATGTGTAAATTGGAGTTTATGTTAAATGCTTCAAGGATTTCTGCATTCTCAATTTCAAGAGGGCTGGTAAATGTAAAACAGCTCTAAATCTTGCTACAGGACTAACTAGTTATACCCAGGTTTTAGAAGGTCAAACATGCCCAAATTTACTATTGATAAATGCTCGGGAAAATGATACATGTAGAGGTCTTTTGAGTAAGCACCACATTCTGCATGTAGTGCCACCTTCTATAAGAGAAAACTCAGAATAGTAAATAATTAATACACCCAGTAAATATCTTCAACTGAGGTATTGGCAGTTAAATAAGCCCCTAACATCTGACCCAATCGTAATTAGTGCCTGTGTGTGTTGAAAGTTATTCCTTTTCTTCAATTTATATAATGTTTATAAAGCGCACATGAAAAGTTTAAAGGCTGGTCACTTCTGATGTCATAGTTGTAGCCTGTAAAATGACCAGGTGTGTAACACCGGTCCCTGCAAAAACTGAAGCGCATGCGGGCCCAACGCTTCAAGGGGCCTCCACAACTTCAAGGAGTCCCCATTCACACTAAAGTCTATTAGTATTCGGGAGATATTGGAGACCTGGCCCCCTTATCACATTCTGCACGAGGTCCCAATCATGTGTTACGTCACTGTTAGAAATGGGGTTTTTGGTTGGCAGTTAGGTTGCCCTCTGTCCAAGCAAGAACCCTCACTCTAGTCAGGGTAAGTCACACACAATCCAAAATCAGCCTGTGCTCACCCTCCGGTAGCTTGGCACGAGCAGTCAGGCTTAACTTAGAAGGCCATGTGTAAAGCATTTGTGCAATAAATCATACAACACCATAGTATAACACCACAAAAATACACCACACAGTGTTTAGAAAAATATAGAATATTTATCTGGGTAATTGTAGGTCAAAACGATCAAAGTTGCAATACGAATTTGTAAAGATATCACTGAAAAGTGATATTAAGTGTCTTTAAGTCTTTAAAAAGCAATAAAGTGTCTTTCAAGCACAGAGTACCTGGTTTCTGGTGGGAAAATCTCCTCAGAGGGCCACAGGAGAAGAGATGCGTGGAAAAAGGGGTGGGTGCGTCGATTTCCGCTCAGCACACACAGACTTGCGTCGTTCTTTTCCACGCGGGGAAGTCGGGCGTCGTTTTCCGGCGCGCAGACAGTCTCTTTTTTGTGGATCGCGAGGATTACCAGATGTCCCGGGTCTGTGCGTGGATTCTCCTGCTTATTTTCCGGCTGCGCGTCGTTCTGCGGGGCTGCGCGTCGAAGTTTCGATCTCACGGTAGGCGTTGCGTCGATTTCTCCTTGGAAGTCGGGCGGCGTTGTCCTTGCGAGGCCGTGCGTCGAAATTTTGGTCTCACGGCAGGCGTCGCGTCGATTTCTCCTTGGAAGTCGGGCGGCGTTGTCCTTGCGAGGCCGTGCGTCAAAGTTTCGCACTCACGGTAGGCGTCGCGTCGATTTCTCCTTGGAAGTCGGGCGGCTTTGTCCTTGCGAGGTTGTGCGTTGAAGTCTCGATCGTCCCGAGGGCGTTGCGTTGATCAGCGTCGGTGTGCGGCGTTTTTCTCGCCGCGAAACAAGCTGTGCGTAGAAAGTTTCGGCGCACGGAGCGTCCACGTGAAAGGAAGAAGTCTTTTTGGTCCTGAGACTTCAAGGAACAGGAGGCAAGCTCTATCCAAGCCCTTGGAGAGCACTTTCACAGCCAGACAAGAGTTCAGCAAGGCAGCAGGGCAACAGCAAGACAGCAGTCCTTTGGAGAAAGCAGACAGGTGAGTCCTTTGAGCAGCCAGGCAGTTCTTCTTGGCAGGATGTAGTTTCTGGTTCAGGTTTCTTCTCCAGCAAGTGTCTGATGAGGTAGGGCAGAGGCCCTGTTTTATACTAAGTTGTGCCTTTGAAGTGGGGGTGACTTCAAAGAGTCTCTAAGAAATGCACCAAGTTCCCTTTCAGCTCAATCCTGTCTGCCAGAGTCCCAGTAGGGGGTGTGGCAGTCCTTTGTGTGAGGGCAGGCCCTCCACCCTCCCAGCCCAGGAAGACCCATTCAAAATGCAGATGTATGCAAGTGAGGCTGAGTACCCTGTGTTTGGGGTGTGTCTGAGTGAATGCACAAGGAGCTGTCAACTAAACCTAGCCAGACGTGGATTGAAGGGCACAACAAGATTTTAGTGCAAAGAAATGCTCACTTTCTAAAAGTGGCATTTCTAGAATAGTAATATTAAATCCGACTTCACCAGTCAGCAGGATTTTGTATTACCATTCTGGCCATACTAAATATGACCTTCCTGCTCCTTTCAGATCAGCAGCTGCCACTTCAACAGTGTATGAGGGCAGCCCCAATGTTAGCCTATGAAGGGAGCAGGCCTCACAGTAGTGTAAAAACGAATTTAGGAGTTTTACACTACCAGGACATATAACTACACAGGTACATGTCCTGCCTTTTACCTACACAGCACCCTGCTCTAGGGGATACCTAGGGCACACATTAGGGATGACTTATATGTAGAAAAAGGGGAGTTCTAGGCTTGGCAAGTACTTTTAAATGCCAAGTCGAAGTGGCAGTGAAACTGCACACACAGGCCTTGCAATGGCAGGCCTGAGACAAGGTTAAGGGGCTACTGAGGTGGGTGGCACAACCAGTGCTGCAGGCCCACTAGTAGCATTTAATCTACATGCCCTAGGCACATGTAGTGCACTCTAATAGGGACTTACAGGTAAATTAAATAGTCAATCATGGATAAACCAATCAATAGTACAATTTACACAGAGAGCATATGCACTTTAGCACTGGTTAGCAGTGGCAAAGTGCTCAGAGGTCAAAAGCCAACAACAACAGGTCAGAAAAAATAGGAGGAAGGAGGCAAAAAGTTTGGGGATGTCCCTGTCAAAAAGCCAGGTCCAACAGTCACTGAAAATGATCGAGGAAAAAGCTGTGCTAATTTGCCTTATATTTACTTTCTTACATTCCATACAATATTGACACATGTTCAACTTGCTAAATTTCGGTTTACTGAGCCCAGTTGCCTGCAAAAATCTATGTTAAACCTTTATCTCAGTTTCCTTTACTGAACTTTGGTTTAAAAAAATACAAAGATACCACAGAAAATAATATGACAAGTGAACTTACAGATGTCATTGTGGATCAGAGCCATAGCGCACAAATACAAAAATCAGGACTCCTGTATTTCCGAATAGCAGTGATTACCTAACTGTCTGATAATGCCAATAAATTACTTTATCCCTAATTCTGCAGTGTTTATTCTATTTGCATCTTTTGGCATGTGCAGCCAGAGACATTTCCTACATTTACAGTTCACCAGTTCAGTCCTATTAGACCTGTCATCCTTGGTGTGGTCTTCCTTTAAACTGAGATCCTTGTGTGGTGTTTCCTGTAAACATTTTGCCTTCACCCCACCTGTTTTCTGAATTTGTGTTTGTTGGCATTAGGACTCTGTGCACTTTACCACTGTTAATCAGTCCTAAAGTGTTTGTGCAATCTCGCCAAAAACAGGATAAAAGTGGCCTACACTTAATTGGCTCATTTAATTTTGTTATAAGTTCCTGGAATATGGTACTACATGCTACCAAGGCCATTTAAATTAAATTGTATTAGTGGGCTTGAAGGACACATTGTGCCACCCCCTAAAGTAGCTTTTTAAAACCTGCCTCAGGTCTGCCACTGTTTCCTGCAGTGCAGCTTAGAATTGCCATTTTGACCAGGTAAAATAAACCTTTCGTCAGCAGTCAGGCCTATGACCAAACCCCCATGCTGCACATACCTACAGTGTGAGTTTGGGCATAGGGCCCAAACCCCCACGGGCTCAAATGGGTGGCTATGTGATGTTAGAATATAATTGTTTTGAAATACATAAATCTTCCTTTTAAATACACATATGACACTTCTAAGGTAGGCACTAAAGGCCCATAGGGCAGGCTGCATTCTTTTTAAAAGTAGGACACAGGGGATTAAGTTTTGCATGTCCTGGCAGTGAAAAACACCTACATTCATTTTTCACTACTGTAAGTCCTATCTCTTCCATTAGATAACATTGGGTTACCTTATTACATATAAGAGGGCTGGTGATTAATTGGGCGCAGGTAAACATTTCGGGCCGTATTTATACTCTGGTTGCGCCGAATTTGCGTCGTTTTTTTCGACGCAAATTCGACGCTAAACTAACGCCAACTAACGCCATATTTATACTATGGCGTTAGAGGCGAATAGCACCAAAGTTCCCGGAATGTGCGTCATTTTTTAGCGTGAACCCCTTCCTTGCGTTAATGATATGCAAGGGAGGCGTTCCCGTCTAAAAAATGACTCCCAGGCCTTTACGTGGTATTTATACTCCCGGGCAAAAGAGACGCCCGGGAGTGGGCGTGGCTAAAAACGGCGCATTTGCGCCGCTTTTTAACGCCTGGGTCAGGCATGGCGTTAAGGGACAAGTGGGCTCAAAATGAGCCCACAGTGCCCTCCCCTGCCCCCAGGGACCCCCCCTGCCACCCTTGCCCACCCCAGGAGGACACCCAAGGCTGGAGGGACCCACCCCAGGGACATTCAGGTAAGTATTTTTTTATTTTTTTAAAATAATTTTTTTTGGCATAGGGGGGCCTGATTAGTGCCCCCCTACATGCCACTATGCCCAATGACCATGCCCAGGGGACAGAAGTCCCCTGGGCATGGCCATTGGGCAAGGGGGCATGACTCCTATCTTTACAATGATAGGAGTCATGTTGATGGGGGATGGGCGTCGAAAATAAATGGCGCAAGTCGGGTTACGACGATTTTTTCGACGTAACCTGACTTGCCCCATTTTAAGACGCCCATGCGCCATTTTCCCCCTACGCCGGCGCTGCCTGGTGTACGTGGTTTTTCTCGCGCACACCAGGCAGCGCCGGTCTGCTTGCGCCGGCTAACGCCATTCAATAAATACGGCGCCCGCATGGCGCTTCAGAATGGCGTTAGCCGGCGCAAAACTTTTTGACGCTAAACTGCGTTAGCGCAGTTTAGCGTCAAAAAGTATAAATATGGGCCTTCATCTTTAGACTTAAATAGATTATAATTTCAAATATGCTTTAATTATAAAGTCAGATTTTAAGTCACAGTTGTGAAAATGTCACCCCAGACTTCTTAGAGCCTTATGAGGTAAAGGGAAGAACTTTTCAGAACAAGATGTCAGGCAATATTGGGAAACATCCCCCGCGCCCGGCTTCAAAGATTGGCACAAGGCATACATTTTGGACCCTCAGAAAACCTCTTCAGTACAGTCCTGGACCTCTGTACAGCTTATGAAGTACAGCCTTGACCCCCAGAGGATGGCTCTGGTGCTACCAAAGGACTGCCCAGCTGTCTGAAGGCCTGCTTTGCTGCTTGAATGTGAACTAAACCATCTCCTTAAACCCAAGACCACCAGAAGTGACTCCAAGGGCTAGTTAGCTGGCTTCCTGTGTGCACTACAGCGACATGACAAGCTTATGAGGCCTTAACTCCTGTACCTGGCTTATGCTGGAGTGAGTCATAACTCTCCAAGTGGTCCTGGACACTTGGAAGTGACAGTAGAGGTGCTGCTACTGCTTAACCCCAAAACTTTGGGCTTTAAAAAAATAACACCACAAAGTGCTCTGACGATCGATAGAAGTTCAACACTAACATACCAGCCAATACACCCAAGGTGCAACACTGGTTGACCTGACTTTGCAATAGCTCCCTCTACATTCTTCACTGTAAAAAAAATGTAAATTTGCACTTGTATAGTGCACTACTCACCTGTTAGGGTCTCAAGGCGCTGTACTCATACCACTATGGAACCCCTCCTGGCTTTTCCCTGTGAGGTGCCCACTCCTGGGCACCCCCAGGGTGAAGCCAGGCATCCAAGCACTGTTGGGGCCGTTGTGGAGATTAAGCAAGCTATTGCCCAGAGTTGCACCCATTAATTAGATTAGGCACCGAGGCGAGAATTATCTGGTCCAAGGGAATTGAGCCCAAGACCTGCCGAAGCAGGACTTGAACCCTGGTCTTGAGCCAGATCTCTGCTTCAGGGTCTGCCGCTCTAACCATTGTGCCACACTTCTCCACTAAGGCCTGCAGTAGCAAATCATGTTTCACTGGAACTCTCGGTGAAGATGTCTGATCTCGTGGAGTCTTTGTTTTCTACAGCCTGCAACATCATCCCAATGGAGATTTATGACTTCCAAAAAAGTGACAAAGTCAGAAGGTAAACATCTTCACTGAGACCTCATCCAATGACTTTAGAATATAAAGGGTGTCATTTTAAGTGGGGATGATGCCTCCTCCTCGGACACCGCCTGCGGCACTGTCCCACTGTATTCAACTTCCATAACGTTTTCTTCAATCTTCTCAGTCCAAAGGTAAGCCAAGACCAGGCCCAATTCACTTTGGGTATCTGATCCATGCTCTATCGTGGTTGACCTTATCTTTTGAATTTACCCAGTCTCGCTCAACCAGATACCAGCAGTTGGCCCTCCTCAACCACCGTTAACCATTTTATACAAGTAGTACAATGTCTAAAAGTAGAAACAGTCCAAAAACAGAAACAGTGCATCATTCAACATGCATGTAGTCACTAGTCATCTGCCTCCGTTGTGAGCATATACCCAATTAAAAATAATGTGTTTCGTATGTGGAACTAGCAAGGCTTCTAGCCATGTTCAAGGCAATCGGAAACCAAGGAGGGATTAACTAAGCATGCATCCAGTTTAATAATGGTACATTTTAGGGCTATATAACCAGCACATAAATACTGGTGAAATGCATAATCATTTTCACCTATGCAAAACACAGCTATGCAGTTTACATTTGTCATAGATGCGATGTGTATAAATGGTGGAATAGTTTGCAACGGTTGGTCCTTAGGAGGATATATAAAGGGCACAGGTATGCCTCAAAAAAGGGATCCTTTTCAGTGTGTAATACATCTTGTGTCCCAGATCAGTCTATAATAATTATGGGAAAAAATTATTCATAAGCCAGGGCTCCCCAGAGCCTTCCTTTGTGGCAAGGTATTGAACAGTTGTTTGTATAACATGAGCATGAAAAGGGCATGGTTAGCCACATCAGAATTTAAATTAAAAGTAAAACGAGAGACTCTGTTTGGTATTACTAGCTTCCCATGTGGTAGATTACATAAAACACAGCATAACGTAGCCACAGGATAAAACCAAAATATTTTAGTGCACAGCACTTGGCATCAATACAGTGTTACATTATTCGAAGCAACATGTTGAAAACCCATCCACATAAACATGAAAACACAATATGCAAAATCCTCTCTATTCAGTGTTGCACTGTTCAAGATGACAAAAAGATGTTCAGTTCTCCCCATTAAGTTATGCTAAAGAATGTTCAATATGCAATCTTTAACTTCTTGATTTCAGTTTGTGCAAATTCCAAGAATTATCTTTATAGGAATGGAAAACAAATATTTGGATTACCTATAAACTCTGAGAACCTTAACAAGAGTGATTACGTGCTTCTAGACCTTTAAAAGTAGTACAATGACCTATTTTTCTTGGCTATTGCCCCTTCTCTAAGGGAAAGAGCAAGAAGAAAGACAGCAGACTATGCCATATGGAAGAAATGGTGCTGTTTCTTTCTCTCCTTGTGCTAGCACACGTTAGGCTGCCATGCACAAATGACCATACCTTTGCTCTATTGTATAAAGTGTGTGAGTAAGGCCAAGCATAGATTTTGTAGTGGTGGGTACCCCTGCCTACAAAATACCATGATTTGACGTAGTCTAACTCTTTTCTAACTTTGTATGTGTGTTGTACACTACAACTAAGGGCCTCATTACAAATTTGGCAGTCTGACGGTAAGACCACTGCGGTGGCGGCCAACAAATTACCGCCATGTTGGCGGTGATCCGACTGCCGTATTAAGAGTCACACAGCTAAGGCACCCAAAAAACAGCTACATTTTTTAAATCGCCAGGACACTGGTGGATGGAAAAGAGGCAGCCCCACCACCAGCTCCACCAGACTGACAAAAATCGTCTGATGATATTATGTTTCACAAATCACAAGATTGGTTCTTCCATGGTGAATAACCATTGGCAGTGCGAACCACAGTGGTGTGAACTCACATCAATCGGAACAGTACACCACATTGGATAGTTTGAATACCCCACACCTGACACATAGTCACACACCCGGTACACCTACACACTGCACTAAATAACACACACCTACAAAACCCACAATCCTTTGCAACCTGAACACCACACACCGCCACAGAAAAGCACATCAGAGAGATATAAAAAGCAAGAATAGGCAGCCAAACACATTTCACTATGCAAATATCCCACACCTGCACAACATATACAACACAAAAGTCAAAACCACACACATACTCAACAACAGTTACCCACTCACATCACAGCACTCACATCTCATCATTATTTTATCATCCTTTTTCACTACTTTAACGTCTTTATTACGACTACCATGTCCCCACAAAAACATTGACGTTTCACTGATGATGAGTTGACGGTCATGGTGGACGAAATTGTCAGGGTAGAGCCATACCTTTTCGGAGCACAGGTCCAGCAAGTATCAATAGCCAGGAAAAGGGAGTTGTGGCAAATTATAGTTGACAGGGTGAATGCTGTAGGCAGTTATCCACGCATAAGGGACGACACCAGGAAGAGGTTGAACGACCGTAGGGGGAATGTACGTTCCATGGCATCCAAGCACCAGATGGTTGTCCTCAAGACTGGCAGTGAGCCCCAAACCTCCTCCCCCTCCTTTCACATCATGGAAGGAAAAGGTCTTGAACATCCTGCATCCTGAGGGCCTGACAGGAATACCTGGGGGAGTGGAATAGGTAAGTCACAACACTGAAAATGTCACCCTAAAGTTCTATCTTGCATGCTGTCAGTTCATCTTTCCCCACCTCAATGGCCAAACCAACCACTACCCCTCTGTCCAAATACCCCTCTCTGACATGCCACAAGTCAAATAAACTCACCTTGGGCCACAGTGTTTGGGAATGACATGTGAAGTACTGGGAACTGATAGCATTACAACTCCAAGAAGGCACTGTTCCACCATTAAGAATAGCAGAACAGTCACTAAATTGAAAATGGCTTGCATGTGAAACTAACAATCAAAGTAACCGATCCTGAATGCTCCATCATTAACCAGTTCATGACAATGACAGCACTGCAATGGTCCACTGTCAGGACCATTACAAGCAAATCACAGCTACAGCGGTACCCCCTTTCCAAACTGGCCTCTGAGAAAATCTTCCTAATAATGTAAAATACTCACCTGGGGGGGGGACTAAATGGCAAATTGGATGCACTTGCAGTATATCCAGACAGAGGTCCAGGTCAAATAGTAACTCCTATATTGTGTGCCAGCTCTGACACCATTGCGCATTGTTTAGCTTTAAGTTGACTCAATGAAGCCATGCACCTTTTTAGGAGAGAAATGTATATTTTCATGTCTTTACTCAGACAAGATATGAGGGTATCAGCAGGTATCTAAACACCAAGATACTCCAAGAGCTTTGAGCATGCTGTATGCAATTGCAAATTTCTGTGTCCCACATTGCCCTAACCCAGATCTAGTAGCAGCTGTCAATGTCATTTCAGAGGATCATGTAAAGGCATTGTGTGCATCTCACATACCATGTTTAGTTGTCAAACTTATACTTCACTTGTTGCATCACTTACAGCAACTGTGTGTTCCACATCTTCGCTAGGTAACCATGCCATTATCAACATAGAGAGGACACCAGAGACTGCCACTACCCCTATGGATAAAGGCCCCAGTGAGGAAAACACCCTTTGATATTTGAACACCGAGAACTAAGCTAGCCCATCAGGGACATCTGGTTAGTCACCCATTGTCAGCCTCACCCTGCTCCCATAAACTCCTCCCAGCCCTGTTGCATCTACATCATAGGCAACCATTCACCCTCAAACCTGTGTCCCCAAGACAGTTTCCTCCATTGTGTGCCTCCCAGTACAAGTACCTGAGTCTCCTCATATCGCCCCTGACAATGATCGTCCTGCCATCCGTGAGAGTGGGTACAAGTACATGGGGGTATGGTGTGTGGGAGGGATGATGTGGGCCAGAAAATGGGGCCTCCAAGGGACACAACTGACCAAGAGACCATCTCCCAAGTCTTGGGAGCCCTATAAAATTCTCAAGGCATGATAGGCCAGGTACTGACCATGATCAGGGAGATCCAACAGCTGTAGAGGAACAACCAGCAGGAAGCCAAGCATCAGTGCCAGGCCCAAAATGCCATCCTGGCTTCCATTGCTGGGGTGCTGAGGGACATGAACACTATTCTAAGTAGGTTTTGCACCCAACATCAGGCCTCTTCCACTAGCAATGAGACATCAGGCCCTTCCACATTTGTGATGTGTATAGGTTGATGTAAGTGTATGAAAAGAATGTGATGAACCTACCTCTCTCTCTGTTTTCCAGCATCGACAGGCAAAGGAGATGGGACACAACTGAGTGGGGAAGCTGCTGGCCAAGTGACCTCCAGTCATGATAGCACCGACATCGAGGGTCCCGGTGGCCTGGAGAGCGAGAAGAGTGCCACTGGGGAGACAGGATCCACGTCATCATCTTCTGAATCCTCCTCCAGTGGACACTCCCTGGCAGTGGCAGACCCATCTGGGACCACCCTAGCACAAGCTCTGCCTGCCATCCCCTTTCTACCATGCCCTCCCTATAGCTCCCCACCCAGTTGGCCGTGCCCGCTAACCCAAGAGGGTGGGCATCTCCTTTACCACAGGCACCTCTGCACCAGCCCCTGTCAGCCCTGCTGCACTGTGTGTTCATTCCCTGTTGGTTGTAGGTTGTGTTCTATGTATGATGTGTCCCTGGGTAGTGTATATTGTGAGTGCTTACTAATGTATTGACGATGGTGTGGTTGTGGTGTTGTTGTGGCATGTTGTGGTGGCATGTTGTGGTGTGGTGTTGTGTATGACTGGGCCTGTGTGCATAAGTATGTGTTTTTGACATTTGTGTGTGTGTGTGGTGGCCATAGTGTGTGTACTGTGTATGTGCGTGTATGTGTATGGCTTTATGTACATGTGCGTGTCAGTATAAAGTTATGTGTGAGTATTGCCCTTGCACCCCCTTCCCGATGATATGTTGCATGAGTGTACAAACAGTGTCATTATACAACAGTAACAGGTACGTTTGTGTACTTATGGTTGCTGTTGTCGTCAGCGAAGATTCAGAAATCTTCGGGCAAGCAGGAGCAGCGGGATGATGTCTAGTTGTAGTTCCATAGCGGCTCAGAACAAGTTTGGCTTCCTGAAGGTGATTGCCTCCTTTTATTCAGTTAATTTCCACCTGGGTTTCCGTAGTGGTGCGACAGTGGCAGAAACCTTGTTGGTGTACTACCTCGTAATCTGTCCGGCGGAAACATGTTCTCTGCACCCTGCAGGTGCCTTCCGTCATCAATGGCGGTCTGACCGCAGTGGCAGTGCCGGCGGTGCTTTGGCTGTTCTCTATTGGGAATACCACAATGGTCATAATTTGGTGGTCTCCACCAGCCTGTTGGCGGTACACCAACCACCACCAACATGGCATTCCTGAGACCACCAAACTCTTAATGAGGCCCTAGGTGTTGAATAACCTAGCCCTGAATGTCTCCCTCTGGTCTAGAAGAAAAGGCATCTCAAAAGAAACTGCCTTATTGTGTCATAGTGCCAGTTTATACCCATGATTCTGCAACATACATTGTAAAATAATGTCCAAAATCTATATTACTCACTCAATATACTATGTTATCTGTTTTTAATTAATATTCATTCATTAATTTCTCTTGATAACATTGATACAGTAATACCAAAAGTTTTGATTGCTATATTGCAACTTTCAGCTGCCTTAAGATAGAAAAATGTTGTTTGCAGAAAGGGAAGGACTCAGAACTTGTAAGGAAGTAAATTTACATTTTCTTATTGTCATGAAATATTTATCAATACAAACTGCAACAAACAAAATGCTCTATTTCCAATTCATGCAGACATACTTTAGTAATGAGTACAACAAATATGCTCCTTAACATACAACAGAAAAAATAGATATTTAGGACACTTGGCGCCATATGTATGAGAGGGGTGAGCAGAATGTTTTATTCCATCTGTGGAATTAGCAGAATTTGGCGACTCCGCAATTACTGTTGTAATACCACAAATGTTTTTCCTGTGAGGCACCAAAATGTGAACGCAAGTGAAATTTGCTGTCCCCTAGTGATATTTTCTAACATGGCTGGTCGTTGTCAGAGGGCTGCTTCCTCAGTAGATTTGATGCTACTTGAGTAGATTTTCTACTCGAGCAGCAGCAAAATCAACTCTCAGGCGCTCTGGCACACAGCATAGTGCCATTCACACAGTTTTTTTCAGTGCTGCTTACACTACTGGTGCTAAATTGCAGTGCAAGAATACTACTTGCATATTTTCCACTTGTTGGTGAAACTCTGCATAATTTCCCAGTGTTTTAATGTAATTTCTCAAAATTCCGCAAAGTGAAACTCTGCGATTTCCATGCAGCCTAATGCATAAACTTATTTTCTACTTGCAGAGCATGTGGTTCAGTAAAACACTGGGTTATGACAATAAAATATGTTTTTCAAATATAAACCCATTTAGTGATTTGTTAACACATTGCTGAAATGGGTGAGGAAACAGTGAGGAATTGCTATCTCGAAGGGGACATTTTAGGGTGTCCCTTCAGAATAACTATTCCTTTTGGTGTGTTTCAATATTTTATCATCGAAATCCCAGCCCATACATTAATATTTTACCGCCTACTGAGAAGTAGTTGTAAACCATTCACAAATGGGAACGGTCCTTCAAGTGATCTCTTCACTTTTGTGAATGGTCAAATAATTTTTTTGGGAACTAGGCAGTGGACTATGGGATCATTGTCTACTCTTAAAAAATAGTTAAAGAAATGTATTTTTTTAAAACGCATTCTATGTTCCTTTTAGAGAATCAGGTTGCATTAAAAAAATGGAAAAATAATTAGTTTATTTAAAAGTAATCACAGACACCGTGGTCTGTTGATCCCAGCAGGTCACCATCACTGTGGTGGCAAGGAATCGTAGTGGGTCGCCATTTGCGACCTACCTTATTATTATTCATGAGGTTGACCGAATTGTTAACAACTGTAATTTGGTATTTTTGTGAATCGACCAATTATAACATAGGTTGATTCACAAAATACCATAGGATATGCAAAACGCCAGTGCACAAATTACAACCACTTTTTGTGAGTCCTATCTGACCACATCTGGCCCTTGTATCTGCTTGTGGTGCAAGACCCAATAGGTCGAATTTCATGCACAGTACCTTCGTTGTTGTGGAATCAAGAATATTTTTTGCTTGTTTCCAAAGCTTTCCTTCAGTTATATTAAGAAGTCATCTTTACATTACTAAATGTATTTTTACACAGAGGAGCTTTTGGTCCGTGCATATCAGCCATTGTTCTTTTCAATTCACATTGTAGTTCAGCTCACGGAACACAACACGCTTTGCACTTAAGCACCGTCTGAAGCAGATTTTGTCATTGACTGCATTCCATGATGCATTGTCAGCAGTACCTTCATGACAAACGTATTATCAGGGAAGAGGTGTGAGGATCCAGCAAACCCACACATCTGCAACCCTCCTTCCCCCGATGCTTTTCTTCACTACTGTTCTGAACCATTTAAGGATTTGGCAAATTACCAAAGAATTGTCCAGCGACTTGCTAGATAAACAGCTGTTGAGTGAGCAGCCAAGCACCCTTTCACTTTCCCGCATGTATTGGAAAGTGAGTTTGTGAAAAATTCCCAACCTCACTGTCACCACACTGCCTTCCATGACCATCGCCATGCATTTTTCACTACCAGAAGCTGCAGTGAGATGTGCGCATGGTTCTACATGCTTTCATAGGACTCAAAAATGAACACTGTCTACGAACTGACTTGAGCCTGGACACAAGATAGTCATCACACAGCTTTCATTCAGTCCAGAATTCACTAAACACTGGCGAACTCCAGGAAACAACATTTCGCATTATTTGTTTGTAACAAAAGAGTTCCACTCGAAAAATGTAATGCCAAATCCTCATCCCCGAGTAATAGGCCTACTCTAATTTAATTTGTTCCATAATTGTCTCTGCTGGGACTCCCAATTGACACAACTTAAAGTAAGTGCCTTTCTTTCAGGGGTGTTTTTGGTCTCTAAAGTTACCAAATACTTTCCCCTTAACGGCTGCTGCTAAGGTCCTTTTGAAGCTTCTTACCGCTAATGGCCAACATTCAGCATAAAGTGCACATCTCAGGCAGGGTCCTTCTGCATGTCAAAACAGGAACCTTAGTTCTAAAGAGCGTTAAAACCCCATATCAGTAGCCATTAGGGAAGTTTCTTTCATAACAGCAGTTTGATGAAAATCTGAGTTGTAGTCCAGTCAGTTCCTATACAACTCTGTGGGGCAGGTTTAAAAGCCACTAGACCTCCTTGGGCCACATTAGCATCATTTTGTTTATGCTGATGCGGCCAAACGAGTCCAAATTTGTTGCGGCAAATTTACACAGGCGCAATGCATACATTGCTCCGCTTTGAAATCCTTTGTACTACATTATGCCTGCACCAGGCATAATGTATGCAAATTAGGTGCTCCCCTGTTAGGGGGGCCGAAAGAATGGCACAAAGGAATCAGGATTTCTTTGCGTCATTTTTTTCGGCACTTTAAAGCCTGCTCAGAGCAGAAGTTAAAAGGAGGCACACCATTATTTACAATGGGCATCAATGGGCTTTGCAGGATTAGTGTAAAAAATTCTGACGCTAGTTTCCTAACTACCGCCATGGTGCGCCATATCTTAGATAAGGGTCACACATGGTAGCGTTAGTGGGGCGCTAAGGGTGCAAGAAAAGTGGTGCTGCGCTGGATGCAGTGCCACTTTTCTTAAATCTGGCCCTTAGGGTTTGTTGTGGTAAGTGGATGCGGACAATGCAAAACATGTCAAATTGTGCAAGGATTCAAATCTAATTACCACAAAATGAAAAGTTCTCATGCACGTGGGATTGGCGGGAACTGTTCTTCTCTTGCAGTAGTGTGTTCTTAAGATGGCATACTCTAGGAAAAGTTAACCATTTTGTTTTCTGTGAAAGGGATCTCTCTTGAGTCTTATTAGTGCATTGCAGTGTGAATTATGTGAGACCATCCTGCCAGAAAACATAAGCGACGTAGAAAATTAATACATTGAAGGCTTGGTCATGCAGCCATGTCTTAATTTCTTAGTACTCTACCCTTCACTTTTAGATATTTATGTCTTTTTCAAGTGTTAGAAGAGTGCACCAAAAATCTCCTGTCATTCTGTTATGTTTGATGCAAAAAACAAGTTGCAGAAAAGTAATGGTTTACTCCCAGTTCAGCCTAATTTACCAGCATTTGTAGATTCTGGGCAATGAGAGATTGCTAAACAAATGTTCTTTGATAGGTAAATATGGTAAACATTCCATTACTGTTTTTCCCTCGGTGGTTCACCTGGAGATTTTACCTGCTTAGATCTGTCAATGTTAGTGGGTGAAAAAAACCAGAATTTAGTATTTCAGTGGGAATGGTATCTACACTAGTAACTAAAGTTTTTAATTTGCGTGTGAATTTGAACTTTTCTGAATTTTAAACGTTCCTAACTCCGGATCCTCTTGTCTGAATTTCATCATTTTTGGTGCTATTTTATCTATTTTTTTCTCTCCTTTTTACTAAATTGGGTTGGTGAATCTAAGGTTTAATTTCTGTTCTATAATGCTTTTAGGATATATCTTAAAATCAAATATGCACTTTTCTTGGAGAAACGGATGATGACCTGTTGGTTTGTTTGCAGAGCTACCTGAAATAAACTAAGGAGTCTCACAAAAATATGCTTTATGTAACCAGGCCTGAATTATTGCTATGGGAGGGAGTTTGATTGTGAGAGGACCATCTGGTCTGCCCTGATTTTTCGCTTTTTGATCAGCCAGTTTTTGACCTTTTACTGTAAGGGAGCCTCATAGTTGGGGACTCACCCACAGTAAACACATGGTAAAATGGACTGCACGTGTTTACCGCCAGTGACGCCTTGCTAAGGACAGGTTGCTTTAATGCAGCAAGGGTAGGAGGCCCAGAGCTGATTACATGTGATCCATGTGCACATGCATGTGCATGACGGCTGCAGTGGGAGGATTCCTGGCAAGCGCAGCCCAAGAACGGCACTTAGGTAGCCTGGTGCAGAAGGAAAAATGCAGAGTGGGTGGTGACCTTGAGTAGGCCTCATGAGATAGGTGTACACATGTGAGGGATAGTCAGTGTGCTTACTGTCTTTTCACTGAAAGGGCACTACATTAAATGCCAACGTCAGTGTCCTTATTGTCTTTTCACTGAAGGGACACACCAGTAAATGTTAATGGGAAAGGATTGTCTAGGGTGCAACTCCAGTTCCCTAGGGTCCACAGAGACCAGAGTCACACCAATGTACACTGTAACCTCTGTGAAAATAATAATACAGCAGGTTACAGAGGCATAGTTGCACAACCTCCTTGTCATCTATCCTGGTCATCCAGGAATGTCATCTTTCTCTGAATCAGCTCAGGATTAGGGCCAATTACTGCTCTGTCCAGCTACCTAAGCGGGCCTTGCAGCAATCAGCCAGCTGTCATCCCATGCCAGGAAATAGGCGGGGAGGCCCTGGAAGGACTATCAGGGGGGAGGGGTTAACATTTTCTGAGCACATGTGGCACTAACTCCTGGACAATGCCAATTTGAGCTATCTCAGAAGACTGTGCAGGAAGGAGGGGATGCGGCACCTCTGGATTGGCCAGAGGTGCAGGCCTGCTGGACATTTCCAACCCCACTTAAAAGGTCTTGCACAGGGGAGGGCTCTCTCTTTTGGCTGTGCTTCACTGCAGGACACTGGGACTGAAGATTGGTATCATGGACAACTGGAACGAAGAATCTTCTGACGGACCCACTAGGATTGGGACTCTGCCCCTGACCGACTTCGGACCCGACGGAGTGCATGCCAGGGCCAGGTAAGCTGGTCCCTTAACCCCCTGAGGACCAGCTGGGGGAAAGACTGGGCTGGCGCAAGGAGATCGCGCTGCCCAGAAGAAAAGGAAGGCACGCAGATGAAAGGCTGGTGTAGGGAGTCAGTGGGACTGGCTCCCTACAATATGAGGACCTTCTAGACTAGGAGGCCTGACGAAAGTGCTCCTGGTGGCAAGGGCTCACCACCAGGAGCAAAATGACACCAAGATCCTCAAAACTGGCCCTTGGGGGATAAGATATCAAAAGAAGAAGAAGGTCTTTGACCTTTTACAAGCAAGCGGTGAAGCGCATGGGGTCCTGCTGCAACTCCAGTTGGTGCCCCGGGGGTGGGTCAGGATCCAAGGCTGCCCCCAGAGGAAGTAAAGCAGGGGATGTCATTGGGTCCCCAGTGAAGACTAGCAGAGGGGCACCGGACCTCTCTCAGGGGCCCCCAGAAAGAAACAAACCTGTGGAGCATAGTCGCACTCTCCGCAAAGATATGGGCAGGGCTGCAGGCCCGAAGGAAAGCTGGGGATGCCGTTGCGCTCCCTGTGAAGGTGCTGGAAGGGGCCCGGGACCTCATCCCAGGGCCTCACCAAAAAGGCCAAGAAAGTGAGCACCTTTGTGGTCCCCGTGAAACTGTTAGAGGGGCCCCAGACCTCTTCCTGGGGCCCGCTAAGAAGTCAAGCCGGGAGATGCTGTTGCATGCCCCATGAAGATGGTGGCCAGCTGTGGGAAGGGATGGTGGCCGAAGAAGAAGCTGGAGAGCCCCACCGCACTCCCATGAATGTAGTCCAGGGGCTCCTTAACTCATCCCGGGGCCCACCAAAGCAAAGTCAGTAGTGCACTGTCGCACCAACCGTGAAGATGGCAGAAGGGGCCCCAAACCACATCCTGGTGCCCCACAAGGAAGGACTAGCCAGAGATCGCTGTTGAGCACCCTGTGAAGATGGTTGAGGGGGCCCTGGACCCCATCCCAGGGCCCCATGGTGGCAGGAGAAGTTGGGGAATGCCGTCGCGCTCCCCATGAAGTTGCGGATGGGGGAGTGCCATTGCACTCCCCCAGGATGGCCAAGAGGACCGCCTACAACATTGCACAGGAGCGGCTGACACCAAAGGAGAGGCGGGGAGCACCAGCATGCCTCCCCCACATGGCCTGTCTTCAGGTTGCCTCAGTGGAGTCTGCCCACCAGAGAAGGCAGACTACCAAAGTCAGGAGGTCTGGCACCTACAGCAGAACCACGAGGTGCTGGCCAGGGTTGGACTCCCAAAGCCACTCCCCAACATCAACTACCTTGCGCAGGATGTCCGGGTCGGACCGGGCACCCCCAAGATGAGAGCAGCCAGGGGTGGGCTCCCCGCACGGTCCTCCAATGATGAGGCAGCATGACATGGGCTTCCAGTTGGGACCAGACATCCCTGAACACAAGGGCAGCGCGGGTAGGCTTATGCACTGCCTGCTAACAAGGCAACATTACAGTGGTGGGTGGGTGGGACCGGACCACCCAAACACTGAGGAACACTGCACAAGGCCACAGCAGGAATCCCAGGCAAAGCAAAGCGGCTCTCTCTGGCACAATGGGAGAGACGCTCATCAAATACACAAACTACCCCACAATGCCCTGCGAGGCACAATGCTCACACAAGCTTTGTTCTCAGCTTGTGGCGGCCCCAGTAAAATGGGCTCACCTCCATCCGAATGCCATGGGTAGGGAGAGCTGCAGTAGCAGTGCAGCCCCCCCCAATGCAAAGTTTGGTGTCCCCACCCCGGATTCGGTGGAACAAGAGAATGGCAACCCCCCAGGGGTCCAATGTATTTCTCAAGACCTTCAGGCTGGAACATTTGTTCTTTACTGGTGGAACTGTGCCCTCTAGGGGCAAAATGCTGTTATGGCAATTGTTTTACAGCAAGTCTAAAAACATGTGGTCCCAGTAGTGACACCAATTGTATCACTTATGAAGGGTCATATGACCAGGCACCATCTACGGGTGCAAGATGGTATCACACAATGTTAATCAAGGATAATCTGAAAGTAATCTGAATAATCATAAACACACAAATCATTCCAAGATGTCTATACATGTTCTTGTTCATGCTTATTTGAGTAATGAGACTGACAGCCACCACTGATCAAAGTAGATTTACTTTATTGCAAGAAGTAGGTGCCCTCACTCCAAATTAAAGTCAAATATTGCATTGAGATACAAATAATTGTTTTGGCATGTGGGTTGTTGGATTAAATTTTACCACTGGGGACAATAATGATTACGCAATGTCATCCAAAAGTAATTCCATCAACCTGTGTATATTTGTAAATTGTTGCATAGTATTGAGTAGTGTGTGTGTAATAAATGTACTTTTACTTTAGCATAGCAAAAGAAAAATGCAAACTGGATAATCATTTATTGAGTGTTATTCGTGTGTGCTCGTGAATGGTGATTACTAGCCCACACCACCTTCCTTGGGTAAGCCTTGGACTGCTATGCAATGCTACCCTATGAGAGTCAAGCACTACAATGGGGTGTTTGGTTCCTAGTGGTGGTTTAGGCCGGACCCATTACTTGTGCAGGCCACACAACTAATGACCCATTTTCCAACTTCGATCCTGCTCTTTTGCATTTGCTTCCTTTAAATATAGTCTGAATAGCTCTGAATTATTTGCTATCCTGCCCACTCGAGGCCTAGAACTGGCCACAATTATTTCTTCATCTGTCATGCTCCCCTTTATTGCCTTAATAATTTATGAACATGCTTCTTTAAGCTGGATGTGAGCTTTTTTCCACCTGCTTCCAGTGTCAACACCAACAGAGTAACACACTCACAAACCCTGCATAACTTGCTAACGAATCATCCATGGTTCATGCTCCAGAACTCCTGAGCAGAGAGTGAAGTTCCCCTCTCTCTGCCCACGGCACTCCTTTGAGAGCACACAAAACACTGACAAATGCACAAACAAGCCCTGCCTGAGCCACCACTTCATTATGCAGGGGTATCGTTAGGGGTTTTCTGCAGTCTCCTGCCCTTTTCACTCTTGCCTAGTCCACCATTATTTTCCACGCACCACTGGGCCCTTATTACCAGAAACACTCCCCACAGAAGGCTATCTCTGCCATCTCACCAGCATTTTTTGTCACAGATAGATACCTACCTGTAAAGCGTATCACGAGTGCAACCCTTCTCCTATTTTACAGCGCTTTTAACGAGCCATGTCTTCTAGTGACCCCAAACTATATGAGTTCTTCCCAAGTCTGTTTGTAAGTCATCCCAGTAAATGCAGCCACGTTCAGTGTCCTCACACTTGAATAACTAGATGTATTTTGGGATTTGTGCCATGAGTTTCTCTCCCTCTGGATCCCATCCACAAAAACTTGTCTACTGTGAATGAGACAGGACATTGACTACGTTATTTTCAGGGCCACTCAAAATTTGACAAGCTTGAAATAAACTTGAAATAATGCATAACACAACCGGCATATTAACATCAGGTCTCTCAAATGTGTCAGGACCCTTTCATTGTTGGCCATCATGTTGTCTTTCACTTTCACTATTACCTCATTGTCAGTCATAAACTCCACTTTTTGGTAAGACTAGAGCTTTAAATATTCAGGCATTTCTAATGGAATAGTACCACTACTCTACCATTAGAAATATCTGCCATTTGGGAGTCACACAACGTGCTAACCAAGATGGCTGCCACCCGACAGCCCTCACCAATGTCTGTAATTATTGAGAACATTTTAAGCATCAAAGGCTAGTTTATTCTTCTTTTCATTATCTGATTTTGACACTGTTGCCCAGCGCTTCATCTGTATTCCTTTGCTTGTGCTGTTTGTTGAGTCTTTCTTCAGGGCTGTTTGTTTAGCAGCTACCCAGCATCTTCTCTTCACTGCTGCTGAAGTTCCTGTCAGGAGGGTAGAGCTGTTTCCAGGAAAGGTGGTGGCTAAGACCTAGACTACCTCCTACTCCTTTAGCCACTGCACCTACTGTTTCTACTGTGAATCTTACTTATTTTTTAGGCTTACTTTCCTTTTGTTTTTTCTTGATCCTTTTGCAGTATGTTATTAAATATGCAGGGGGAAATAGTGCATATAATTAATAATAAATGCAAGCAAGCAACTCCCCCCAGTCAAGTAAAACATTTTGGTTACTAATGAACCTTAATTATCCACTACATTGGAAGCATTACAAGCTGTTCACTCCTATCTTAATAATATTGCTTCAAAAAATAAAAACATTTGTAAGAATATGGCAAGTCTCTCTATGAAAGACAACGCAATAAACATTCATGATAACAAATCAAAAATTGACAGTATAATAGCCATCACCACAAAAGTTGTTTTGATAAGTAATCTATTGCTCAATTTAAAAAATTGCAATCAAAAGTATGATTTGCACATTTTTAATTTGCCAGAATATGTAGAAGGCAATGATTGTATGCACTATCTGGAAAACTTTCTAACTGGTCGTCTGCATTTAAGCTTCCCAGGGAAATTTCAAATTCGGAAAGCGCACAGAATTCCTACACATCATAATCCAAGTCACACTAGACTTCATCAAATGATCTTTAAAGTACTGCATCATCATACAGTGATGATCTGGAAAGTGGCAAGAGAGAATACATCTCAAGCAGTTGATGGTACCAACAATATTATGCAGACCTCACCAAGGGAACAGTTATTAACTACTAAGAATTTGCAGGGTTTAGACCAAGATTAAGAAGCTCTAGTTGTAAATATGTTTTTTTGGATATGTCTATTATTAGAATATGGAAAGATGACTTCTCCAAATCATTTCAGCATCCTGATGATCTGCGTACCTTTTTGGATCACCACTCTCTGCTCTCCATGGATACTAATGAGACTGCTACTTGACACTTTTGTTCTTTCTTTTTTATTGCTAGCCTATTTTAAGATTTTCTCCATTAGGGCTTTGTCTCTGCTGGTTGCTGAAACATGCAACAGAACAGCCTGTTGACATGGCCATGTCCACAGAAAGGTGACTATTTTATAGCAGACCTTGCAACTCAAAATCCATCAGGTGTCAGATATATGGCGAAAGGCAAATAGAATGTTAAATTTTCCCATTACTGCCTCATTCCCACTATCCTCACCATCTTTATTGCCTTGTACAAGATTGCCTATATCACCAGGCACCTGCTTAGATATAAAAAGTCATTTACAGAGTTCCCCTCCTGCCATGATAAATGGTGGACCAGCCTAAACGTGTCCTTCACTTTCTTCAGCACAATACTCATTGGCAACAATCAATCAATCAATCAAAGAATTTGTGGAGCACACTACTCACCCGTGAGGGTCTCAAGGTGCTGAGGGGGGGGGGGCTGCTACTGCTCGAACAGCCAAGTCTTGAGAAGTCTCCTGAAGGTAAGGAGGTCCTTGTCTGACGCAGGTGAATGGGAAGAATGCTCCACGTATTGGCGGCGAGGTGCAAGAATGATCTGCCGCCGGTTGTAGTTCTCTGGATGCGTGGGACGGTTGTGAGGGCGAGGTCGGTGGAGCAGAGCTGTCGGGTCAGGGTGTAGAAGGAGAGCCGTCTGTTGAGGGATTCTGGTCCGGTGTTGTGCAGTGCCTTGTGAGCGTAGGTGAGGAGTTTGAAGGTGATTCTCTTATTGACGGGGAGCCAGTGCAGGTCTCTCAGGTGGCCTGTGATGTGGCACTGGCGGGGATGTCCAGGATGAGGCGTGTGGAGGCCTTCTGGATGCGTTACAGCCTTTTCTGGAGTTTGGCCGTGGTTCCTGCGTAGCGGGCATTGCCGTAGTCCAGTTTGCTGCTTATGAGGGCTTGGGTGACTGTTCTTCTGGTTTCTGTGGGGATCCATTTATAGATTTTTCGGAGCATTCAGAGGGTGTTGAAGCAAGAGGAGGAGATGGCATTGACTTGCTGGGTCATGGATGATGAGGAGTCCAATATGAATCCTAGGTCGGTGGGAGTCGGAGCGGATCCGAGTGTGGCAGGCCACCAGGAGTCATTCCATGCGGAGGGGTGGAGCCGAAAATGAGGACCTCAGTCTTCTTGGAATTCAGTTTGAGGCAGCTGTTCTTCATCCATTTGGCGATGGCCTTCATTCCTTCGTGAAGGTTGGTCTTAGCTGTGTCTTTGGTGAGGGAGAGGATCAGGTGGGTGTCGTCGGCGTATGAGATGATGTTGAGGTTGTGAGATAGGGTGATGTTAGCAAGCAGAGCCATGTAGATGTTGAAGAGGGTTGAGCTGAGGGACAAACCCTGGGGCATGCCGCAGATGATTTTGGTGGCTTCAGAGCAGAATGAAGGGAAGTGATCCAGTCCAGGGCTCTGTCACGAGTTCCTGCATTGCTGAGCCGTGTGCATAGGGTGTGGTGGCAGACGGTTTTGAACGCGGCTGAAAGGTCCAGGAGGATGAGGGTCACGGTTTTGCCATTGTCAAGTATGGTTCTGATGTTGTCAGTGGCGGTGATGAGGGCAGTTTCGGTGCTGTGGTTGCTGCGAAATCTGGATTGGGAATGCTCCAGAGTGCTTTTCTCCTCAAGGAAGTGGGTCAGTTATCGGTTGACAGCCTTCTCGATGACTTTTGCTGGGAAGGGGAGCAGGGAGATGGGCCGGAAGTTCTTGAGGTCATTTGGGTCCGCCTTGGGTTTCTTGAGGAGGGTGTTGATCTAGACGTGTTCCCAGCTTTCCGGGAAGGTGGTGTACTCAAAGGAGCTGTTGATGATCTTCCGGAGTTGGGGTGCGATGAAGAAGCTTGCTTTGTTGAGGATGTGGTGAGGGCAGGGGTCAGATGGTGAGCCGGAGTAGATGGTGTTCATGATTTTGATGGTGTTGTTGTCGTTGACGGGGGTCCAGGAGACAAGGAGACTGGTGAGTGATGAGTCTGTGGTGTTGGTGGCTGCTGGGGGGGTCTGAGTGCTGAAGCTGTCATGGATGTCTGTGATCTTGTGGTGGAAGTATGAGGCTAGGGAGTCGCAGAGGTCTTGTGATAGCGGGATGTCATTGGCGTTGGATCTGGGGTTGGAGAGTTCCTTCACGATGTTGAAGAGCTCCTTGTTACTGTGTGCATTGTAGTTGATGCGCTCTTTGAAGGCGGTTCTCTTGGCGGTTCGGATGAGTTGGTGGTGACTGCGAATGGCGTTTTTGAAGGCTGTGTAGTTGTCCATTGTCTGATTATGACGCCACTTCTTTTCGAGTCTTCGGCATGTCTGCTTAGATTCTTGGAGGTCGGCGGTGAACCAGAAGGCCTTTGTGCCAGTGTGTCTGTTGGAAGGATTTTTGATTGGGCCAAGAGTGTTGGCACAAGTGTTGATCCATTGAATTAAGTTGTGTGCAGCTGTGTCAGTATCGGTGGTGTTGATGGGTGGGTTCCAGGAGAGAGTAGTGATTAGTTGGTCTTCGGTGACCTTGTTCCATATGTGGTGTGGAATCTGTTGTGGGTGATGGTGTGTTGTGGGTTTCTCGAAGGAGAAGTGTATGCAGCGGTGATCTGTCCAGTGGAGTTCAGTGGTGCGGCTGAAGGAGACGTGTTTGCTGGCGGACAAAATAGGGTTGAGTGTGTGTCCTCGGGAGTGAGTGTGTGTTGTGACGAGCTGTTTGAGGCCAAGGTTGGAGAGGTTGTCGAGCAAGGTGGTGGTGTTGTAGTCGTTTGTGTTCTCAAGGTGGAAGATTAAGTCTCCAAGGAGTATGTAGTCAGTGGATGCGAGAGCGTGCGTGCTGATGACGTTGGTGATGGAGCCGCTGAACTGCTGTCGGGGGCCTGTAGACGAGGGTCCCTCAGAGGGTGGTGTTTGGGTCGGTGTGGATCTGGAAGTGCGGGTGTTCAGTGGTGCTGACGGTGTCTTCGGTGATGGTCGTGATCCTGAGGGTGTTCTTGTGGAGGATGGCGATGCCTCCTCCTGGATTTTGGAATGGTCCCTTCAGGGGATCGTGTAGCCGTCCAAGATGGCTATGGCAATGTCAGGCGCTGAGGAGGGGTTCATCCAGGTCTCGCTCAGGAAGGCGACATCTGGGGAAGCTGAGTTGAGTAGATTCCATAGTTCTACGGCGTGTTTGTGGTCGGAGCGGGTGTTAGGAAGGATGCATCTGAGATGGTGGTGTCCTACTTTGGTGGGTGGGTTGTTGGCGTGGAGGCTGGTGAAGGTGCAGTTCTGGCAGGAGAAGTGTCTGCGGGTGATCTGCAGGGAGGCTTGGACGCAGGCGGGTGCCTGGCCCGTGTTGAGGGCACAGAGGGTGGCGTCGTCATGATAAAGATGTGCGTGGGGGCGGGGCGGTGAGGGGTCCGAGAGCCAGGTGTTCCGGTGCTGGGAGTGATTCAGGCATGGACAGGCGCAGACAGGTTTGCCTTTGATGCTCCAGCGGCGCGGCCGCACAGTGGCCGCTATTAAGTAGGTAGGGGGAGGAGAGGACAGCTGGGAGGTGGGAGCGGGGGCAAAAACAGTGTGAAAAAAGGGGGTGGGCCAAGGGGGCAGCAGCGGCGGGAGAGTAGTGCGAGGGAGCAGAGGGAGGTGGGCCACAGGGGCAGCAGCAGCTGTGGAGAGAGAGAGAGGCAAGAGGGCGAGAGTGAGAGTGAGAGTGAGAGTGGAGGGAAAAGCAAGTAAAGCAAAAGTGAAGAAAAAGTAAGGCAGAGATAAAGCAAAGTAAAGGCAAAAGTAAAGCAAGTCAAAAGGGCACAGAGGAGAGCGAACGACAGAAGGAGCACGGTGGCAGACACGGAAGGGAGAGCACACGGAGAGAAGAGCAGAGAAAAAGGAGGAGAGGAGCAGCATAGTAGGAAAGCAGAGCCCTCCCACTAGACACCAGGGATGAGGAGCAGGCAGAAGCCTGCGGTGGAGGAGGGCTTCGAACTCCTGACAGGGGTCAGGAGTTCAGAGGAACAAGGGATGAGGGCTCTACTTAGCAGGTGGAGCCACGAAGGGCAGAGCAGTTCACTGACCAGGTCAGTGGTATTGCTCGACCTATCGCGCAGCGGCGCCATTAAGTAGGGAGGGGGGAAGGAGAGGCAAAAACAGTGTGAAAAAAGGGGGTGGGGCTGCAGGGGCAGCATCGGTGGGAGAGCAGGGTGAGGGAGCGGAGGGGGCAGGGCCCCAGGTGCAGCAGCGGCGGGGAGAGAGAGAGGCTAGAGGGCAAGAGTGAGAGGGAGAGTGGAGGGAAAAGCAAAAGTAAAGAAAAGTGAAAAGTAAGGCAGAAGTAAAGCAAAAGTAAAGGCAAAAGTAAATCAAGTCAAAAAGGCACAGAGGAGAGCGAACAGCATAAGGGGTACAAGGGGGGCAGACATGGAAGACAGAGCACACAGAGAGAGGAGCAGAGAAAAAGGAGGAGAGAGGCAGCCTAGTGGGAAAGCAGAGCTCTCCCACTAGACACCAGGGATGAGGCGCAGGCAGCCTGTGGGTGGAGGAGGGCCTCGAACTCCTGACGGGGGTCAGGAGTTCAGAGGAACGAGGGATGAGGGCTCTACTTAGCAGGTGGAGCAATGGCAGGCAGAGCAGTTCACTGACCAGCTTGACCAGGAGAATGCTGTAGAAACAACCTGCCATCTTGTTGTGTCTGACCTACTTGTCAAATGTGCTCTGCCGTAGGTCACTATGTTCTCTCACAGATTTGAATATTATTGCAAGACCGTAGGCTCATATTATGCTTTCCTTCCTTGCTTTAACTTAATAGTAGCCAAGATAATAAACTTCCTTTCTCTTAAGGATTGGGAGAGAAATAGCTAATGGGAAACAAAGAAACTATGAACCAATCAATGTTCAACATTAGGGTGTCCGCCAATGTCAAACCGCCGTCAGACCACACAGACAGCCTGAACCCCGCTGGCTCTATTTTGACTTCTCCGCTGGGACGGCGGGTGGAAACAGTGTTTCTGCCCACCGGCCCAGAGGGCAACAGTGCCTTAACAATGCAGCTGGCTCCTAATGGAGCCGGCAGCAGTGTGGCGGTCCAGCGGGTGCAGCGGGTGCAGCAGCACCCGTCGTGCATTCCAATGTCCATAATTCGGGCAGTGGAATGCACAATAGGGCTGTGTATGGGGACCCCAGCACTGCCCAGGCAAAGTACCTAATCAGTGCAGGGGCCCTCAGGGGCCCCCCGAGTCCCCCATTCTGCCAGCCTTTCCATGGCATCGTAACCCGCCATGGACAAGCTGGTGGATGGGGACTCATAATCCCCAGGGCAGCGTTGCTTGCAGTGCTACCCAGGCAAATGACAACCGCCGGGACCGCCGGGCCCGCGATACCGCCAGGCTGCAGGCTGGCGGCAGACTGGCAGTGTCGGTAATGTCAGCAGTTGTTTCGTGGTGGCTCCGCCATGGTCACAATGTGGCAGTCAGACCACCACGACTGCGGCAGTCCGACCACAACCGTGACCCTGGCAGGCTGGTGACCACCAGGGTCATAATGACCCCCTAGGTATTGTACTCTTTTCTAGGAGCAATAAACTCTCTTATTTTGCTGCTCACAGTCAAAGTAAATATAGTTTATAACAATAAATATTGTTGTGGTTTCTGTTTGACATTTATTATGATTTGAACCATCTTGTACTGGTGTTTTCATCCCTTTACATTATTCAGTCATTCCCCATCTCCTGCTGTATGAGCTCAATTGTTTAGAATTTATTATAACAGCAGTAAGAGTGCATTGGTTAACACATCTGAGTCCTTAATGGATTTGTCAATCTTGTTGGTGCTCAAATTTCTTCAACCTTTGAAGTCAGGGTCCTTTACCATGCTTGATGTTGTTGCTGCCATTTGAGGAGATCACTGTCACTTCTGAGCGTTTACTCTGCAGTTGATTTTCGGTTGACCAGTTCTCTCAAAACAGGCTGCATTCACAAGAGGGCTGGTTTAACATAACCAGCCTGACCACTGAACTGTTGACTGGGCCTTTCACATCTAAAGGTGGGCAACACATGTATCTGTCCCCAAAGTTGTAACTTCTACCATGATCGATATTTTTAAGAATATTGGGACTTCTGCTTGCTTTGGCCCATCCTAAGGGGGATATCAGTAAATGCAAGTTTCCTACTCTGCCCAGATCTAATATTGATTGCCCTTAAAATAATCTCTTGGGGGTTTTATTGCAAACTATAGAAAATAAACCAAAGAATATGACTATTACGAGCAGACAACATGTCCACCAATTAATTAATCCCTTCTTCTTATGGAACGCCCAGTCATAAGGTTACTCATACGACTATATAAGCTCATACCAAAATTGCTGTTGACCAACAATATGGTGTTTACTTCTATGATACAGACGACAGCAATAGTGAATCACATGGTTTATTTCCTCCTCCTTTTAAAAAGTCAGAGATTCTGGTGGATGACAATTGAGTTACACAAATAACAATTATTTTAGATGCTTTAGGATCCTCTATATTTGATCCTACATCCATTATTCCCCCTAACTCTAATGAATAGTTCCCTGTAGACATGTAGGAAAATATGTTTCAGCCACAACAATAAACCCCCTAGACAAAGAAACTTGATCACAACTATGATCTGAATATCTCAGTCCATCTCTCTCCAGTAATGCAACTGTAACACTATCCATGGACCCTAATATGGTGGTATCTGTTAGCAGATTTGGTTCACATATGGGATAGATAGAGCTTGGCCAGTGTGTCAAGACAACTGTCTTGATACAATTGGTTCTCTTCTGAGGATATTAGACATTTCTGAAAAAAACAGACTTGAAAGCAGACCAATAGTATCAGAAGAACTAGCCAATTGGATACGACAGGCAATTTACCATTTAGGAAATGCCAGTGTAGGCAATTTGTCACATGAGCCAAAATGGCCTTTTTTGAAAATGGATCCTACATTAAGAACTATGGCTAATTCTGGAGCTAGTTCTCAGGCCTAAGGATTATTATTTGATGACTCTTTTATTAAATATATTAGCAGATATGCCACCACATTTGCACTGCTGTAGGAGATGCAATCCTCTTTAAGAAAAGTTTTTGGACAGCATGTTTTTGCAGTGTCAGTTGAAGCAGGAACCGCACTACCCGATACTTCAACTTTAAATGCAATTCCTTCAAAAGTTTTTACTATCCAACCCAATAATAAGGTCTTCAGTTCTACCATTCTAGAGGCAGATGATTCAAAAGCAGATTCTACAGGGATCAAAAGGCAGCTCACAAAACTAGTAAGTGCATATTCTGGAAATTATCATCTGGATGGGTGCCTATCAAAATTTTTGACTGCATAGAAGTCATTAACAAAGAATCCACTGATCCTATCACCTGCTCAAGGTTATGTAATGGTATTGTATGCTCCCCATATCAAACCTTTCTACAAGAAACACTACATTTCTATCAAGATCTAAAACTCCTTGTGTCTCAGAAAATTCAAACTTTACTTCTCAAATGGGCCATTAAATCAACGGTCCAAAATACTTCAGGTTTCTTAATCAATCTGTTTTTAGGCCAAAACGTAAACCAAAAGATGCATCCTGTAGCAAACCTTGATTAATTTGATCAATTTGTGGTTTGCTGTCACTTCAAAATAGAAGCAATTTTACATTTAAAAGATGCACTCTTTCAAGGAGACTGGATGGTTTGCTTAGATTTGCAAGATGCTACCTGACAATTCTCATACTCAAGAATTACCGGTAGTTTCTTCAGTTTCAATGGGATAACCGAACTTTCCCATTTACTTGTCTTTCTTTTGGACTAACTGTAGCAACTTGATGCATTACAAAAGTTATTAAAACCAGTGATCACTTCATTAAGAGCCCCGGGTATGAGCTGAATCATTTACCTTTACAACATTTTGATCATGCTTCACAAAGCCTCTACAGCTCATTATCACCTACTATTAGCAATCTCCCTACTTCCATCTCTCTTGTCTCTAAAAATGTTATCTGTAAAAATTACCATGTTTTGTATCATCTCAATTAAATGCCCTTCTTATGTTAGAGCCCTTGATATTTTCACCAGAAAACACACTAATTCTGGGGTCTACTTCAATGTTTTAGGAAGAACCAAAACTAGTTACAATTATGTGTTTTACCCTTATTTTCCAGATCAACCAAAGATATCTTTAGGTTCATGCTTGACATTTCATCCAATCCATTACTAATTTTCTTAAACACAAACCAGTTTGTTAGCTACCTCTAGAATGTTGGGCTCAATTGATCATGACAACGGCTGGTACTGATGTCATCATCTGTGGGGCACATTCTGTTTGAGTAGCCATTGTTTCTAGAGCCTTTTTCGTCTAGCTCCAGATTGAAGGATATTCTAAGGTCAGCTAATTGGTCTAATTACTCAGTTGTTTGTACCTCTTATTCCAAGCCATTTTCTACTGTTGCTTCTAATGTAATTGAGATGCTTCTAACAAGAATAATATGAGCCCCTGGTTGCATAATAAATTCAGATTTTCCTATCCAGTTGTGAAGGAAAGTCTAGATTGTATTAAAGACAAGGAGGTGAGTGTTATACCTCCCTAATGATTTAACTTTCACTCCCTTTATTGTTTTAGCACCACCTCCACAGGCAATTGTGACAATTTAAAAATTGGATTTGGATACCTGAAAACCTGCTGTCCTGAATACCAACTGAAGAACTTTGCATATCAAGTTTTCTAGTGAAAACAGTTATTTCCGAGCTTCATCATCATTCTGTCTCTAGTCCTCTGACTAACTTCTTTCAAGCTCATCTTTATAAGCAATGTAGAACTCATAGGGAGTCACATATATGTCGAGAAATGACAGAGATTGTTTCACTATCAGCTAGAGAGAGACATAAGTGAAGTGTCTTACTATTAAGTGTAACTGTGACTATTTACTGTGAGCTTCAGTTAGCATCAAAAAGCTGCTTAGCAACCCTTAAAATGTTCTTTATGTAATGATGAGCATAGATACATATTTGTATGGTTAAGTAGACGTGCTACTAGGCTACTTGTTTAAGAAGCTTCATATACCCCATTTAGTACAGATAATCAAACCTTTAAGTGAGATGCAAAAAGGGATAAAATTTAAAGTTTTCTTATTAAAACATGAAATGATCTTTCAAGTTTCATTAAGAAAGATGTTAACTTCCAGACTCCTATGCCCAGGTATTTATTCACTGTAGTAGAGATGAAGTATTCATATAGCTAATAGAAAATGGAGATACTAACACAGTCAGCCAATTGATGGCTACACTGAACCATTCACTCTTACACTAATGTATAAGCTAACATACCCAGGCAACAATTGTGCATACATTAACAGAGCTAAGTAGAAACTAATACATACACAGTGATACCCAGGCACACACTGATGCACACACTGAGACATACAGGCACTATTAATATATAGGTGCACACTAATGTACACACTGACACACCCAGGCTCACCTAGATGCATACAGTAACACATCTAGGGGCGCTCTGATGCATAAACTACTTCAGCTAGGCTCACAGTCATAATAACACTGATACATCCAAGCACACACTGAATTATACACCTATAGACATAGGCAGACACTGATGCATATACTGACATACCCAGGCAGACACTGATGCATACACTCACACAGCTAGGTGGACACTGATGCACACACTAAAATACCTATTCACACGCTGATGCATATACTGACACACAGCGGGACTGGATGATGAATTAAGTGACACATCAAGGGAGATACTGATGGATATACTAACACATCCAGCCCAGACTGATGCATACAGTTATATACATGGGTATACATTGATACACTGACACACCCAGGCACACACTAACAAATACACTGTTATACCTAGGCACACACTGATCCATACACTAACAGGGGAAGGCACTCACTGATGCATAAACTGATATACCAATGAACAACCTGAGTCACATACTGACACACCTAGTCGCACACGAATGCACACACTGACTCACCGAATTACAGATAAATGCATTCTGAAATACACCCACATGCATACTTATGAGTGGGACATCCAGGTGCATACAAGGCACACCTAGGGAACACTGATGCATACAATAACACACTGATGCCTGCAGTGACACATAGAGGTACACGCCCATGCATATACTGACATATCTAGACAGACAGTCATATATAGACTCACACACCCAGGACAAAGTGATGCATACACTGATACACGAAGGCACAAATTGATGCATAGAGTGACACACCTAGGCAAATACTGATGCAGTGCATGAGTTTGTATTTACTATGAACTGACGTTTGTATTAAAAAGTATTAATTTTAAGGTCTATTTTCTGTAAAGCTAAATGTATTGTTTATTTGTTTTTCTGATACATACTTCCAGATATATAAGACTCACATGCCTAACAAACCACAAAGTAGAAAACAACAGAAATAACTGTGCTACCTGCTTAAAACTGACAATAAAAAAGAAGATAATGTGGAAAAAATTCCAAGAGAAAGAAAACACTCACTGGTAAGAGTACTAAGGGGGTCATTACGACCCTGGCGGATGGCGGAGAACCGGCGGTAAGACCACCAACAGGCTGGAGGTCTTACCTTGGGGAATTATGACCATGGCGGTTACCACCATGGTCATCTGCCGGTTCTCCGTTCTGCCCGCCGGGCTGGAGACCTGGGTCTCCAGCCCGGCGGCCGTCACTATACCGCCGGCGGTATTTGGACCCGGCTTACCGCCGTGGATTTCCAGCGGTTTGAACCGCCATGAAATGCATGGCGGTAAGCTCTATCAGTGCCAGGGAATTCCTTCCCTGGCACTGATAGGGGTCTCCCCCACCCCCCATCCCCACCCTGACTCCCTCCCCTACACCCCCCACCACTCCTGCCACCCCCCAAAGGTGGCAGGGCACCCCTCCCCACCCCGACCCCCAACAGCACATAACTCATACACACCCAACACGCATGCAGGCACCACCAACACACACAAGCACACACCCCGACATACATGCCAACATCCACACACACAGTCAGACACGTACACCCACATTCAAAGATACACGCACACATCCATACAGACATACCCACAGACATACACGCACTCATTCCCATACACACAACACCCCCGCAAGCATACACGCACTCACACACCCCCTCTACATACACATACGCACACCCCCATGCATGCACACAACACCCAACACCCCCCCACTCCCTCCCCTAACGGACGATCGACTTACCTGTTCCGTCAATCCTCCGGGAGGGGACGGGAGCCATGGGGGCAGCTCCGCCGACACCACACCGCCAACAGAACACCGCCACGGCAAATCACAGGACGTGATTCGCTGGGCGGTGTTCTGTTGGCGTGGCGGTGGAGGTGGAGCAATCTCCACTTCCCCGCCTCCCGCCAGTATGGCTGTTGGCGGCTCTCCGTCCGTAAAGGGACGGAGAGCTGCCAACGGTCATAATAGGCCGAGCGGCAAACCACCTGCACAGGCGGTCTTCCGCACGGCGGTCTCTCGGCGGTCTTGAAAAAAGACCGCCGAGGTCGTAATGACCCCCATAGATTGTTACCAAAACAAAAGATTTTGAAGGATCATGCTGACATTCCAGAGAAGAAGAGACAAAAAACAAACACGTATTGGAGAAAAACAAAAGTAACAAAGGTGGTGAAGTTGTAGGTTACCAGTTTTAAAATATATCTGAAAAGAACTGCAATGCCAGTGCAATGCTATGCTCTATGCACTATTCTCTTTACCTCCTCTGGTTCATGCAATTAAACAGAATAAGACTAAAAGACTATGCTCTGCACTCTTCATATTGTTAGAACACTTGTCTAGTGATAGAAGTGAAACATATCCTACAACTCACGAAAATGCACAAGAACTCTTGATGGTCACACTTGGTATCTTAGAGGAGGAAACAGTACCTATTGAGGAACTATTGAGACGAAGGTACTCATGGCAACATAACTGTGAGAATTGTTACTTCTCTTCGAAAACAGAAGTACATTCAGAAAGATTTAGCTAATTAACTCTACCAGCCTGTAAAACTGTCAGTTTCAATAAGTTGTTGAAAGATGCATCACAAAATAATATGTCCACAAAGTGCAAGTCAGATCTTCTATCAACTTTAAACATAACATGAACTGGCAAGTATGTTATCTTAATACTATAGCAATGCAATGCAGATGGAGCTAAGTTGGAAACTTTAATTACAAATTTTAAAGCAGAACAAATTTCATTTTTTAGTAAAACATATACAAGTGAATGAGCAGTGCAGGGGCCCCCCGGGGCCAATGATGCCCCCATTCTGCCAGCCTTTCCATGGCGGTGCAAACCACCATGGAAAGGCTGGTCGTGTGGGGACATGTAATAAAGGGACATGTAATCCCCAGGGCATTGCTGCAAGCAGCGCTGACCTGAAGGATGAAAACCACCAGGAGCCTGGCGGTGTTGGTGGTCCAACTGTGGCTCCACCACGATCATAATGTAGCAGTCCCACCGCCAGCCTTTTGGCGGTGGAACCGCCACCGCGAGTCTGGCAGTCATGCATCTGCAGACTCGTAGTGAAGGCCATAGTCTTCTCCTCTTCAATGGATTACTGTACTTTATGACATCATGCGGCTTACCAAGGGTGATGTCTTTAGCCATCTTTTTTACTACTAGTGTAATTCATACACATTAATTATATTATAAAAGTACAATATTCTTTATAAAACTTGACGAGCATAGCTAAAACAATTTAGTTAATATTTGTAGTGACTGTCATACATAGTAATGTTATTTTCAAATAATGTGCTATGTACTTATGGTTTGTTTTTTAAATTTAGATTAAAGAGGGGGAGGGACCGGGAGGTTAATGGTCCAATGTACAGTCTCCCAATGCTAGTAATCATAGAAAGTAAAAGGATACACTGTTCCAATATAAGAAAGAAATTCCAGAGGACCAAGTTCTACAGGAGCAAGAGCCCTCATGCATCACAGTGGATGACTGGCTTCATCATCGGGAACGCTCCTCGCCAGGCCGGCGCTGCAATGCCTGACGGGCTCCCAGAAGGGGGCTCTTAACCGTATTGCTCTTATAGTATCTTATAAATTCAGGTCATATAGACAGGATACCCTATTCCAGGATGCACCTGTTTTTTAAACTCCATGTGACTGTTTTTCCCCCCAGTGTTCAAGAATGAGTGCCCTGGCAGCTGTGGCACAGTCTTAATTTAGGGCAATATGTAAAGTATTTATGCAATACCAAAACAGTAATGAGGTTGAAATGAAACACAAAAATCCCAAAGAAAAATTTTGTAAAATGTAATTTAAAAATATAAAAAATTAAATAAGGAAAAACTGAGCTATACATTTGAAAGCATTCATTTGGAATAGCGCCAGGGAGCATAAAGTGCCAGTGATAGTCAGTGGTTGTGGTAGTCTGGAACTTAGGCCCAGTTTGAGGTGACCATGATGGAGCATGGGTCAGATTCGTCAAACAGGTTTGTCCTAGTCAAAGATTTTAACTTTTGACCTTAATCCTCCAAGTACCATTTCACAACAGGAGCACACGTTTAAATACCCCCAGGACCTCAGGGAGACACTTGGAGACTCAGAGGGTGTCAGGCAGAGACCAAACAGCAGGGCCAGTTCATATTCAGTTACCACTGATTAGCAGGGCATTTGCAGGAAAGGGCGTATTGTAGCTTGTTGTATCGCTATAACTTTATCAGGGGGTCAGACTTATCACTTTAGGTGTCCACATCTATATCTTGGGAACAGGAGGGAGAGCAGGTCCAGTCTTCAAGGCTCTTCTCAAGTCTCAGACAACAGCAGGTGTAGTCCTTTTCAAATCTGCTACAGGTCCAGGAGTGTTCTGAAGTGGGTGTTTGGAGATGCCACATTTATGCCTGGCATAAACTAGTGGGTGAGGATGTCTCCTGGGCATGCCCTAATTAATGGGGTACAAGTTCCCAGGGCTAACACTACACACTTTGGGCTTTTTCAGTATGGCACACTAAACTTAGGCTTTGAGGGCTCAGTGTGTGTAGGGTGTGTACTATGGCAATTGTAGTGTCTTCCCACATCTAGTACTAAAATCAATCATCAATTTAGAAGCAGTCACAGTACAAACAATAGACGCAGAGACAGACCTCTGTTAGAACAAAGCTGGGTTTTCCAGCAATCTGGCAGTAGATAAACACAAATTATTTTGGCATCCTTATGTGTTATATGTAAAACTTCAGCTGACCTATCAAACTGGATTTCACAGTGAAGCAGACTTTGACGCTGTTATTGCAAACATGTTGCTCACAACCCCACTCTGCATATTCTGTCTGTTTCAGAGAGGTCATCTCTGCCCATTCAGGTCAGCTTTTTGTTCGCTCCTGCAGGGAATTTCACACCCATTCACACCTATTCTTCCTAATTACTGTCTGGCAGAAATGGGAGAGCAAATGAGCCTGTAGAGGCTTTAGACAGGGTAAAGGTACTTTTCTAAAAGTACATTAAGGATCGGAAATGTGACTTCACCATTGAATTGAATGATTAATAACTATTAAAAACAGTTGCAACATTATTATTCTAGCTTTTTCCTAACTAAAATTTGCAATAATAAATTTAATAATGTAACCCAGTGTTTCCTACGGAACAGCCAGCCTTGCTACTGTAAATATAGCTTTTGGGGTTCTTTCACTGCAAGGACTTGCTTAACATTAAGTTTCTACATGTCCTACTTTTAAATACCAGACACCCTGCTTTATGAGCAATATGGCCTACATAAGGGTGACATAAATATTTAAAAGGAATGTTTTGGCCTGTCAAAAGGGGTTCTTTTGACATGTTGAATTTGCAGTTTAACACTACAAGTGGTAGGCCCGCACTCATGTTTGCAGTAACACTGTAGGGAGTGACACAATGGGTTCTGAAGTCCACTACTGACAATGAACTTATAGGCCCTGGGTACTTTGTACCATATACTCTGGAATTTTATGTAAGTTAAGTATGCAATTAGGGGTATTCCAATTTCACTATGGGGAGCATAGGTACTTTGCCTATGGTTAGCAGAGTTAAAGTGTCCGAGTTGTACAGGCAGCAAAAATATAGGGTCCAGCAAAAGATAAAAAAATCGGCTTGACCCTTCAGAAATGGCACATTTCCAACAGCACTACTGTCACAGTGTCCAACACCACCTCTGCTTCCTGTCCACTAGTCTCCTTTTCCCATCCGCTTCATAATGCTCCAGTTCCTGTTCTTGACTTTTGCCCATACCATGCTGTGTATCTGACTCCGGGGTTCAGTAATGCCTCTTACCAAAGCCTTCCTTAGCCTTTCTATTACTGACCCATTTAAATCTTTTGACAAAGTTCCTGAAGCAGGCAGAAGCTTTGCCCAGTTGCTGTTTCTTCCTCTAACAAGCCTGCAACACTCCACAGGCTTTCTTTATCATCTGCATCAACCAATGCACCCTTGCAGACCTATGTCTAATTTCTAAGGATTGGTCATACGATTGCTGAGCTTTCAACGAGAGCAGCCCTGCACTCACTTCTGTCAATACCATGAGTTGCTCTTCAGAAAGTGCATCTTCAACTTTCCACATGACTGCCTTCTTATTTTCTCTTCCTGAATTATCATTTCCTTCAGGCTTCACTCTTCCTAATCCAATGTTTGTATGGCTACCCTTACTCTCCTAAATCCTGTCCAATTCCCAGCTCCATGTGAGCTCTATTCCTGTCCTGTATCTGGGGCTAACCTTCCACTCCTCTGTAATTGAGCCCTAAGTGCTATATACTTTGGAAATTATCTATATTGTGCACTGGGCAATGCCTAACAATTTAGTGTCTGCTACGCCCTTTGCATATCAGAGGCCTCTGTTTGGGGAAGACTTATTATGTAAAGGGTTGCATCAAGTTTGCACCACGCAACATGGTAAATGCGTGATGCAAACCTCAAAGTCAGATTTTTTAAGCCATGCAAAGCCACTTTTCATGGCTTTCAGTGGTGCCAAAAATCTGGAGTAGGGCAATGCAGTGCAAATTGCTGCATTGCCTTCTTCTGCCCTGGAAAGGTGTTCCATAGGGAGGAATGTACCTTATCCCTTAAATATGTCTCATTTCTGCCCTTTCTCAGTGACACAACGCATCAAGGTGACATGCTATGCTACACTGTGCCACTATCTCATAAATATGACCCTGAGGGCCTTGTTTACAAGCCCCTTGCACTGCATCATTTTTTTTCACATAGTGGTGGAGCTAGCAGTGCACTACACTTCTCTATATTTACAAACTGATGCATTGGGCCCAATGTGTTAGCATGTAAAGCCCTGCATCACATTATACCTGCACCAGGTATAATTTATGCAAGATAGTCGTTCCCACGGACAAAGCCACGTAGAACTGACACAGTGAAATTTACAACTTTCAGTGCATCACTTTAGTGCCAACAGATGTGTCAGAATTTCTGAAGCATCTGTTAAAATGTGTGTCCTGGAGTTTTGTATTGTAAATACAGTGCATCCATGGTGTTGTTAGGGGTTGTGCTGGAGCATGGGCGTCCACAGAAACTTTTTCAGGGGGGACGTCCCGAACAGTTTTTGGCAGGCAGCGTAACACTATGGCGACTGTAGTGTTACGCTGCACTGTGAGCCTGCCCATGACACCCTCCCCCCAAGACACCCATGTGCAGGAAGGGCAAGAAATCTGGCACATCAATGATGATGCCTCAGTTTCTTATATATGAGGCCCTTCATTTTTTGCTTACCTGCATGTTGACTCACACATAGGAGGGAAGGAACTGCAAGCCAAAATTGCAGGTGGGGCTCCTATAGATGCTGCCATTTTGAGTGTACCTTTCTATCCAAGCACCACAGTGGTTCTTTTCTCCTCTGCTGGAATCCTCTCCACAGCTCTTCCAACACCGTGAGAACCTCTTCGATGTACATCTCCCTAACAACTGGTCTACCCCATAAATGTCCCAGTGTTTCAGAAGAAAGAATTGTAAATTACTTGTACACGGGTAAGATGGACTTTGGGCTGGTGCATCATCACACACATCCTCCGTTTGTGCCACCGGAGCAGAGAAAAAAGTTCCATCTCCTCTGATCGGGGCCATCACTTGTTTTCGGAACCAAACCAGTTAATTTCAACCCAGGGTGAATGCACAGGTTAGCTGAGGCCATGCTGATATATTACTGTGAACTGCTGACGCAAACATTCCTTTCTTCCGTTTCAGAGAAATCTGGTTTTGCAGACTGAAAAGGCATATTCTATTTGGATTGGTTAAACTGTAAATTTGATTCCATGCCTTTTAAATGGAACATGCCAATATGCTTTTAAATGTTTCTGTTTGTACTACCAGGTCAGACTTGTTTCAATAGACACTGATAACGCCTAAATATACCCATAATTGCATTTTTTCTCTGTTATGACATGGCATCCTGTGCTCACCGTTCATGCTAGTAAATTCTACATTTGAAATTCAGGATACAACCCAGACTCAATCAAGTTAGTATTCCAGACAAAATCTCCAATGACTGTCATATCTGCGAAACATACTTTGACTGGTAATTAAAGAACAGTTATTCAGGAGGTCTTTAAGCTAATCCTGTTTTTCCTAGTAATCAAAAAATACTCTGTTAGAAAAAAAGAAACAAAAAGGGAAAGTAATTTCACAAGTTGAGCTGACTGACAAATGCACCCTCTGGCTGATCTTTAAATGAACTGCCAGTCAAATAAATCCTTCCCGACATGACCGGAATATCTTTTAATAGACTTTCATTTTATTTCAATCTGTATTTCTGTGTTTTGCAAAACGTGCTTCGTATAGATGAGAGACTGCATACAAATGAAATACGGAATTGAATAACGGAAGGTACTGGTTAAGGATTGGTGACATAGGTGAATAGAAGTACTCTTTGATTATATACTTTCTCAGATGCCCGTGTAAATCTATGCGTGAATACAGTAGCATAATTTAAAATTGTGGGGCTCCTGCAGAATAGGATGGAGGGCCCCCAGATATCACATAGGTCACAGATATAATTTCCCTGAGGCTGAGTGGGGCTCCTCGAAAGGATGGGCCGATCAGTGAAGGGATGGGCGCCCCCCAGAGTCGCCATGGCTGCAGTGCCCAGTTTTACATCCCTGAGTGAATAATGTAATGCCACAGGTTAAGCGTTATGGGCAAACGTAATAGTGAGTACGTGCTGAACATGTTCATTGTTGGAAATGTAACGCCACACTTAAGTGACACCACCTATTTCTTCAACCAATTACACACAGCTGTCCTACTCTATTTAAATTAAAGGAACAGCATTTCGAGCACTGTTATCACAGGCTCCGTTTTAAATAAAACGTATCCTGTTTCTGTCGTCCATTTCCACGTACACATATGCATGTCAAGGTAGTAGTTATTTTGTAAAAGAAAGACAGCTGGTGCACGAACCTCTGCTCAGAAACAATGGGCGCAGAACACTAAGCCTAGTCGTTTTAAATTAAGCTCATGCCTTTTTATTCCACTATCAGACTCTCACTAACCCTATGTCTGACTCTTGTAGTCTCCTGGTTCCTCCGTTAGTGATGATTTTGCTGTCTTCCTGTTCTTCTGTCTTTCTGATCTGTATGTTTTCCTTCTCTTGCTTGCCAGTCCCCAGAAATAAGTTCAGATTTCCTCCACCAACAACCATCCGCTCAAATCAGGCACTGGATCCGGGTGTTTCACACATGTCGATCGATGTACAATAAGTCACTGCCCACTCGAAAAATGAGATACCCTGCTCCTACAGATCTGGGTCACAATTTTAAAATTGCAGGCAGTAACAAGCTTGACAGCCCTTTTTCTTTTTCTTCACTTGCTCAGAAGCTAGCAGCCCAATTAATTTATTTTCTAAAAACAGGTAAGCGTCAGGAACTTATACATACAGGAGAGGGGATTTTTATGGTACCTAGGTCAGTTGACGATGTTTGAACTTGATAGCGTAATAGTAAACAACGCGTAATAGTAAACAACGCGCCACTAATTTTCAGAAATTCGAGTTTTATCCTTAGTAGCATGTCAGCATGAGACCTGAGAAAAATATGTTGCAGAAATGGTCTCTCTACAGGATCACCCCCAGATTTTTTACCTTCCTTCTCCTACTTTTTGCTGGAATTTTGCTTGTTGGCCTTAGGACTCGATGCAGTTTACCATTGCTAACCAGTACTAAAGTGCATGTGCTCACTCCCCTAAACATGGCTTGATCAGCATATACCTGCTTTGCATATTTAATGTGAATGTAATTCCCTTATAGAGTGGTATACCATACACCCAGGGCATGTAAATTAAATTCTACCAGTGGGCCTGCAGCACTTATTGTGCCACTTACTTAAGTAGCACCTTAAAACTTGTCCCAGGCCTGTCATTGCTGCCTTAAGTCAGTGTTCCACTGCTATGTTGACCTGCCATTTAAAACCTCTTGCCAAGCCTTAAGCTCCCCTTTAATACATATAAGTCACCTCTAAGGGAATCCATACGTAGCCTATAGGGAAGAGTGCTGTTCATGAAATAGATAGGATTACGTTTCAGTTTTACATGTCCTATTAGTGAAAAAATACTAAATTTGTTTTCTCACTACTGGGAGGCCTACCCCTCCCATAGGGTAACACTGGGGATTCCTTATTAAAATTAATAATTTGTAATTCCGAAACAGAGTTGGTGGATATGTCATGTTTGGTATCTTGGAACTTGTAATAGTAAACAGTAAAGTCAGATTTATTATTGCAAGTTTGAAAATCCCACTTTTAGAAAGTTGGCATTTGCCTGCCCTTAGCCCTCTGTGACTGTAACATGCCTTAGTTCATATGACTGGATGTAACTGACAGTTGGGACTTTGTAAATTCACCCCAGACAGTCACACAATAAGGGTATTAGCAGAGCCTGAAGAGGCCATTAACTGACATGATGCGGGAGCGGAGCTAAGCCTAGTCCCACTTGCAACTGAAAAGGCTGGGCTCTGCCACCACACAATCCACACAATAGGTTTAACAACCCTGTATTGTCAGTGAAGCCATCAAGGAACCAGGGTGGGGAAGGCAGGAAATTCCTAAAACTTCAGAGAACTTTTCTGGAAACATCACCCAACATCTAGGAGCAGGGCACTGGGGTATAAAAATGGGGTCTCAACCCTGCTCCTCAGTTCACTACTGGACCTGCGGAAGAACACTCAGAGGACTGCTTGAGGCTCTGACCTACTGTGCACTCTGCCAGACTGCTGCTGTACATGGGAGGACTGCTTAGCTGCCTGGAGCATGCTTGAAGCCTTCAGAGGTCAGTCTTGCTTTAGAGCCCTGCATCCCCACCTGCACCAGTACTTCAGAAGTGACTCCACGGGCTAGTTTAGTTGGTCTCCTGTCATAAGCCAGAGGGATATAACAGGCTCCTACCATCTTAAACCTGCTACTGAGTCCAGTCCAAGTGAGTTGCGAACCCCCAAGAGGTCTCCATCCAATCCTAGACCCTTGGTTGTGGTGCTAAAGATTCCCAGTTGCCATTTTCTAAAACTGAGGACTTGCTTTGTTAAACATTAAACTTTAAAAATTGAGAACTCTGGTTCTACTAATTAAATTTTCATAGTTTTGGTGTCAAATAATTTATTAAAATGTTCTCTATTTTGCTAATTTGGTTTGGGATTTTTATTGTGTTCCATTTTCACTATGTTGCCATTTGTATACTGCATAAATACTTAACACATTGCCTTTAAGTTTAGCCTGACTCTTATCTGTGCCAAGCTACCCAGAGTTAAGCACAGGTTAAATTAGTGACTTTTTGTGTTAACCCTGCAAGGGATTATGGCTGTTTCTTGACCATGGCTCACACCCCAGTCAACCAACAACCCAATTTCTCACAGATGCGATAAATACCACATCCAATAAAAATATGGTACTGAAGTAATCTGAATTTATATGATGAGATGGTATGGATTTTTAAAGAATAGCATGCAGATTTTGACGCTTACTGCAGCACAAACTCCATTCCCTGGTAAATACTGGTTATAGGAAATATGCCTTTTCTTCATGATCACCTCAGATGTTTTGCCTTTTTCTGGACCCTATTTTTGAGTGATTTAGACCTCTATGCTCCGTGCCCCTGCTAAACAGGAGTTAACTGCTTATGCTCCCCTTTGTGCACGCTTTATTTTGCTTATCTCTAATTGACTTATTTCAGTTGCATATAAGACCCTAGTTTGTGGTATAGAAAATGTACCCAGGGTGTAAAGAGAAACTGCTAAAAAGTAGGTAGTGTAGCCACTGGGAACATTGACTCCAGTGGTTAGGAAATACTCACATGCATCCACTAGCTAGTGAGAGCTATGAATGTGGCTCCCCAGTGCACCCTTCTTAGAACATTTCCATGACCTGCAGAACTTCAGAAGAGGTCTAGACCTGTCGGCTTTGACCAGAGATGAGCCCTGAAAGACTAGACCTGCATCCCCTTGTAACCGGGACAAAGATGTGGACTCCAACAATCAGTTTGACTACAGGAACTCAACAAGCTCCTAGAGGCTTTTTGCCTGAGGTGCCCAGCTGAGAAGTAACAAGTGGACCTGGAGTATACTTTCCTGTTGAGTTTTGCCTGATACCCTGAAGGTATCTAAGTGCCTTCCCTTGAGGTCCCAGGAGACCTTATAAGTGCACTTTTCATTCAGAGCTGCAGAGAGGCACACTGGAAAAAGTATCCGACTGACAGTTCCACACCGTGGGACTGAATCTCAGATTAATCAGACTTAAAGGACTTCCACGTCTGAAAAATAACTAAGAGCCTAATTACGAGTGTGGTGGTTGGACCACCAGTCCACTGCTGATGTGGTCCCAAGTACACCGCTGAGTTGGTTGTCTCCTGCACACCCAGTTACAGTTCCTAAAATCCCGACCACGGACACTGAGGCTGGTCCGACTGCATTGCAGCAGACTGAAATATTGGCCATACATACTCCATCACCACCAGTGCAGCATGTTGCCACCAAACAGATTAGGGAAACACAATGGCAGTGGTGGTGACTTCGCGGCCGCCGCTGACAGCAGTCAACCACTGGGGTACCAGAACAGCATTGCACCAGATCAGTGGCAAATGCATGGAGACAAATATAACACACCTGTTGACCAACTGCTAAGTAGAAAGACCTGAAAATCACACTATAAAACACTCCCTTTTTCAGACTATGATCCTTTGCCACTCCACTGCAGCATAGCTATTGTGAGAGAACATCTTGTAGATGGAAGGCAGGTCTTTTATTCAATCCCATCCCTATTGCTGCTCACCACACACCTTGCCAGCACCCTATTTTTGTATCTCTCTTTGTGTAGATTATTCACTTTTTTGTTGCACTGTCACTCTATCCTGGGGACATGCCACAGGCCATAAACACAGCTTTTTCTGAGGCAGAGTCATGGTGGATGAAATCATAGGAGTAGATCAACAATTGTTTGAAACTCAAGTCCAAAATACACTTTTCAGCCAGAAAAGGGAACGGTGGTCCAGAAATTTAGAAATGGTGATTGCAAAAGGTACCACCTTGTGCACACAGGAGGAAATTAGTAAGAGGTGGAATGACCTGAGGGGGAAGGTGCTTTCCTTGGCTTCCAAAGAAACACATGGAGTTCAAAAGAACTGGTGGTGTATCTCCCATCAACCCCATCAGATGGTTCCTTGGGAGGAGAAGGTCTTGGCCATCCTGCATCTTGAAGGCTTGGCAGGAAATCCTGAGGGAGTTGACTTTGGTAAGTTACAGCTCACTAACTGCCACCCAATCTCAGTGTCCTGTCTGCCACCCAATTCAGCTTCTGGAAATGTGTTAACCACCACGTTTTCCAACATGCAAACCACAAAGCAGCAGAGAGTGCTTGTCTTATCAATGCCAATGTGTTGTTGCAGATGGGATCACATGTACCCATTGTCATCAAAAGCCACTTGTTGCAATTGAGTCTGGAAGCGTAGTCCCATAATTAAATCACAATTTAGGAGCTAATATATGTGTCTATTGCTAACTAGAAGGGTCACCCTAAAGGGAATGTTACATTAAGCATTTTATAAGTGTTGGCAAGTAGACATTGCAACTCAAAACAACAGAAAGATGGGATTATGACCATGCACAAACATGAACATTTCGAAGTCAATTCAGTTCAGTTCTCTACTTATACAGGTAAAACATTGTCACAGCACCTGCCATATGATGAGTAATGTGAAATATATAAACAAGTTGTGTTCATGCCTGCCTGGTACACAGCTAGGCCTTTGTAATTGTCATATAGAAATGTTCCACTGTGTTGGATAGAATGTTGAGGAGATGTGATATGCAGACATCAATGCAAAAGGGAAACTCCTCAGGACATCCAAGGAGCTGCATGAGTTAGGTACATGAACCTCATATCTACAAATGTCTTCACAACAAGTTTAAGACAAATGAAATATACTCACAATAGTAATCTCTACCTTCTTCTTCTCCTATTGTCAACACCAGAGCAGTACGTGCTCTATTGGCGACAAAAATGCAAAAACCCAGCACTCTCAAAACAAAGTAATTTTTGCATTGTGCTGATATGTTGTGGTTTAACCTTTTGCATTGCAGAGTTCAATCCTGAAAACTTATTTTTAATATGCTTACAAATACTGTCCCTTTGCAATGTATTGCTGCAGGTTTTTCAGAGTGTGTTAGAGTGTGGCCCCTTTCCAGGGCCTTCCAGAGACTTTCCCTGGAACATGCCTGGGCGTGGTTCTGGGCTGGGCCAAGACTCTATAAAAGAGAGCCAGCTCAACTCCCAGTGCTCTCTATTCAGAGGTCCCGGTGCAGAGCAGCAGCTTCTTCCTGAGCTCCTGTTCCGGGGGCCTATTTGAATTTTCCAGTCTTCTGCCATTCATCCTTTATTGGTGATCATTGTTCCAGGCGGTAAGATAGTGGTTAGACTGTCCCGACACCGTTATTGAGAATTTTCATATTCTTGTTTTAATTCTTAAATGAGTAACAGATTACTTGCATGCTACAATTTCTTGACATTTATATGGTAGTTTACAAATAGGCAAGACGCGCGATTGGTTTCATAAAGGTTTGACTTTGTTATTCATTGCGTGCAACTATTTCTTGACATTGACATGGTGGCTTAAGAATCAGCAAGACGCGTGATTCGTTTTATGGTGTTTAAACATTGTTGTCCATTGCGCGCTACTATTTCTTGACATTTACATGATGTTTTACGAATTGACAAGACATGCAACTCGTTTAATGAGGATTTAACTTTGTTTTTCATTGCGCGCTACCATTTCTTGACATTTACATGGTGGCTTAAGAATCGGCAAAAGAAGCGCGATTCGTTTCATTGTACTTTGATCTTGTTATTTATTGTGAGCTGTTATTTCTTGACATTTACATCGTGTTTTACGAATCTGCAAGACGCGCGATTCGATTAATGATGATTTGATCTTGATATTCATTGCGTGTTACCATTTCTTGGTATATTACATGGTGACACTCGAATCAGCAAGAGGCACGATTCTCTCCTCGAGTTTATTTCATGTTGTTTATTGTATGCCACTATTCTAAGATATTTATTATGTAATATTCGAGTTGACAAGTTATGTGATTTGTTTCCTGAATCCATATCATGTTATTCATAGTGCACAATCCTTTTATGGTGTTTACTATATATATAAATATATATCTGTAATATGCGCAGTTTGTGTTGGAACATTTTAAGAGTACACAGAAGGCCAGAGTTTCTAGATGCAATATTGTATGGTCCTAGTATACATTCTCAAAACAGGATTTATATGACTGGTTTAAAATTTTGTCAGAATGTTTTCCTGATTCTCATGTAAAGGAAAGTACTTGAATAAGAAAGTCTTCATTTAATTCATCTTGATTCCCCTACAGGTATCCGGCCATCTTGAAACTTAATCATTTTAAACTTAACTCTTAGATTGTTCATGTTTTCAGAGTGACTAGGCTTAGAATCATAGTCTAGTATTTATTTCACGAGATATAATTTTCATATCGTGTGTTCTAACCTTTTTCTTACTACAGGTCTCCTTCCCAGCTGTTCCCTTCCTAATCCCCTCTTCCCCTCTTGAACTCTCTCAGTCTCTGTGATTTATCTATCAGAGTCTTGGAGCTGTTCAGTGGTGGACGTGTTGGCAACGTGCACAGACCCGAGGATCTGGTGACTCTGACACCTATGTTTGTACAAACTGTGTCACAAAAAACAGGATGTGGTTAACACATTTCCAAGGAATAACATTGTTCTCTATCCCACAACAGGTCTATCAGGCAGAACACCTGGGCTGCCTATTCAGACAGAGAGAGGAGACACCCACACCACCCATGGACCAGCCATCAGGGATGACAGCACTGCTGCTGATCTAGATTAGGAGGACGGTGCTGGTCCATCTTGCCTGCCTGGGCAGACATCAACTGTGTCACTAGGCCCCCAACAATACCTCCCACCCCAACCATTACACATCAGCAAACATTATCCACCACAACCTGTGTACCTAGCACAGTAACCACCATTGTGTGTCCCCCTGCCCTGGATCTTGATGTGACAATCACCACCCCATTTATAGAGGAGCCAGCAAATAGTGAGTGGGCAGCCTGGGCCTAGGGCCCAGGCTTGTGGTGGGAGGAGTCGTAGAACGTAAATGTGGGCAGACAGAGTGAGACCACTGGTGATACAACAAGGACACCATTGGCCACATTTTGGGAGTCTATGAGGAGTCCCAAGGTGTGATGGGCCAGGTACTCACCAAACTGAGGGAGATGAAGCAGCTGCATAGGGACTTACTCAATCAGTTGGAGTCCCATAACGCCAACATGGGCTCCCAAATAGAGGTGCTGGTGGACATCTACACCCAACTGTGCAGGACTATCCCAGCTCTATCAACCTCTACCTGTGGTCCAACTCCATCATGACAGTCTATATCTGTTGGAGCCACAGGAAGAGAGGCCCTGCCAGAGGAGGACACACTACCAAACACTCCTGTCCCTGCAGCAGTGGATCCCCTCACAATGGAAAGCAGGGCCATCCCAGAAAATTACCAGGAAGTGTGGATGGCAATACCTCCACCACCAAGAAACCTTGGGGCATATTTATACTCCATTTGCGCCGAATGTGCATCAAACATTTTGACGCACATTCAGCGCACCCTTGCCCCGTATTTAAACTTTGACGCCCGAGCCCGCGGATGACAAAATTCCGCCATGTGCGTAATTTTTTGGATGCGGCAACCCGCCTTGTGTTAATCATATGCAAGGTAGGAGTTCCCGTATAAAAAATGACTTAAACGGCCATGCGTCGTATTTTTGCTTTCGGGCAAAAATGACGCACGGCCTGGAGGCGGAGCTGGAAAATGACACAAAGCCCGATTTGCTTCAAAGGGCAGGCGTTAAAATGGGGCAAACACACCTGTATTTAATCAGAACACACAGAAGCAACAGCAGAGCAGCAGAGCAGCAAAAGGGAGACATGGAAGTGATTCTCATCCAGTGTGCACACAGATGCAGAGCCCAGCAGCAACAACAGCAGCTACCACAACACCAGCAGGGACCCCAAAGGCAGCGCAGAAGGCAGGAGAGAATATTCCACCCCAGAACAACCCTTCAAGGCCTCAGGGAACATGACATCATCCAGAGGTACAGGTTGAACTGGCAGGCCATTCAGCAGCTGCTGCACAACATTGAGCCGCAGTTGGCACCCACTTTGCTGACACCCCGCACCATCCCAACAGAAACCAAGCTGCTTGCTGTACTTCACATGCTTGCAAGTGGCTCTTTTCAAACAACTGGTGCCCTGGTTGCTGGAATATCACAGCCATCATTCTCTGCCTTTTTGCCCAAAGTACTGGATGCCATCATCAGACTCACACCCCACCACATCTGCTTCCCAAACACACTCCAGAAGCAGCAGGAAACAAAACAGGGGTTCTACCTCATTAGTGGCTTCCCACACGTCCTTGGTGCAATCGACTTCACACATGTACGCCTTGCCTTGTGCCACCTGCTGCAACTGAACACCACTACCGCAACAGGAAGCACACACATTCCATCAATGTGCAGGCCATTGTCGATCACAAAGGATTGATCACCAACATCGTGGCTAAATATCCTGGGAGTGTCCATGACTTATTCATCTTCCATCACTGCACCATCAATGAACGCTTCCAGGATGGACGGTATGGCAATGGACTACTTGTTGGTAAGTACAAAAACCTACTTATATACACACTGCACAGCAACCCTCTAGGACACACAACACATACACCACAACAGCAACATGTCGACAGGAACACACTGAGGTTGTGACACCGCTAGCTAAGTTTCTTAGGTCACCATTGAACCTGTCACACATCTGAAATTACTGTGCAGCCTAATGTTAAGACGTCAATGATCACAACGTTTGGAGTGGGTTGCCTAAATGTCACCTTGAAAATTGTAAGTGTCTCAATTATGTTTACATTAATCCATTGCATAAGTCTAAAGGTATGGGATGTCCAGGGTACATTCATATAAACGTGTTAACAACACTGTCAATTTTAACCTGTGTATGGAACTATCATCTCACCCCCAGTGAAGACACAGGGACACCTGTATCACAAGTTACAATGCTAGGGAGGGCACAATGTACTGCAAATCCCAAAACATACTGCTGACAACTGGTTAGCAGCCAAACACTCGTTCAGCCAAGGAAACAACACAATGTAGATGGTACTTCCTACTAGCCTAGGATGCGACATAATAACACAAAAGAGTCACAGACAACACATGACAACTACTGCCAGGAAAGGTGATTTCAATGGGGAAAGCTACATCTACATGATCCCATTCATTTTTCCTTGCAACTGATCAGGGGTATGGCATCCAGCCATGGATAATGACACCTATTGGCAACCCGAGTACTGCAGTAGAGCGTGCCTACAATGACGCAGATAGGAGGACATGCACCTTAGTCGAGAGGACCTTCCTAGCAGCATTTACTTCCACATGTTGTGCTACATGTATGTGGAACTTGAGTGCAATGGCCTAGGTGTGCATGCTAATCATGATCATGGGTGTTCTTGCAGCTCTGTGTCTGGTGTAAGTCATGCCTTACTGGAAGTATATGTCGTGTACCAAGCTGTGCATTTCCTGACATGGGTGGCGCTATGATTGGTCAAGGGTTTGCAGACTCCTAATTGTTGATAGACCTTACATGTGGTGTGTGTGTAGAGCCAAACGTGTGTGGAGTTTTCTATACACTCCTCGGTGTCCATGTTGTTTGGAATTGTTCGTTGTTTCTCCACCCCACTCCTCAAACACAGGCATGGGTTTGTGAATAGGGTACCTAGGACTGATGCTACCAGTATGTTACACATACATGTGAATAGGTGACTGTTTGGTCGGAACCTAGTATACTGTACACACTCAGGTATGGCACATGGGTACTATACTGGCAAGTCCTGTTACAACTTGCAGACCATGTGACTTTAGTTTTGCATTCCGTACGCTGACATTTGTAGCCCAGGTATTGGCAGAGGATATGCAGCATGATTGTTAGCTGATAACCGGCAGAACTCAGATGGCAAGTCAATGCCACTTGTTACCCATCTTGTAGGTTTTGGATGTGCTATGTGTGATGTGACCTTTGTAGGCTGGCCTGCCATGTACTTACTCAGGGACATTCAATAATCTGTATGGTGATATGAGCTGTGACAAGCACAGTAGATGTATTGTCTGATTGACTTCTTGTGCCATTTCACACAATGCAGTTCCTAATGTAAATTATTTGCTTTTGTCTTCACAGCTGCAAATATGACTCCCGACCAGGTCCGTGAGTTCCAGCAGCGGGCCATGAGATACCAGCACATCCTGCTGGTAGAGTCGGGGTTCAGGAGGATGGCCCATCGATACCGCCATGAACAGGCCTCCGGGACATGGAGGGCCTTCCCACAGAGTGGCCCGACTTTGCCCACCACAGCCACCACCAGCACAACCACCACTTCAACCCAGGTGGCCCCACCCACAGCTTGGACTGTTGTCCCCACGTCTTCTGTACTTCCAGGCCCCAGCATTGCAACAGCTGCAGGACAGCCCACTGGCCTTGGCTCCACACGTGCACAGACCTCCTCCGCCGGTACCCAGACTGCCCCAGCTCCCTCAGTTGACCCTGCAGCATTCCACAAAATGGAACGGAAGATGGACCGTGTCTTGTGGAAGATAAGCAATCGGAGCTGGGATGTTCGCCACATTAACAGGCGTGTGAGGTCCATAAAGAGGACCCTCTGGAGGGCCAACCTCTAGACTGTTGTGACAATGGACATGATTCCCTCCCCTCCCTCCTCTTTCCTTGTTCTCATACTTAGTGGGCTGAGGGGGCTTAGTGTTAGGTTGGTATAGTCTGTTAGTTTAGTTAGTGTTAGTGGGTGGGGGGGTCCTGATTCTTTCTATTTTTACTTATTAAGTGTGTGGGTGGGTTGGTGGGGTGCTATGTTGGGGTTCTTGTGTGTTTAATAAAATATATATATATATATATATATATATATATATATATATATATATATATATATATATATATATATATATATATTTGTTTAGGATAGCATAATATGTGTTTAGGTTAGTGTGTGTTGTCCTCCATGTGTCCCGTCTCATAAGGGGGTGGGGGGTTGATGTTTAGAACATTTCGTTACATGTGATAAGTAAGTTTAGGTCAGGTTAGTTAGGGACAGTTGTGGGTAATGAGTAGTCAGGGTAGATTAGGGTAGGTAAGACTTTTCCCTCAGTTTCCTCTTCTGTGATTAGCATTTAATAAATATATAGTTAACCCTTTACAGTATGAGTTAAATGCTACTTGATCATGGCCTTGGAATTAGTGTACATGAATGTTGTTCTATTACATTTGTGTCCTATGCTACAAACAAATCCCAACTGAGCTGTAAGATTGGCAGCTACCGAGCTACCTTGCAAAGTTTCCACCATTCGTTGCAACCACCAATCACAGTTAATATGGATCCCAACGTGTTTCTGTCAATAAGTATGTTTTCTAAGTCACAAACAGTGCTTCCAGACTTGGTATTGGGGGAACAGTTTTAGGTCTGACTGGAGTGTGATGTTCAAGGACACCCTTATAAGATGAGTTCTCGTGAGCATTCTTGTATTCTTGTCTTCATGACTCACATTGATAATTTGTGACACAGTTCAGCATGATTACCTATTTGGATGTAAACTCAGACAGCTTCATTCATGCAGTTTTTGTAGTGTTTGCTTAGATTTGTGTGCACTGTTATATGTGTTAGTATTGCATGGTGACAACATTTTGCTGCCACTGTTTGGTGACTTAGATATCCCTTGAGGAAGCATTATTCTGTCCAACACACCATGATGGTGTATGGTTTCTCACTTCATCAGATATTACCCTCAGGAAGGGCAGAGTATGATGCAATCATGGCCACTGTGCAGATTTATCTGACTACGTAGTATCAGGACAGTTGTATTGACAAGCTACGTAATTTGACAGTGGCCACATTTCAGTTATCTACTGCACAGTTGATATGTCACATTACCCAGATACAGATTTGTTGTGTAAGTGCTATTTATTGAAAAGTACTGTAGTGCTATATGTACATTGTCCATGATTGTGAGTCCATTAAAGTGACATCTTACATTGTGATCCTACACTAGGGGTTAAGGAAATGCATTTGACATGCTGGGGTGATGTTTCAGACAGTGCAGAGGGACAGGATTTGCCAATGAGTAAGAGAGAGCCAATCACTGGGCAGGCTGACAAGATATACAGTGGTAAGCAGAACAGTCATTAAGTAGAGTTGTTGTAAGACTGGCATGTTACAAAGTGCAGGACTTTGGTAATAGTTGGCCATGTGGCAGGGACTAGTACTTCCGGGTACTTTTCCGTGTGAATGTGATCTGTTCCATGTCTTCTTCTTCTGATGTGTGTGTTGCGTCCTCTGTCCTTGTTGGTGGTGGTTGTGAAGGGACAACACACACCTCAGTGTTAGAAGACGTGGAGTAAGACATCCTGGTCACTGCTACCTATGAAGGTCTTAAGGGCAGTACTGCAGCAAGGAGGATCTGCTGATTCTTAAGAATAGCAGCCACATCACGATGGTAGGCAGCCAGGTCGGCCCTGTGAGGTTCAATGTTGCATTTGTGCACGCGTTGACAGGATTGCTGTTGTACGTGTTGGGTCAACTGTATTACAGCTGTGCTGATTTCCTTCAGGCTTTTTTGCTGTTCCTGCAAGATAGATGTTAGCGCTTGCATGGTTGCTGTCTGATATGCAGATGACATCATGCACGAGCGCACCCCCTCAAGGCTGGCTGCCATAGTTTGCATCCCCACCCGCACCTCCTTGGCCAGCTCCCGCTGTACTCCGACTAAAGTTGTCTCAAAGCTGGTGCTTATGTCGTCTGAGTCCTCAGCTGTATTGGAGCTGGCAGGTCATCAATTGGGGTGGTGGGTGGGTCCTCTGTGATGGCTGCTTGTTCCGTGCTCCTCCTTGTGACTAAAGGTGGGGTCTGGAGGGTTCAAAGGACCTCTTGGATGGTCTCCTGGGGAATGTTTGTAGGCTTGTCATCCATGTCATCAGGGTATTCTGGGACAGGCATATCCACAGGAGATCCATCTTCCTCTGCAATGAAATGGGATACAATTAGTGTGTCTGTGTTGTGGCATTAGTGATGTGATATGCCTGCCTTGTGATGAATTCACATTGCGATCTTGTTTTGTGTTTATTGCTCCAGTCTTTCAGATGGGCATTCTCCCAGGCCTATGGCCCACCTGCATGTCACATGTATATTATTAAGTTATTGGACTTCTCAGCATCATCTCTTCTAGTCTTGTTTTAGGCCAAATAGTGAAGTGCCACCTTCTTGTCCTACTCAACCCTCCCCCTACTTCCATTCTCATGGTGAGGCCTTGCACTGGCTGTGGGTGTTCTGATGGCACTGGCAGCACACTTAACAATCTGGACCTGCCCCAGTCTCTGATCTTTCACATCCACTTAAATGTAGTTGACATGTAGCATATCCTATGCATAGCAATGTTATGGCACAATATGGATGTTGGCATTGGTAATGTGTACAGCTGATGTTGGGAATGTGTGGTACATTGGATTGCCTTGATAATCGTAGCAGTGTCCTATTTCCTCCTCTGACTTTGCAGGTATATTTCAGTGACTAGTTACATGTGTCCTCCCCCTCAATGCTGTTGTCTGAGCAGTATGCCATTTGGGATGTTACATTGTGACCCAGGCACAGGATGGACCCTGACCTATGCAGCATGGGTATGTCCTTAGTACTGTGTTGCTCCTATTGTTGTTGACATTGGCAGATGTTTGCGACAGCTATGGGCATTGACATTTGACAGTACTGGGGCCTTTGTCTTTTTTCAGGGGATTACTGGAGTTTTCATCCTCAACCCTCTAATTTAGGTGTGTATGATCCATGGGGAGGTTACTGCCATTGGCTACTTGAGCTGCACACACAGCGCAGGTGGTAGTGGCAACTGTTGTCAGTGTTACATTCAAGTTGTCGGTATGGCTAGAGGTTGTTAATTGAGCCCTATTTAATGTAGGGGGATATAGTGGCTGACGTGTGACGGGCGTGTCAGGTTGACTTTGTGCCCTTCCCTCCTGGCGTGGCTTTCCCTTTGATCCATCGTTGGCTTGGCAGCATGCCCCCATGGGACTGTTGTTGGTGTAGTGTAATGGTGTGCCCCAGCTTCTGTCTGTGCAGGCCATGCCCCCATGCCATCCCCCTTTACCCATGCCACTCCATGTATATGATGACTTCCATGCATTTTGTGGTCAGTATCCTCCCCGTTGTAGTTGACATTAGTGCATGTTAATTCCCCATGCGACTTACCCTGCAAGTGCGTTGTCTCCTTGTAGTCTGCGCTGTCCTGCCCTTGAATCCCTGTGACGATCTCCTCAGGGATGACGGCTGCAACCATCTCCTCCATATGGTCCAGGGCCTCCTGCTGTGCTGGACTCCCACCTCCAGTCTGCAGTGCTGCCTTCCTGGCCATCTTTTCCTTGATCCTGCGCTTGCAGTCATGCCAGCATTTCTTGCACTCGATGAATGTTCTGCGTACTTCTGCCACACTGTTGATCTTGTCGACAATTTGTTGCCATATAGCCTCTCTCCTACTAATTGGAAATTTTGAGGTGACAAACAGTTGGTGCTGGTGTTCCGTCACCTCTTTAACCAGAATTTCTTGCTCCTCTGCACTGATGCAACGCTTTTTTTTCTTCTTAAAAGTGTCCTGGTTCTTGTGTGGGTCCTCCTGGCTGGTTTCTCTGGTCTGTTGTCATCTTCCTGGGGTCTGTAGAGGCATCTGGGATCCATTTTGGCTCTCCTCTGCTGAAATGGCAGTGTTTGCGGGCTTTTTGACACTATTGCGTCAGAAAATGCTGCATATCCGGTTTGCGGGGTCGTAAATCGACCCACAGTCATTTCCGCTGCGTTAATGTCATTTTGCTTTACGACTTGATGCTGCATCAAAATAAATGACCCACACCTGTGGTTTGTGCCACCATGCGTCAAAGTATAAATCTGACGCCCGCACGGCGCACCAAAATGGCGTTAACCGGCGGTATTATTTTTGACGCAAAACTGCGCCAGCGCAGTTTTGCGTCAAAAAGTATAAATATGGCCCCTTATCTCTAATTTCCTCCACTGTGTGTTACACATTCACCCTGTGGATTATTTCTGAACACACATACCTTTTTGACAACAGCAGTATTTTGTACATTGGACTCTAAATATTATGGCAACAACAAATATGGTTTCATCTACTAAGACTGACTTCTTCATTTTTCTTTTATGTTATACCTAGTGTTTCAGTTATCCTGTTTACTAAAATAAAAAAAATACAAAAGACTCATTCCCTACTGTTGTCTTCCAGACATCTAGCATTGTATGCATGTACTGCCACATGAACTTGATAATGTGTAAGTATGGATATGTTGGACATATCCAAGTTTAGCTCAGGAGCACAACCATGTCTCACCCAAATATACATATTACCATAGTACCAAAGTACCCATAGACCAGATTAGGTACATTTCAGCATCAATAGTAAGGCCCCATGTCAGACACATAACAAATCAGACAAGACAACAATGTTCTTCACTAGTGGCCATGATTTATTGTGCAGACAAACTCAACAGGGAAGTGGGGACACATGTGACTATTTCATTGCCAAAAGGCACACTTTACATGGTGTGTGTCACCAGCAGGAGACATATCACCTAGTCCATAGAGGGAACTCCACATCAATGAGCCCATTAGACATACACATGACAGTACCACAATGTCTGAGCACAAGACAATTTCAATCAAAATTCCCAGTGGAATGTCAACATCAAATCTCTGTGTTGAGCTATATGCACTTTGCCCTACATTGATGAAACACATCAACAGTTACAACACATCACACACAATAAAGATTTAGCCAATTCTGAGATAGAATAGACTTGTTTGGGTCCAATACAACAACAGGTTGTTGCACATGTTGGCGACCACCACATGACAAGGAACACGTACAATGGTGTATGCCTTACTTCCAAAAGATCAATGTCCAAAGTCTGTCACGGTCATACCACAGGGCTACCATCTCCACATTGTACATCAAAACAGCACCAAAAAAACAGTATTGTCACAACTCTGAAATTTCCAATTGATGATGCCATGGTAAAGGTACCTCTAAAAGAATAGCCTGGAAAATTAGCTGACAGCCCATTGAGATAAGATGTTTAAGACAGACAAATCCTTGAGAACACAGTCCTTTCCAATTTCATTGAGCAAAACAAAGCACTGCTAAACTATTTAGCATTAGTCATTCCTTGCTCAACAAACACCTTTAACCACGATCAACCTGAGCTTGTCCTCCATTATATTTCCCCTCAAAATACTCCTTCCATCAGCACTACAACAGTAAGTGGCACAATGCAAGTCCTGACAAGTTGACAAAATACTTACACTTATGAGAAGAAGTGGCTAATGATATCTTGTCAGAAGTCAGCCCCTTCCTCCTCACCATTTTCATCATCATTTGACATTCCATGATCCTCACCTGGTGGCACTTCAGGATTTCCGTACTCTGCAATATAAGGTATGTTCCGTTGCAAGACTACGATGTGGAACATAGAACAGGCCACGGTGATCTGACAAACCTTCTTGGGCGAGTAGAAGAGGGCTTCCCCGGTTTTGTCCAGACAGAAGAATCTGCCCTTCAGGATTCCAAAAGTCCACTCCACTGGCCCTCTTGTCCTTCCATGGGCCTCATTGAAGCCAACTTCCATTGGTGTGGAAGGATTCCTCAGAGGGGCTATCAACCATGGCTGGTTGGGATAGACTAAGGCCCACATTACAACCTTGGCCGGCGGCCGCAAACCCACTAGCCGCATTATAACATCCGCGCTGGGCCGGCGGGATGTTGGGCGTAACATTGCAGCCGGCTCCTGATGGAGCCGGTGGTGTTGCGGCCATGTGAAGGGTACAGCTGCACCCGTCGCGCTTTTCACTGTCTGCTGGGGCACACAGGGGCCCGCGACTCCCCTTCCCGCCAGCCTTTCCATGGTGGTCTCTACCGCCATGGACAGGCTGGCGGGAAGGGGAGTCATAATCCCTAGGACAGTGCTGCAAGCTGCACTGCCCTTGCAGATTATAACCGCCGGGACCACGATGGCGGGAAACCGCTGGTCCCGGCGGTGTGTCCACGGTGCTACCGTTGCGGTCAAAATATGGCAAATTTGACCGCCAGGGTTGTAATGAGGGCCTAAGTCTCCTAAATGGAAGACAGTCAGAGATGCAACAATAAGTTGCACAATTCCTATTTATACTGCCTGGCATCATCCCCACAAAGTTAGCTCACATCATTCTTACCAACAAGTCAGGCTGTCTCTGATTGGAGTTGTGACATGAGCATGGGTGCAATGCTGTTCCGCATGACAATGTCATCATGAGCAGATCCAGGGAAGCAGGCAACGACTTTGGAAATGTACAAATTACGTTGCACGTTGATCAACTGGATGTTCTTCCTGTTGCAGTAAAATTGTTCTCTGTTATGTGGTGGTACTAAGGCTATATGGGTGCCATCAGTGGCTACACAAAAGGAGGATGGACGGAGTGCTGAAACATTTCAAATACTCACCCCCAGTCACATTTCTGGGTTTAGTCCATTGTTCTTTTGCTCACTGTGCCACCCCAGTTCAGACACAGCCACATGCAAATCAGTGTTGACCCTGTGCCCTTTGATACTGATGACTGTGTACATTCCATACATATATGCTGCAGTTTTTTTAAAAGCTCACTTGCCTCCTGATACTGCCGCTATCAAGACCTCCTCCATTTTAGCCACTGTTTGTGACCTGTGGGAGCAATCATGTCCACCAAAGAGGGTGATAGGGCCTGTGCCTTCTCAGCAGAGGAGCTATGGATGCTGGCAACTGAGTTCCTCCCCCTGTATGGCCAGCTCTATGGCTCACCAGAGGACCAGGCAACTCTCTCACATGCATATGTCACTAAGTTTTCATCCATAATGTTCCTTCCCATTGGTAAAATTGTGCCTCTGTCGCCTAATGTTCACTCTGATTACTGGGCTAGAGCAATGTGGCCATTACATAGGTTAATGATGTCTGGGATTGGGCAGTACCATACACTGTGTACTGAACATCACCGTTGTGATGTGTGAAGTGTAGAGCGCCCTATCTTCCATTGGTGGTGTATGTATCCATTTATGCATGTATAGCTTTCTTAGGATCTGGGAGTAATGTGGCATTCAGAGCATGCTAACTCTGCCAACACGTCTGGCCCTTACTGTATGAGATGTGAATGTATCTTGGAAAGTCCTCTTGTGAATGTTTAGGTAGGTGCAATTTCCCAACTATCACTCAGAGTAGTTCATGTTCCCAACAATAAACAATATAGGGGGTCATTACGACCTCAGTGGTCTTTTTTCAAGACCGCTGAGGGACAGCCGTGCGGAAGACCACCTGTGCAGGCGGTTTGCTGCTCAGCCTATTATGACCGTTGGCAGCTCTCCGTCCCTTTACGGACGGAGAGCCGCCAACAGCCATACTAGCGGGAGGCGGGAAAGTGGAGGTTGCTCCACCTCCACGCCAACAGAACACTGCCCAGCGAATCACGTCCTGTGATTCGCAGTGGCGGTGTTCTTTTGGTGGTGTGGTGTCGGCGGAGCTGCCCCCATGGCTCCCGTCCCCTCCCTGAGGATCGACGGAACAGGTAAGTCGATCGTCAGTTAGGGGAGGGGGGTGGGGGGGTGTTCTGTGTTGTGTGCGTGCATGGGGGTGTGCGTCTGAGTATGTAGTGGGGGTGTGTGAGTGCGTGTATGCTTGTGGGGGTGATGCATGTTTGGGAATGAGTGCGCGTATGTCTGTGGGTATGTCTGTATGGATGTGTGTGTGTATGTTTGAATGTGGGTGTGCATGTCTGACTGTGTGTGTGTGTATAGTGGCATGTATGTCGGGGTGTGTGCGTGTGTGTGTTGGTGGTGCCTGCAAGCGTGTCGGGTGTGTGTGAGTTATGTGATGTTGGGGGTCGGGGTGGGGAGGGGGGCCCTGCCACCTTTGGGGGTGGCAGGGGTGGTGGGGGGGTAGGGGAGGGAGTCTGGGTGGGGGAGACCCCTATCAGTGCCAATGAAGGAATTCCCTGGCACTGATAGTGCTTACCGCCATGGATTTCATGGCGGTTGAAACCGCTGGAAATCCACGGCGGTAAGCCGGGTCCAAATACTGCCAGCGGTATAGGGACAGCTGCCGGGCTGGAGACCCAGGTCTCCAGCCCACCGGTCGTCTCCGCCCTGACAGGCGAAACGGTGAACCGGCGGATAACCATGGCGGTTACCGCCATGGTCCTTATTCCACAAAGTAAGACCGCCAGTCTGTTGGCGGTCTTACCGCCGGTTCTCCGCCTTCCGCCAGGGTCGTAATGACCCCCATATTGTCTGTGAACTAACAATTGCTCACAGACACCTTTGGAATGCCACACAGCCTTAACCATACATAGAGAATTACCTAAAGTTGCACATTTAAATTTTGAAATGCATGAACTATGAGGTTCACTTTGGATTGGTATGCTCTGCCAGAAGTTAGCAAGACGTGAGATTCAGTTACCATGGGCCAGGCTGGGGCAGAGGTTGTGTGGCACTACAAATGAGGCCAAGTATATTGTCCCTTTAGGTCTATGAATCCTGGGAGAGCACTGAAATAATTTGAGCACACATTGTTAGCCAGGTTTAGATTTACAATTTTTTTTTTTAAATGGTGATAAAGGTAACCCCCTTTGACCTGATGCCTCATTTCGTTAATCCACATTGGCAATGTGTCACATTTCATGCTGGCAGGCCCCTTACATCTACAGGCCTGGATTCCAATTACCAGATGGAATAAATCACTAAAACAGGACTAGCACCCATGTTTCACAGTTTCACATCGTTGCAGCGGGAAAGCCCCTGCAACGAGGAAGCCGGCTCCGAATGGAGCCGGCGGAGTTGCAGGGGTGCGACGGGTGCAGTAGCACCCGTCTCGATTTTCACTGTCTGCATAGCAGACAGTGAAAATCATGGTGGGGCCCTGTTAGGGGGCCCCTGCACTGCACTGGCCAGTGGCATGGGCAGTGCAGGGGCCCCCAGGGGCCCCACGACACCCGTTCCCACCATCCTGTTCCTGGCGGGTTTTACCACCAGGAACAGGCTGGCGGGAAGGGGGTCGGAATCCCCATGGCGGCGCTGCAAGCAGCGCCACCATGGAGGACTCCCTGGGCCAGGGGAAAACCGGCGGGAAACCGCTGGTTCTCCTTTTCTGACCGCGGCTTTACCGCCGCGGTCAGAATAGCCCTGGAAGCACCGCCAGCCTGTGGGCGGTGCTTCCGTTGCCCTCCACCCTGGCGGTTTCAAACCGCCAGGGTCGAAATGAGGGCCTATGTATGCAACAATTACGTTACCTGAAGAGCCGGATGATGTTCTCATCATAAAAAAGACCAATCAAATTTAGGGAACTTGAAACCCATGCAGAAATAGAGATTTGGTAAGTAAAAACTATTGGTTAGAGTCATAACTTCCGACGAGACTGACCAATTAGCAATTAGTAGGACGGACTGAGAGACCCTAATAAAAAGTCAGAACAAGTGGAGCGGAATCAGAACTGCGAGGAGAAAGTTGACGACGTCAGGAGACGCTGTCCGAAGTGCTGATAATTGGGCTTATACTCTGTGAGCCTGATCCGTAGACTGACCACTGATGACCTGGGGACGAAGACTAGCTTGTTGCTGATCCATCCTGGATAGGTAGCTATGAAAATGTGACTGACTAATTTTGTGCCTTTTCTTCTAGAAACCAACTGCGCTGTTTTTATAGAAATTCTCTCCTAGGTAGAATTTTCCAAATTAATGTTTTCTCTAAATTGTTTTTGCATGAAGACCCACATGCTAATGCTAATCTTGGTTAGGTAGGCTGTTAGGGGTGACTTTGACGGTGACAAATGACTGACAATCTTAATTGCTGAATTACATTATTAATGCTGATATTCATAGCTTATGGTGTTGCAATGTTACATATGTTTTCTTTAAGAGATAATGTTCTTTAACTAATGAATTAATAAAGAGTTGGTTTGAATAAAGTTTGAATTAACATATGACTTAGAATTGTAAGCAATAGGGAATAAAACTTGTTAACCCTTTCTTAAGTAGTGGTTATTTTTGATTAATATGGTTTAGTATTATGGTTCCATAGAGTGCTTCCTAAAATATTGATGTTGGTTGTTGATTTCAATAGTCACTGCATGACTAGGATACTCCATGTGATTCAAAAGGTTCATCGACCTATATGCGTCCCCTTGTAAATTTACTTACTAAGGACCAGGCGTGCTAACAGTTTTTAGTAGCAGCTTGATGGTTAGTTTCCTTTCAGAACTGGTTATGTGGTGATTATTGGTTATGGTACTAGTTTAGGTTAGGACTCGTTGTTTGTATTTAATGAGATTTTTTTATTTTGTTTTTCTGAAATGGCAATTGTGGCAAAGATGATGACCCCTTAAGCCCAGAAATGACTTTCCCAGATCCTGGATCCTGTTAGTTGTGATTGTTCTCAGCGTCTTTTTGAGATAGTATGAGAGTTGTAGGATTGCGCTTGCAGAGGCTTAAGCAAATCGCAGGTGAATTGTGAGGTATGTGAGATATGGTAGGGAGTCTACGTCCTCCAAATGAGGTTAGTAGGAGTGTGCATACTCCATAGTATGAGAGTAGGGAAGTTGTCGAACTTCATATGTGTGTGGTGCTTTGTGCTCAAAATTTTTCCATGTAGTTGTTGGTGATATACGGACCCTGCATGGTCAAAGACTCCCGAGTATATTGACAAGTGTAGGAGACACTTGGTTATATGTTGTAATCTGTCTGGCTCAGTAGGTTGATCAGGCGTGGTCAGCAAGTCAGTGGGGGTCATTCTGACCTCGGCAGTAAAAGGCCCTTACCGCCGGTCAGAAGTCCGCCATTCTACCGCCGCGGCAAACCGCCACGGTCATTCTGACCCACAACGGCGGGACCGCCGAAATCCCGACATCCAAGGAAGGCCGCCACATCAGCGGGCCGCGGAAAACTGGAGATGACCAAACCTCCACCGTCACGCCAACACAAACACGCCCATGCCATTCTGACCCACGAATCCACGCGGCGGTCTTTCAACCGCGGTATTCCATTGGCGGTACACACCGCTGCGGTCAAAATACACACACAGCTCCAAAACCCAGCCACATTGGACAATTTGAAATACACACACCTGACACACATACAAACAACACTCCCACACATCCAACCAACTGTAAAACACACACCCACATCACCCACAAACCCCTACGACCGAAGATCATAGACGAAGGAGAGAGAGACACATCACAGAATAGAGAGCTACATCACACAGAGGCACACTACACCATCACACACACCACATAGAAGCACAAAGCACCACACACCAACACACTCTTCACCATATACACCACCCCACACCTCATCCACACCACCCCATGGCACCCCAAAGGCACCCACGCTTTTCGGACCAAGAACTCCGGGTCATGGTGGAGGAGATCATAAGAGTCGAACCCCAGCTCTTCGGCTCACAGGTGCAGCACACCACTATAGCCAGGAAGGCGGAGCTATGGCAGCGGATCGTGGACAGGGTAAACGCGGTGGGACAGCATCGCAGAAATCGAGAGGACATCCGCAAACGTTGGAACGAGTTACGGGGAAAGGTGCGCTCGATGGTCTCGCGACACAACATCGCAGTGCAGAAGACTGGCGGAGGACCCCCACCCACACCACCCGAATTCACAGCATGGGAGCAAGAGGTACTAAACATCCTGCATCCTGATGGCCTCGCTGACGACCAGCCCGGACCATCGGGGACCTCTGGACAGTCGGTTCCCCACACACAGGCCACAGCAGACCCAACCCCCTCTGGGAACAACAGCACAGCTCCCACCCAGCGGGCCCATGGCTCTGTCTCTAGGACAGGTCAATCAGCGGTGTGTCTGCCACTACAGGGCCCCCAGGCTAACCCACCACCCCCACAACAACAGGGACCTGGGGGCAGTGGTAGTGGACACACCGTCCAGGGGACAGAGTCCGGGGGAAACAGGGCAACTCGGAGGGCTGCTGTGCGACAGGGGGGGGAGGAGAGGCCCAGGGAACCGACTCTCCAAGAGGCCCTCACCACCATCATGGCAGCCTACCACCGCTCACAAGAGACGATGGCGACGGTACTGGCCAGGTTCCAGGAGATCCAGGCACAGCAGGAGGAACGCTACATGGGGTTCAACAATCATCTCACCCACATCTCTACCGCCATGGGGAGCCTAGTCCAGGCCCTCCACCGGATAGAAGACACGTTGCGGGACCATGTGGCACCACACAGGGCCCCTGTCACTAGCCCGGACCAGGAACAGCCTACCACCTCCGCCGGCGCTAGTGGACAGGAGGCCCCACCACAACGACAGGCCACCAGAACCCCACCTGCTGCTGAAGAACAACCACCCCGCAAGAGGAGCCTGAGATCCAAAAAAAAGACAGAGTAGGATGTCAAGACCCCCGCCAGCATGAGATACCCCCTGAAGTCATCCCACTGTCCCACATTGCCACCCTGTCCAACCTTGAACTGCCCCTGCTCCATCCTTCCACAGGCATATGGACAATGCACCTGTGAGACTGAGAACTGGACTCTGCCATGGACATTACTCCACCCCCACCCATCACCGTGTGAATATCATGTACCATTATCTAGCACCAAAAATAAATCACTCAATGCACTGAAATCATGCTGGAGTCAGGCTGTATTATTTACAAATGTAAAACACATTACCGATCAATTATGTTCTGTAAACTTTGTGCTGAACACATACCGAGATCAATAAGCATTAGTCCATGGGCTAACCAAGCAGAAGTCACGCAGTGGGTCATACAGCACTGAAAAGGGAAGGGAGAATCAAACATCAGTTTCAAATAACTGGGGGGTCATAGACAAAGTAGAGAAAAACGAGGCAGTCAGGAAAATTAAAATGGCGTGTGTGATTCTTACCTGTGTGCTACTGAAAATACTGTTGGATAACTCTGTCCCTGTTGTCTGGGTCGTCCTCTGAGTCTTCCTCCTCTTCACTCTCCACAGGCTCTACAGCTGCTTCAACACCACCATCTGGACCATCCTCCTGCAGGAAAGGCACCTGACGTCGCAATGCCAGATTGTGAAGCATACAGCAGGCCACGATGATCTGGCACACCTTCTTTGGTGAGTACATCAGGGATCCCCCTGTCATATGCAGACACCTAAACCTGGCCTTCAGAACCCCAAAGGTCCTTTCTATGATCCTCCTAGTTCGCCCATGGGCCTCATTGTACCGTTCCTCAGCCCTGGTCCGGGGATTCCTCACTGGGGTCAATAGCCAAGGCAGTTTGGGGTAACCAGAGTCACCTATTAGCCACACACGTTGTCTCTGTAGCTGTTCCATCACAAAAGGGATGCTGCTATTACGCATCACATACGCGTCATGCACTGAACCAGGGAACATTGCATTCACATGGGAGATGTACTGGTCAGCCAAACAGACCACCTGGACGTTCATAGAATGGTAAGTCTTCCTGTTTCTGTACACCTGCTCATCGTCTTTTGGGGGGACTAAGGCTACATGGGTCCCATCAATGGCACCAATTATGTTGGGAATATGTCCAAGGGCATAAAAATCACCCTTCACAGTGGGCAAATCAACCTCCTCTGGGAATATAATGTAACTCCGCATGTGTTTCGTCAGAGCAGACAACACTCTAGACAAAACCTTTGAAAACATTGGCTGAGACATTCCAGGTGACATGGCCACTGTTGTCTGGAATGAGCCACTTGCAAGAAAATGGAGGACTGACAGCACCTGCACCAGAGGGGGAATTCCTGTGGGTTGGCGGATGGGGGACATCAGGGCTGGCTCCAGCTGGGCACACAGTTCATGGATGGTGGCACGGTCAAGTCGGTATCGTAGTATGATGTGGCGTTCTTCCATTGTCGACAGGTCCACCAGCGGTCGGTACACGCGAGGATTCATCCTTCTCCCCTTCAAATCCCAGCGGACGGTGCCTAGGAAGGACAACATGGAGCACAGAGTCAAGATAATCACTGGTACGTTCACCACTGCTTGCATAGCACACGGTTATCTAGGTATTGAAAGGCGTGTATGTGTGGCAATGCCAGGCCTAGGCCTGTGTGTCGCAGTAGAGATTATGCCATGGGGGCCCTTGAAATGGCGGCAGCCTGACCTGTGAAGTGGGACAATGGGATGTGAGGTCACTGCGCTGGCGGAGCACACCGTGGCGGTATGCGGTCGAAGACCGCTATACGGAGCCGCATTGGATAACATTGAAGCCTATGGGTTTCAGGAGCCAATGACGATGTGCGCCGGCGGTCGCGGTACGCACCGCCACGGTACGCACCGCCGCGGGCGTGACCGCCATTTTCTATCTGCTTAATCACTCGAGACCTGATCATCCACAGGAGAGGACCTATACTGCAAGTGCTGCTGTAAACTCGGTCTGGAAGTGACAATGGCTGCTGCGACTGGGGAAAGGGCCTCTGGCCTTCACGTCTGAAGAGTTGGAGAAGCTCGTGGATGGGGTCCTCTCCCAGTATGCGTTACTCTACGGTCCTCCAGACCAACAGGTGAGTACACCGGGTGCACATGGAATGGGCGATGCCTGTGTGGAGTGGGGTGGATGTAAGTTGGTGGGGTGGGGGGCGAATGAGGAGTGCAACGCACGACAGATGAGAGCATGTGCTATATTGCAAGGTTGGGGAGGGGGGGCCAATCACATCTAACATGCAGTAAGTTGATGATTGTTTCCTTCCCACCCTGTACATGTCACATAGGTCAGCGCCCATCAGAAAGTCGGGATTTGGCGTGCCATCGCCAAGGAAGTCCGGGCCCTGGGGGTCCACGTCAGACGGGGCACCCACTGCCGCAAGAGGTGGGAGGACATCCGCCGCGGAACCAGGAAGACCGCCGAGTCACTGCTGGGGATGGCCTCCCAACCTAGGAGGGGTGCCAGTCGTACCCTGACCCCCCTGATGTCCCGGATCCTGGCGGTGGCCTACCCTGATTTGGATGGGCGCTTGAGAGCATCACAGCAGACACAAGGGGGTGAGTATCAGCACATTCAGCTATCTTTCTGCGCAGTGGAGGCGTCTGGGTGGGGGAGGAGGGTTGGGGGTGACATTAGGCCAGGGCGCTTTCTGTAGTGTAGTCCTCTCCCTTAGGCATGGCCCTGTGCTCCCGGCCCCCACCTCCCTAGGGTGACAAGTCCAGCTATTGATGGTCCAGCCTCACACATGTGCGCGCTTGTCGTCTCCTGACCTGTTGTCCGAGTCAGAAGTACTGAGTAGTGTGCCCCGAATGCGCGGCTTAGTGCATGCGGCTCCTGTGTCTGTCGTCTCCGCCAACGGTGTTGACATTGCATGCACTCAACCAGGTCTTCTCTTTCTCCCCCCACCCTTCTTCTTCATCTTCTTGTGCATGTGTGCATTAGCATCATCAGGCGGAGGAGATTTGGCATCGGAGCACGAGGGAGCTGCAAGCCACAAGGCCCCGGTGGGCGCAGGAACAGACACCGAGGGCCCAAGTGAGCCGGAGGGCGAGGGGAGCACCACGACGGGGACCGCTGGTGAGAGCAGCGACAGCGACACGTCCTCGGATGGGAGCTCCCTAGCGGTGGCGGCAACATCCGGGCCCCCCGCCTCTACAGGTACAGCCACCACCCAGCGCACCAGCCCCGCCCTCCCAGCAGCCCCTCAGCCCACGCTCCGTGCCCGCTCACCCAGGAAGGCGGGCGTCTCCTTCGCCCCAGGCACCTCAGCCCCTGCCCCTGTTACCCCTGCTGCCCTCAGTGAGGAGGTCATTGATCTCCTCAGGACACTCATTGTTGGGCAGACTACCCTTTTTTTGAATGCCATCCAGGGGGTAGAAAGGGAGGTGCATCGGAGCAATGCCTACCTGGAGGGCATTCATTCGGATCAGGCTGCCCATCAACGATCGTTCAATGCTCTGGCCTCAGCACTGACGGCAGCCATTGTCCCTGTTTCCAGCCTCCCTCTTCTGACTGCCTCCACCCTGTCTCTGTCTCCTGTTCCTCAGCCTATCCCATCCACACCATCTGACCAGCCTGCACACACCTCAACACCCAAGGGCAGCTCATCCAGACACAAGCACCACAGATCCCACAAACACTCACCCAAGCAACACACAGATGCAGACATCCCAACAGTCACTACCACCCCTGTGTCCCCCTCCTCCTCGTCTCCCTCCTCCCTCCCTGTGACATCTCCACTCACACCTGCATGCACACCAACATCAGCCAGTGCTTCCATCACCACCACACCCTCCTGTACAGTCCGCACGCGTGCAGTCACCACCCCAACTGCCATTTACACGTCCCCTGTGTCCTCTCCCACTGTGTCTGTCACCACCCCTTCCAAGACACACAAACGCAGGCAGACACCCACCCAACAGACATCCACCTCACAACAGCCTACAGCACCTGCACCTTCACCCAATGACAGCACACCTGACTCTCCTACAACCACATCCTCTTCCTCCACTTCCATCTCCACTTCTACCTTTTACCTTGGCCCTAAAAAACTTTTCCTGGCTAATCTTGACCTCTTCCTCTCCGATGACCTACCCCGTCCATCTGCAAAGAGTCCCAAGAGCACCACAGCCACCACCAGCCCAACTTCGGGTGTCACTGTTGTGCATGGGTTCTGGAGCCCACCCTTTGCCAGCAGTGACACCTCCATCAGCAGCAAGGACACATCCAGCCCCCCCCCCCGGCAAGAGGACCAGGAAACACAAGGGCCGCCGTGCGAAGACTGACACGGCTGCCCCCAAGGAGCAGAGTTCGCCCACTTCACCAGCCACAACGTCTAGGGGAGGCAAGGGCCCGAGAGCCCCATCTAAGGAGCGTAAGGGCAGCAGGGCGGAGACGTCAGCCAGCAGGAGCGCGGAGCAGGTGGGCCCCACATGCCACATCTCAGCTGTAAAGGAGGACACCAAAGGGCCCAGGACTCCGTCACCGAAGGGCCCAGGAACATCACGGCCGGAGGGCGTCTGAGCACGGAGTCCAGGCCAGGTCTGGCTCCCTTGAACCTACTGGATGTGCACCGCTGAACAGGGCCCGCCGTGCAGAAGAGCACCGCTGAACAGGGCCCGCCGTGCAGAAGAGCACCGCTGAACAGGGCCCGCCGTGCAGAAGAGCACCGCTGAACAGGGCCGGCCGTGCAAAAGAGCACCGCTGAACAGGGACCGCCGTGCAGAAGAGCACCGCTGAACAGGGCCCGCCATGCAGAAGAGCACCGCTGAACAGGGCCCGCCGTGAAGATAGGCACCGCTGAACAGGGCCCGCCGTGCAGAAGAGCACCGCTGAACAGGGCCCGCCGTGAAGATAGGCACCGCTGAACAGGGCCGGCCGTGCAGAAGAGCACCGCTGAACAGGGCCCGCTGTGAAGATTGGCACCGCTGAACAGGGCCCGCCGTGCAGAAGAGCACCGCTGAACAGGGCCCGCCGTGAAGATAGGCACCGCTGAACAAGGCCCGCCGTGCAGAAGAGCACCACTGAACAGGGCCCGCCGTGAAGATAGGCACCGCTGAACAGGGCCCGCCGTGCAGAAGAGCACCGCTCCGCTGGGCCCTTCCTGTCAAGCACCGCTCCGCTGGGCCCTTCCTGTCAAGCACCGCTCCGCTGGGCCCCGCCGCCTCCAGCACCGCTCCGCTGGGCCCCGCCGTCTCAAGCACCGCTCCGCTGGGCCCCTTCATCTCCAGCACCGCTCCGCTGGGCCACGCCGGCTCCAGCACTGCTCCGCTGGGCCCCGCCGTCTCAAGCACCGCTCCGCTGGGCCCCTTCATCTCCAGCACCGCTCCGCTAGGCCCCGCCGTCTCAAGCACCGCTCCGCTGGGCCCCTTCATCTCAAGCACCGCTCCGCTGGGCCCCGCCGGCTCCAGCACCGCTCCGCTGGGCCCCGCCGTCTCAAGCACCGCTCCGCTGGGCCCCGCCATCTCAAGCACCGCTCCGCTGGGCCCCTTCATCTCAAGCACCGCTCCGCTGGGCCCCGCCGGCTCCAGCACCGCTCCGCTGGGCCCCGCCGTCTCAAGCACTGCTCCGCTGGGCCCCGCCGTCTCAAGCACCGCTCCGCTGGGCCCCGCCGTCTCAAGCACCGCTCCGCTGGGCCCCTTCATCTCCAGCACCGCTCCGCTGGGCCCCGCCGTCTCAAGCACCGCTCCGCTGGACCCCTTCATCTCAAGCACCGCTCCGCTGGGCCCCGCCGGCTCCAGCACCGCTCCGCTGGGCCCCGCCGTCTCAAGCACCGCTCCGCTGGGCCCCGCCGTCTCAAGCACCGCTCCGCTGGGCCCCTTCATCTCAAGCACCGCTCCGCTGGGCCCCGCCGGCTCCAGCACCGCTCCGCTGGGCCCCGCCGTCTCAAGCACTGCTCCGCTGGGCCCCGCCGTCTCAAGCACCGCTCCGCTGGGCCCCGCCGTCTCAAGCACCGCTCCGCTGGGCCCCTTCATCTCAAGCACCGCTCCGCTGGGCCCCTTCATCTCAAGCACTGCTCCGCTGGGCCCCGCCGTCTCAAGAACCGCTCCGCTGGGCCCTTCCTGTCAAGCACCGCTCCGCTGGGCCCCTTCATCTCAAGCACCGCTCCGCTGGGCCCCGCCGGCTCCAGCACCGCTCTGCTGGGCCCCGCCGTCTCAAGCACCGCTCCGCTGGGCCCCGCCGTCTCAAGCACCGCTCCGCTGGGCCCCTTCATCTCAAGCACCGCTCCGCTGGGCCCCTTCATCTCAAGCACCGCTCCGCTGGGCCCCGCCGTCTCAAGCACCGCTCCGCTGGGCCCTTCCTGTCAAGCACCGCTCCGCTTGGCCCCTTCATCTCAAGCACCGCTCCGTTAGGCCCCTTCATCTCAAGCACCGCTCCGCTGAGCCCTTCCTGTCAAGCACCGCTCCGCTGGGCCCCTTCATCTCAAGCACCGCTCCGCTGGGCCCCTTCATCTCCAGCACCGCTCCGCTGGGCCCCGCCGTCTCAAGCACCGCTCCGCTGGGCCCCGCCCGCTCCAGCACCGCTCCGCTGGGCCCCGCCGTCTCAAGCACCGCTCCGCTGGGCCCCGCCGTATCAAGCACCGCTCCGCTGGGCCCCTTCATCTCAAGCACCGCTCCGCTGGGCCCCGCCGTCTCAAGCACCGCTCCGCTGGGCCCTTCCTGTCAAGCACCGCTCCGCTGGGCCCCTTCATCTCAAGCACCGCTCCGCTGGGCCCCTTCATCTCCAGCACCGCTCCGCTGGGCCCCGCCGTCTCAAGCACCGCTCCGCTGGGCCCCTTCATCTCAAGCACCGCTCCGCTGGGCCCCGCCGGCTCCAGCACCGCTCCGCTGGGCCCTGCCGTCTCAAGCACCGCTCCGCTGGGCCCCGCCATCTCAAGCACCGCTCCGCCGTGCCCCTTCATCTCAAGCACCGCTCCGCTGGGCCCTGCCGTCTCAAGCACTGCTCCGCTGGGCCCTTCCTGTCAAGCACCGCTCCGCTGGGCCCCTTCATCTCAAGCACCGCTCCGCTGGGCCCCTTCATCTCCAGCACCGCTCCGCTGGGCCCCGCCATCTCAAGCACCGCTCCGCTGGGCCCCTTCATCTCAAGCACAGCTCCGCTGGGCCCCGCCAGCTCCAGCACCGCTCCGCTGGGCCCCGCCGTCTCAAGCACCGCTCCGCTGGGCCCTTCCTGTCAAGCACCGCTCCGCTGGGCCCCTTCATCTCAAGCACTGTTTATGGTTCACTGTGCCCCCCATGCCTCCTCCTTGACCAGTGGAGACTGTTATCCACTTGAGAGACTGTGGCTTTGCACTCCCCAGGATGGCAGAGTGGGCAACCCACCCACTGTAGAGACTTGAGAGACTGTGGCTTTGCACTCCCCAGGATGGCAGAGTGGGCAACCCACCCACTGTAGAGACTTGAGAGACTGTGGCTTTGCGCTCCCCAGGATGGCAGAGTGGGCAACCCACCCACTGTAGAGACTTGAGAGACTGTGGCTTTGCACTCCCCAGGATGGTACAGTGGGCAAGCCACCCACTGTAGAGACTTGAGAGACTGTGGCTTTGCACTCCCCAGGATGGTACAGTGGGCAACCCACCCACTGTAGAGACTTGAGAGACTGTGGCTTTGCACTCCCCAGGATGGCACAGTGGGCATGGTGGCCCCTTCGTGGATCTTGCATCGTGGACTCATGTGGCTGTGGTGCCCCCCCCTTCCCTTCCCCCTGAGGTGCCTGTAGTATTTTCATCAGATGCCCCTGCAGTGTTCTCTCCAAAGGACTCAGGTCTCCTGTGTGGGCTTTGCCCTTGTGTCGCTACACTGTAGCCCACGGACTGTTCCATTTGACTTAGATGTAGCGGACTAATTGCCTCAGTTCGCCATGGCAGTGTGTATAGTATTATTTTGTTATGGATATTTTGCATAGTTGCCGATACGTCTCAGAGTCTATTTTTTATATAAACATTTGGTTCAAAATTTAATTATGTCTTTGCATTTTTCAGGGGGGTTTGGGTGGTGTCACTGTGCATTCTTGCTCTGCATTGGTGTGTACATAGTTTGGAGGGGTGGGGGTCACATATGTGTGTGCCCGTAACCTTTCCTCCTCCCCCCTCCCGTGTGTCGTAGGTGCTGTACTCACCGTTGTCGTCTGCGCCGGAGTTCGTACTCGTGGTAGATGAGCAGGTAGACGAGTGCAGGTAGGATGTTTAATTCGGGTTCCATGCTGTCCTCCGTACTCGTGGAGTGTGTTTTGGTGAGCGTTTTCCCGTCCGTAGTCTGTTTCCGCCGTGTTTTTATCGGCGGGGCTCCCGCCCCGGAAAAGGTGGCGGATTGGTGAGTTGTGATACTGTGGGCGGTACATTGTCTGCCGCCTGCCTGTTGGCGGTGACCGCCGCGCTGTTTGTCTGTACCGCGGTGGTGGTCGGAGTGTTAATGTGGCGGGCTGTGTTGGCGGTTCCCGCCAGGGTCAGAATTCCATTTTTTGGACCGCCGGCCTGTTGGCGGGTTGGCCGCCGCTTTATCACCGACCGCCAGGGTTAGAATCACCCCCAGTGTGTGTGATAATTGGGTGAGAGAAAAATTTAGACTGAGATTTGGCGAGTTCTATATGCAACAGAACAGACCCATTGATCAGTTGAGAGTAAAATTTGCAGGTAAAATTTTGCTTCCAAATGTGGGGGACTGAGAAAGAGGAATAGCTATATGAGCCAAAGGAGCCATTGGTGAAAATCTGTAAGGTCTCTGAAGCGGTTGTGTCCCTTCCTGTAGTAAACCAGCAGGTTTGCTTTAGTTGTTGGGTTTTTAGAAAGTGCTCGCAATAATTTGCATTAGTTGAGTGAATCGAGCTAAGGAGGACGAGCCACAAGACTTTTTCAGCTGCTGTGTGTGGGTGTGATGTCAGAGTGTGCCGCGCTGGGATAGGTTGGTTAGTGAAGGAGAGCTGCGACCGGATTGGCAGCCGCCCGTGAGAGGCAATTGGTTGAGTAAGCAGGTGAAGGGAATCTTGGGAGTAAAAGTAATTTCATTATTGAATTAAAAGTATACAGAATAGACAGAATGAAGTTTTTCAAGGCATTCAGAAGTGCGATGAAGGGTGATACTTACATTAAGGTGTCAGTGGGAGAGCGTACCCCACCGGAAAATACCCCGGCTTACATTGTGATGGGGGAGCAAGGTGTAGCACCGTGTTTGTGGTTGAAGCAATGGTGCAAGTTAACTAAAAATCAAGGGTCTTTAGCATTTCCAGAGCATGAAACGTTCAATTTGGGAATTTTGGATCAATTGCGGATGTCATTATATGAAATGAAGCCATTACCGAGACCAGCACAGTTTGAAGCGTTAGCGGTTTGGGAGCTAGTGGCTAGACAACAAGAGATGAAGTTCAAAAGAAGGATGAAGCGAGTAGAAAAATCATTAGCTAAAGCTAGATGGGATTGGGAGCAAAAGAGATGGAGAGCAGTGACATTACAGGATATCAAATTGTTCCCTGCCATTAAAGAAGGAGTTGAGGTAAAAGGGGAAGATAGTGCCAAAGAGGATGAGAATGGATGAAGAAAGAAAAAGAGAACGTTCTATATAGATGATGATGACTTTGATGTTGAGGATCTCATTACGCAGTTGTTGAAAGATAGACCTCGACCATCAACAACCTATGCGGGGGGCACAGGCACTAATGCTACTGTCCCTACAGCTGCTCCGGCACAAGCACAGGGAGTCGAGGGAGCTGTTCAGGCAGAAGGTGGACAATTACCAGGGGTAGTACAGAGTACACCTAATGCAGGAACTAGTACTTTAGTTCAGGCGCAGATACATCCACCTTCAGTGCAGAGAATCTATCCAGATGGGCCAATTCTTGAGACGGTCTCGAACATCATGGTGCCAAGGGAGCAGGGGCTCCCGGAGCCAATGCTGATTCAGACAGATCTGAACCCAATGTTGTTGCCTTCAGCTCAGGTACAGGGTTGACCGAAGTTTACACCGACAGGAACGCAGTCAGATCTCACACCAGTTATGAATCAGGAAATGGGGGGTAACATTTCCGCAAGGGGCAAGTGCTAGGGCCACTCCAGATGCAGTATCACTTCCAATTACTGTTGGTCCAGCGGCACCCTTATTTGCTCAAAAGATGTCATATGCAGGAGAGCAGAATGAAGTATCCCAGAGCCTGGAAAGGAGGCTGGTGAGTGATCCTGCACGGCTAATGTCATCTGCAGAAAAAACTTCCAATGGTTCTAGACCGCTAATGGATCTTAGTTCATTTGTAGCACTTCTTGACTTGATGCAGTGAATGGCCCAAATGCAAGTCAGAGTTTGAGACATCTGACATCGCAAACTTCAGGTGCAGTGATACCACAACCACCAGTGCCAAATGCAAATAGCATTTCATTGCTGGGACTATCAGCTCAGCAGCTGAGTGAATGGTTAGATAGTTTAAACACTCCTCAGAATGGATCCAAGGGTGAGAATCAGATAAATTGTGTTAGACTGAACATAGAAGCCACAGAATTAGTCAAGGGAAAGATAGGTGTGAACATACTAGAATCTTACACAGAAGAAGAGCTCAGGTATTTATGCCCAAAGATTACAAGAGAAGTGAGTAAAATACATCAAAAGCTAGCAGAATTAGCAGAAAACATGACATTGACATTGAAAAGACGAAGCATTTGAAACACAGCTACAGATTAGATTTTGAAGCAAAGGATTTCGGACACATGAGATCAGCCAGGATGAAAGCACACTTGAGAGAACTGCAGCAGAGTGCCTAGGTTTGGGGAGCATTGGAGAAATGGGAAGGTAGATGGACAAAGAAAAAATATCAACGAAAGCGGGATTCCCAAGAGGGGGCGAAAGGTATTGACAAAGGGGAATCAGTTAAGATGCTTCCGATGAGAGAACTTCCAGGAAGGACAGTTTGTTCATGTCCCATGGCATAGGAATGATATATTGTCATTCACAAATGATTATCCAAAATTGAGAGAGAAGCCAGTTGAGTGGTTTCAACAGACAGAAAGATTTGTGAAACTTTCCAAATGTTTGTGGGAAGACTTGAACACGTTATTGGAAATAGTGGTACCAGCAGACTTGTGGGTTGAGCGCAAGAGAGCAGTAGACTGGCCAACAAGTGAACCGGAAAGAGATAGGGTAACAGGGGCACCTTCACCCGAGGTAATGAAAAATTATGATAAGGTGATCGAGTTTCTGAAGATGAGGATTTCTCCTATAAACATTGATTGGCAGCGGATTGATAGAACGGTCCAAGAGTCTAAAGAATAAATACACACTTATTATGAGAGATTGTTGAAAGCATTCAAAGAGTACAGTGGTAAAGAAGCAATGGAGCCGAAAGACATGTTGCATTTTGTGTTCAGATTTATCAAAGGTCTAAGACCAGAGGTGGGACAAATGATTAAGAAGGTAGTGGTAAAATTTTCCAAATTAATGTTTTCTCTAAATTGTTTTCGCATGAAGACCCACATGCTGATGCTAATCTTGGTTAGGTAGGCTTTTAGGGGTGACGTTGACCGTGACAAATGACTGACGATCTTATTTGCTGGATTACATTATTAATGCTGATATTCATAGCTCATGGTGTTGCATTGTTACATATGTTTTGTTTAAGAGATAATGGCCCTCATTACAACCCTGGTGGTAAATCCCGCTTACTGCCGTGCAGAAGACCACCAACATACCGCTGCGGCCGCGGAATTCCGCTACAATACAGACACGCACACAGGTCCACCACACCAAAGGTCAGTGACAAACTGGCGATAACAAAACCGACACCGTCATGCCAACAAGAATACGTCCACACTATCACGACCCACAAATCAACGCGGTGGACTTTCAACCGCGGTAAACTATTGGCGGTACACACCGCCGCACTCAAAATACACACACACTTACAAAACTACATCACATTGGACAATTCGAAATACATACACCTGATACACATACACACACCACACCCACACACATAATCCAATATAAAACACACACCCACATTACCCACAAACCCTCACAACCAGAAATTGAAAGAAGGCCAGAGATATACACTACCTTAAACAACAGCAGCATCCACAGATACACAATACCATCACTTACTCAACATCCACGCACCTCAAACAGCACACACCAACACATCCTCTCACACATCACAACATACACCACCTCACACATCACCCACACCACATCATGGCACCTCAATGACACCCCAGGTTCTCTGAGGAAGAGCTTAGGGTCATGGTGGAGGAAATCGTCCGGGTAAAGTCACAGCTATTCGGATCACAGGTGCAGCAGGCCTCCATTGCAAGGAAGATGGAGCTATGGTGGAGAATTGTCAACAGGGTCAACGCAGTGGGACAGCATCCAAGAACACGGGATGACATCCGGAAGAGGTGGAACGACCTACAGGGGAAGGTGCGTTCCGTGGTCTCCAGACACCAGATTGCAGTACAGAGGACTGGCGGTGGACCTCCCCCACAACTAACAACATGGGAGGAGCAAGTCTTGGCAATTCTGCATCCTGAGGGCCTCACAGGAGTAGCAGGAGGACTGGATTCTGGTAAGGCAAATCTTTACTACTTCATCCCCCACCCTACCTGCATGCCATCACATACCCCACCCTTATCCTCACACCCATCACCCCAACAACCCACAGATACCCCACCAACACAACCCACACATCCCAAAAACAAGCCCTGCATGTAACACCAATGCATGGACACCCATCACCAAAGCATGTCCAGTACAGATACCCACACAGATCCCAAACCAATTATCACACAAGGACCAAGCCAAGAATGCAATTACTGGAGTAGAGGGTCACTCACCCATTACACACAATGGCACACAGAGATGTAATAAATATGCTTTTACACCCCTTACAGGACCCCTAGCCAACGTCACCTGACAGGAGGTGCCAGACATATCCAGTCCCCCCACATAAGAGACCCACAGTGATGACAACAGCTCTGCATGCCTGGATCAAGAAGACCAGCCGGGCCCATCAGGGACCTCAGGACAGTCGGTTCCCCTGACACAGTCACAAGCCACCACAGAGCATCCCCCCTCAGGAAACACCAGCACAGCACCCACCCAGCGGGCCCATCCCTCTGTCCCCAGGACACGTCAATCAGCAGTGTGTCAACCACTACAGGGAACCCAGGCAACCCCACTAACACAGGATTATCAGGGACCTGGGGGCAGTGGCAGTGGGCACACAGTTCAGGGGACAGAGGCACAGGACAACAGGGAAGCTGGGAGGACTGCTGTGCGACAGGAGGAGAACAGGCCCTCTCCAACATCATGGGAGCTTACCATTATTCCCAGGAGACGATGGCTATGGTACTGGCCAAGTTTCAGGAGACCCAGCGGCTGCAGGAGGAACACTACCTTGGGATCAGGGAGGACTTGAAGTCCATTAACAACATCCTGGTCACCATTGCAGAGGTACTGCAAGAGCTTGTCAACACCAGGAGGGACACAGTGGCACAACAAGGGGCCCCTGACACTATGCTGGGCGATGAACAGCCCTCCACCTCCGCCGGCGCTAGTGGACAGGAGGCACCGCCACAGAAACATGACACCAGCACCCCGCCCCCTGCAGATGGAGAACCACCCCGCAAATGGTCCCTGAGATCCAGGAACAAGACAGAGAACATTGCCAAGACCCCCACCAGGAAATGGAACCCCCCTGAATGTCACCCTTTTGTCCCACTTTGTCACCCTGTCCATCCTTCAACTGCCATTGCTCCACTTCCTATGCCCCTTTGGACTATGCACCTGTGAAACAAATAGACTGGACTCTGCCATGGACATTCCTCCACCATCCCCCCAGCCCATTTTACAACCCCGTCCACTTATTAGCACAGAAATAAACACACTTCAATCACAAAACAATCTGGAGTCAGTCTGTGCTTTCACAAATGTGTAATTGCAATAACCATGGAATATAGCAATGTCAATTTACTTGTGCACATACCAATGTAACACAGCTGTAGGCCAGGAGGAACATAGCAGAGGACACAAAGTGGGAGCCACATCTGTGAAATGGAAAGGCAAAGTGACAAGTCAGGGTCCATACACTGAGTGAAAATGACAGACTTATGCTAGCTCAAACAATAGTATGAGATGTGGGAGGCAGTGCCATCTTCATACCTGTGTCTCACTGGAAGTATTGCATGATTATGTTGTTTCGGTTGTCGATATCCTCTTCTTCTGCCTCCTCTTCTTCACTGTCCACAGGCTCCGCAGCTGCCACAAGACCACCATCTGGCCCATCCTCCTGCAGAAAAGGCACCTGCCATCGCAAAGCCAGGTTGTGCAGCATACAGCAGGCCATGATGATCTGGCACACCTTCTTTGGTGAGTAGTATAGGGAACCACCTGTCATATGGAGGCACCGGAATCTGGCCTTCAGGAGGCCGAAGGTGCGTTCGATCACCCTTCTAGTTCGCCCATGTGCCTCATTGCCTCATTGTAGCGTTCCTCTGCCCTTGTCCTGGGATTCCTTACTGGGGTCAGTAGCCATGACAGTTTGGGGTAACCAGAGTCACCTGGAAATATCGAGGGACAACTGTTAGACACATACTAACCCGTAGGGACAACCCCAGACCCAGACACCTATTCACACTGTATTGGGTCCTTGGCCTCACCTATTACCCACACACAGTACCTCTGGAGTTGCCCCATCACATAAGGGATGCTGCTATTCCTCAAAATGTGAGCGTCATGCACTAAGCGAGGAAACTTGGCATTCTCATGGGAGATGTACTGGTCTGCCAAACACACCATCTGCACATTCATCAAATGGTAGCTCTTCCGGTTTCTGTACACCTGTTCACTCCTGAGTGGGGGTACTAATGCCACATGTGTCCCATCAATGGCACTAATGATGTTGGGTATATGTCCCAGGGCATGGAAGCCACCTTTCACTGTGGGCAAATCCTCCACCTGAGGGAACGCGATGTAGCTGCACATGTGTTTCAGCAGGGCAGACAACACTCTGGACATCACATTAGAGAACATTGGCTGAGACATCCCTGATGCAATGGCCACTGTTGTTTTAAAGGAACCACTTGCCAGGAAATAGAGTACTGACAGGACCTGCTCTAGAGGGGGTATCCCTGTGGGATAGCAGATAGCTGACATCAGGTCTGGCTCCAACTGGGCACACAGTTCCTGGATTGTTGCACAATCAAGTCTGTATGTGACTATGATGTGTCTCTCTTCCATTGTTGACTAGTCCACCAGGGGTCTGTACACCGGAGGATGCCGCCATCTCATCACCTGCCCCACCAGAAGTGCCCTATGAAGGAGAACAGCAAGCAGAGAGTCAGCCAACACTAAGGTATCACAAAATGCTGAAAATGTATTAATCCGCAATGTGCCTGTAACTGTGTGTATTCCAGGCCTAGATAGATGTGACGCAGTTATTAATAATGCCATGTGGCCCCCTAAATGGTGGCTGCCTGACCTGTTACGTGGGACAAGGGGATATGAGGTAACTGTGCTGGTGTTGTACACCGTCGCAGTGGGCGGTCGAAGACCGCGGCGCAATTCAGCATTGGTTAACATTGGGCCCTATGGGTCCGAGGAGCCAATGACGATGTACGCCGGTGGTGATGGTATGCACTGCCGCGGACGTGACCGCCATTTTCTGGCTGTTCACTCACTTGATACCTGACCTTCAACAGGAGAGGACCTACACTGCAAGTGCTGCTGTGACCTGTGTCTGGAAGCGACGATGGCTACAGTGTCTGGGGAAAAGATCCCTGCCTTCACTTTGGAGGAGTTGGAGAAACTAGTGGATGGGGTCCTCCCCCAGTACACGCAACTGTACGGTCCTCCAGACAAACAGGTGAGTACACTGTGAGCATGCTGAATGGGCAATGCCTACTGAGGCCTACATGTGCGGATGCTGAGTGTATCTGCATCATGGCATGGGTGGGAACTGGTGGGCAATAAGTATGATGGTCCGGCTGGGTGAGTAATGTCCTTTCCCCCTGTACCATTCCTCTAGGTCAGCGCCTACCAGAAGAAGGCTATTTGGCGTGCCATCGCCAAGGACGTCTGGACCCTGGGGGTCTACCACAGACGGAGCACCCACTGCCATAAAAGATGGGAGGACCTGCGCCGCTGGAGCAAGCATATGGAGGAGGCACAGCTGGGGATGGCCTCCCAACATGGAAGGGGTACCCGTCTCACCATGACCCCCCTGATATTCAGGATCCTGGCGGTGGCCTATCCGGAGTTGGATGGGCACTTGAGGGCATCACAGCAGCCACAAGGGGGTGAGTACACTCTCCTTCAGCTGACTCTGCGCGTATTACAAAGTGTCTGGGTGGGGGAGGTGGGCAGTGGGTTCCCCTAGGCCAGGGCGATCTTGGTAGGCAAGGTCCCTTATGAGGCAGGCTATGTGGCACCACAACCCCACCCTAAGAGCCATCTACACCTAGTCAGGATCCTGTGACTTCCAGGTGTGCAGCTTAGGCCTCGTACCCCATGGCCATGTGAAAAATCTAGTAACTATAAGTGCATGGCGTAGTGCAGAGGGCTGCTCACTGTCTGTTGTGTTCGCCAACGGTAGTGGTGTTGCATGCACTGAACATGTCTTTCTTCTATCTTCCCCCCCTTTTTGTGGTCTCCCTCTTCTTGTGTGCAATGGCATCATCAGGTGGAGGAGCACTGGCACGGGAGCAGAAGGGAGCTGCATCCCACTTGGCCCTGGAGGGTGAAGCTACGGAGTCTGAAGCCACCAGTGGGACGGAGGGTGAGGGGAGCTCCACGACGGGGACAGGAGCACAGACCATCGACAGCAATTCCTCCTCTGATCGGAGCTCCCTTGCGGTGGCAGGCCCCTCTATGCCCACTGCATCAACAGGTACAGCCGCCACCCCCCTACCAGCACCGCCCTCCCAGCAGCCCCTCAGCATCTGTCCCGTGCCCGTTAACCCAGGAGGGTGGGCATCTCCTTCGCCCCAGTCACCTCAGGCCCTGCCCCAGTCAGCCCTCAGTGAGGAGGCTATTGACCTCTTGAGATCCCTCAATTTTGGGCAGTCTACTATTGTAAATGCCATCCAGGGTGTTGAGAGGCATTTGCAACAAACAAATGCATACCTGGAGGGCATTCATTCTGGCTAGGCAGTCCAACAGCGAGCATTTCAGGCTCTGGCCTCAGCACTGATTGCAGCCATTGTCCCTGTGTCCAACCTCCCCCCTCCAACCTCCTCCACCCAGACCCAATCCCCTTTGCCTCTGCCTATCCCAAGCACACCATCAGACCAGCATGCACCCACATCAACACACAAGAGTGGCTCAGGCAAACATAAGCACCACACATACCACAAGCACTCACACAAGCACCGTACCCATGCACACATACCAACATCCACTTCCTCCACTGTGTCCCCCTCCTCCACGCCTACCTCCTCCCTCCCAGTCTCGTCTCCACTCACACCTGCATGCACTACATCCTCAGCCACTAATTCCATCACCACACACCGCTCACGTGCAATCACCACCCCCACTACCATTCACACATCCCCAGTGTCCTCTACCAGTGTGTCTGTGAGCACTCCTCCCAAAGTACACAAACACAGGCACACACACGCCCAACAGCCATCCACCTCACAACAGCCTCCACTCCATGCACCTTCACCCAAATTCAGCAGACATACACCTCCTACAACCACTACCTCTTCCTCCACTCCCAAACCCCCTCCATCTACCCATCCCCGTGTGTCTAAAAAACTTTTCCTGGCAAACCTTGACCTCTTCCCTTCACCTCGGCCCCCCCTCCTTCCCCTAGGGTCAGGCTTTCCATGTCCCAGCCCAGCACCTCAGCCACTACATCCCCAGGCACATTGGTGCCAGCAACTGTGGGGTCATGGAGTGCGCCACCCATCAGGGCGCCAGTGTGCCACCTAGCGAGGGCAAGGACATTCTGCCACCTGCCAAGGTGAAAAAGGTGCCCACATCCCGGAGGGAGAAGCCGAAACTACCAGCCACCAAGGCCTAAGCGAAAACGAAAGGGGATAGTGGCAAGACAACTGCGCCACCATCAAAGGTGGGGAAGAGCCAAAAACAGAAGGGTAGGTCAGGAGAGGGCATGGTGGCACGGACTGAGGGACCAGTGTCACACCTTCTGTCCACGTCCACGCCAACCTGTACGGTGGAGAACACCACAAGCTGCACCGCCACCTGCACCACCTCCGGCATGTCTACAGCCGCTGCGACAGTCCCCAGCCTCTTCCCTGGTGGGTAGCCATCCGAGGCTGCAGGAGACATCCTGCTTTCTCCCTCAGCAGGTGCTGACCCATACACTGCCGCCAGCCCCGCCGCCACAGACCCCGCCGCCAGCAACGCCACCACAGAATTTGCCGCAAGCACCGCCACCACAAACACCGCCGCAAGCACCACCAGCACCACCAGCAGCCCCGCAATGTCCTCGGACAGTGGCACCACCGTTGACATGCCTACCATCCCCAGTGGTCAGTCGTCCGAGGCTGGAGGAGAGTTCCAGGACCCTGGGCAGCTTCCATGATGCATTACTGTCATCACGGTTGGCACCTGCAGGTGGAAGGCGAAGCCGCGGCAGTGTGGGGTATGTCGCTGCCTCCATGGCGTATCATGATACCTGTACCTCACCAATGTCGTGGCACGCACACCCAGGTGAGGGAATTGTACCTGCCACACTACACGTGGAGCACTCTGGGCAGTATGCCCCCTCCAGAACCCGCCACTACCTCAGTCCTTGGCAGGATGAAGCACTCTGGGCACAATGCCCCATCCAGAACCAGTGGAGTATCACATCCACTACCTCAGTCCTTGGCAGGATGAAGCACTCTAGGCACCAGGCCCCCTCCAGAACCAGTGGAGACTGTTATACACTTGAGAAACTGTGTCCCCAGGATAAAGCAGTGGGCAACCCACCCACTGGAGAGACTTGAGAGACTGTGGCTTTGCACTCCCCAGGATAAAGCAGTGGGCAAACCACCCACTGGAGAGACTTGAGAGACTGTGGCTTTGAACTCCCCAGGATAAAGCAGTGGGCAAACCACCCACTGGAGAGACTTGAGAGACTGTGGCTTTGCACTCCCCAGTATAAAGCAGTGGGCAACCTACCCACTGGAGAGACTTGAGAGACTGTGGCTTTGCACTCCCCAGAATTAAGCAGTGGGCAAGCCACCCACTGGAGAGACTTGATAGACTGTGGCTTTGCACTCCCCAAGATACAGCAATGGGCAGTGAGCCCCCTCGTGCAGCAGTGGCATCCTGCTTTCATCTGGCTGAGGTGCCCCCCCTCCCCCTGAGGTGCCTGTTTCATTTCAATCTGATGCCCCTGCAGTGTTATCTCCATTTCCAGTCAGGTGCATTTCGGGCCCAGTGGTCCACGGACAATGATTGGTGCACTATCCGGACTTGTGTAGTTGGTGTACATAATTGTATTTACTGGATTTTGAACTTTGATAATGAGCTTTCACATGATTGCATTCATTCAAATCATTTCCGTTTGTCCTTGCGTTCTTCCAGGGGATGGGGGGGTGTATATGTAATGTTGCTGCATGTATTTGTGTATATGGTGATGCGGGTGAGGGTGGGGGTGGGGGTGTTGTGTGTTGCGTGTGTGTGTCACTCTCTTTTCCCTCCCCCCTCCCCTGTGTTGTAGGTGCAGTACTCACCGTGGTCGTCGCTGCCGTCTTTGGTGCTCCTGATAGAAGAGAAGGAAGACCAGCATCCGCAGTATCTGCAATTCGAGCTCCATGGTGTCCTGGTTCCTCGTGGGGTGTGGAGAGTTGAGTGCTTTCCCTTCTGTGTACTGTTTCCGCCAAGTTTTTGTTCACGTTGGTTCGGCCCTGGAAAAGGTGGCGGATCGGCCTGTTGTGATACGGTGGGCGGTACTTTTTCTTCCGCCTGTCTGTTGGCGGTTACCGCCACGGTGTTTGTTTCTACCACTGTGGCAGTTGGAGTGTTAAAGTGGCTGTCTATGTTGACGGTTTCCGCCATGGTCATGATTCCATTTTTTTTCCGCCGGACTGTTTGTGGTATTACCGCCACTTTAACACCGACCGCCAGGGTTGTAATGAGGGCCAATGTTCCTCAACTAATGAATTAATAAAGAGTTGGTTTGAATAACGTTTGAATTAACATATGACTTAGAATTGTAAGAAGCAGGGAATACAACTTGTTAACCCTTTCTTGAGTTGTGGTTATTTTTTATTAATATGGTTTAGTATTATGGTTCCATAGAGTGTTTCCTTAAAGATTGATGTTGGTTGTTGATTTCAATAGTCACTGCATGACTAAGATACTCCATGCGATTCAAAAGGTTCATCAACCTATACGCGTCCCCTTGTAAGATTACTTACTGAGGACCAGGCGCTCTAGCACTGTGCGCCGTTTTTCTCCTACTGTCGGGTCGGTATGCGTTGTTTTTACTCTCTGCAGAAGAGTGATGCGTCGATCTGGGCAAGCACTCGGGTCGGGACAGGCTTTGCTTTGTTTTTCCGCGCCCAGTAAAGTTTGCTTTGAAAATCCTGCCGGTATCAGCAAAACTGTGCTATGTGGGTTGCGACGTTATCAGCCTCCATCAGCCAGTGTTGAGCGCCGTTTTTCCAGCTACATGCATCGATCTTCCAGCCGCGATCCCAGTGGAGCATCGATTTCTGCTGTGAAGCTGGTGGCGTGTCGTTTTTCAGCCGCATCTCAAAAGGTGCATCGAGATTTTCAAGGCACGGCAGTGTGTGCATGGATTTTCAGTCTTGGTCTGCCAACTTCACCTGTCTAGGCCCCAGGAACTGGATAGGGTACCACTTGGCAGGGCAGGAGTCTCAGCAGATAGTACAGGTGCTGGCAGGAGAAGTTTTTGATGGCCCTGAGACTTCAACAACAGGAGGCAAGCTCAGGACAAGCCCTTGGAGATTTCTTCACAAGCAGAAATGCACAACAAAGTACAGTCTTTGTCCCCTTTCACCAGGCAGAAGCAGTAACTGCAGGATAGCTCCACAAATCACAGTCACAGACAGGGCAGCACTTCTCCTTGCTCTTTAGCTCTTCTCCAGTCAGAGCTTCCTCTTGATTTCCACAAATGATCTAACGTTTGTGGTTTTGGGTGCTCTTCTTTTACCCATTTTTGCCTTTGAAGTAGGCTTACTTCAAAGGAAAGTTTACCTTGTTTTTGAAATCCTGCTTTGCCTAGGCCAGGCCCCAGACACACACCAGGGTGTTAGAGACTGCATTGTGTGAGGGCAGGCACAGCCCTTTCAGGTGTAAGTGACCACTCTTCTCCTCCCTCCTAGCACAGATGGCTCATCAAGATATGCAGGCTACACCCCAGCTCCCTTTGTGTCACTGTCTAGGGAGAGGTGCAAACAGCCCAACTGTCAAACTGACCCAGACAGGGAATCCACAGACAGTCAGAGACACAGAATGGTTTAAGCAAGAAAATGCTCACTTCCTAAAAGTGGCATTTTCAAACACACAATCTTTAAATCAACTTTACTAAAACATGTATTTTTAAATTGTAAGTTCAGAGACCCCAAACTCCACATGTCTATCCGCTCCCAAAGGGAGTCTACGCTTTAATCATATTTAAAGGCAGCCCCCATGTTAACATATGAGAGGGATAGGCCTTGCAACACTGAAAAATGAACTTGGCAATATTTCACTGTTAGGACATCTAAAACACATTAGTATATGTCCTACCTTGAACATACACTGCACCCTGCCCATGGGACTACCTAAGGCCTACCCTAGGGGTGTCTTACATGTAAGAAAGGGAAAGGTTTAGCCTGGCAAGTTTTCAGTTTAATACTGCACACACAGCCACTGCAGTGGCTGGTCTGAGCCATGTTTACAGAGCTACCTATGTGGGCAGCACAACCAGTGCTGCAGGTCCACTAGTAGCAGTTGATTTACAGGTCCTGGGCACCTCTAGTGCACAGCACTAGGGACTTACTAGTAAATCAAATATGCCAATCATGGATAAACCAGTAAACCATACAATATACACTAAGAACATATGCACTTTATGACTGGTTAGCAATGCTAAAGTGCTCAGAGTTCTAAAGCCAACAACAACAGGTCAGAAAAAAGAGGAGGCAGTAGGCAAAAAGATTGGGGATGACCCTGCATAAGGAAAAAAGTCCGACATAGGTCATAAGGAAAAATATCAACCAGAAAAATGTAATCAGTGTGAACTGTGCATGTCACATGATCCCTGCCACAGCACGTATTGCATCTACCTTGCTGAATGACTTTCCAATCATCACATCATGATGTTTGTCCAGGAATATGAGCATTAGGGGGAATCTGGGGCTTGTTTGGACGCTGTAAGCATGTCCTGTTGCTAGGCATCATATCTTATGCCATCTTTTCAGTAGTCTATTCTACAAGCATCAAAGTATACAAGGTGGGCAACTGTCTGACCACATAGATGATGAGGGAGTGTTCATAATCAAAAATCTGGTTTAGGTTGGAGGGGTGATTATGACATCCCTGTGCCAAACAATTTTCCGATAATCCAGCCTGCAAGCACCTGCTCCTGCTAATGTTGGGTGACATGTAGTGAGCCAAGCAGATGCAGTAGTCCGTGCCCTTTTGTGATATTTTGTGCTTCAATCTTATGGACAGGTGTGTTCATTCAGATGCATTCAACCCATCTCAATGTTTCATTTCAGAAACATCCAGAGCAAGAGAAGGAAACAGTGCTAGCATTGTTGTGGAAGCTTCTGGCCACAGTGGTTCTGGCTATGAGTCACAGGACAGCAAGGGACTCAGTGGCCGCGAGGGTGCGAGGAGTGCCACGGAGGACGTCAGTTCAAATTCGTCATCTTTTGGATCGTCCGACAGTAGACGCTCCTGAGTGGTGGCAGACCCCACAGGATCAGTACCATTTTCACCCCGTCTGCCACAACTTGTTCCATCAGCACCCTCCTGATAGCTCCCCACCCAGTTGGCCAGGCCCACTCTCCAAAAAGAGGGCCAGTCTCCTTTGCTCTAGGCACCCAACCCCCCCCTGTCCCACTCGCTGCAAAGAGCGAAGAGGCTATTGACCTCCTAAGGTCCATCTCTGTGGGTCAAACTGCCATTCTGAATGCCTTCCAGGGGCAAGGCAGACATCTGCAGCAGATGGTGGACTACCAGGAAGGCATTCATAGTGATATGAACAGAAGGAATACAGGCTGCCTTTGATACGGTTGACCATGACGCCCTAACTCAAAGACTCCATGAAGCCGGCATACAAGGGATTGCTCTCAACTGGATTACTTCCTATCTTTAAAAAAGAGCAAATATCATCCACTCGCCCCCCTTCTCGTCCGAACCCTACCTCACAAAAGCAGGGGTCCCCCAAGGGTCAATCATCTCACCTTTGCTTTTCAACATCTACATGATATCTTTACCAGAACTGATCAATGATTTCCATCTCACATGCTACAACTATGCAGATGACACACAAATACTACTTAATTAGAAGACTCCAAAAACATTGAAAACTCACAAATCTTCAGTTGCCTCAGAGCCGTTGATCAGCGGATGACCTGGAGCCATCTCAAACTAAATACCTCCAAAACAGAAATACTCATATGTGGTGACTGGAAAAATTATGACCCTCTGTGCGTCTGGCCTGACGATCTCGGACCACCTCCTCAATTATCCAAGGAAGTTAAAAACCTAGGAATCACCATGGAGTCCAAGTTAACTATGAATGACCAAGTAGACAAATTAGCACGCACAAGCTTCATCACCTTAAAGACTTTACGACGCATCTTCCCCCACCTCGGATTTCCACACAAGGTGCAAGCTACCATCTCACTTGTACTATCCAAACTGGATTATGCCAATAGCCTCTACCATTGATCATCTCTATCTGTTATGAAAAAACTACAACCTATCCAGAATTCCACAGCCAGGCTACTACTACATATAAAGCCGCAAGCCCACATCTCCCCTGCCTTGAGAGCACTACACAGGTTACCCGTTGCCAGAAGATGCACTTTCAAGCTGCTTTGTATCACCCACAAAGCTATACATGGAACAGGACCGCTTTTTATCAGAAAGAAAATGACCAAATACATCCAACAAAGAACCCTCCGCTCAAGACTGGCACCCCTTAGAACACCACCATACAAGAAAAAGACTATAGGTGGTACATCCTTCTCCGTCCAAGCAGCCAAACTATGGAATTCATTACCCCCAACTATAAGAGCCACAGATAACTTTCTTGTCTTCAGAAAACTACTCAAGAGTCTGACTCTTTCCTTCATAACCACCTTTTTCAAAAAACTATGAACTGCATATGCCTATGTGGATAAATATTTTTTCAGATTATATGTATATTTCTATTTATTTATAGCTTCTTTGGAAAATATGTATTGCTACTATGTCATAACAATAAAATACACACACACTCTTTAAACCTGTCTGACTAAGTATTTTTTACCCATGTTTCTAATTATGTATTGTTTGTGCATATGTGTGTGTGTGTGTATATATATATATATATATATATATATATACATACATACGTATATATATATGTGTGTATGTGTATATGTTTTTTCTGTGCTTGGCATGTTCGTGGGTCATTGAATTCCTGCTCTCATTTTATCACACTTATCTACTCATCACTCTTATGTCATGTCTCTATCAAACTATCCTCCATTCTCACTCTGACTCATCCCAAATCTCTTCTACCACTTTCATTTCCTAAATAGAGCTTAAGCTGTTCCCTCCACAGCTAACTCACCAAACCTCACTCTACCTCTGTGACCTCCCACACAACCCTACTAAATTCTCCTGCATTCATCTCACCCTGCTACTATGCTCTCCCTAACCCTTCCACATACTCTTCCCCCTCCACCCCACTTTACTCATCCCAAGCCTTTGGGTTGAGTAAATGAAGGATATACTCCCAATTAACACCTCTGGATTTATTTTCTCCTCCACCCCTCCATTACTCCAGTCTAACTAACAAACTCTCATATCCGCGGCTCAAATTAACTCATAATAATACTAAAACTGTACTCATTATTTAACAATACTAATCCATCACTAATTCTTGTTGGGTTCCGGAGTAGCGTGCTACTCATCGAAAAGCGCTTCAACGCCTCGTCAGGGGTAGTAAGCGCTATATAAATACGATTACAATTACAATTACAATATGTCTGGCCTCCAGAGATCCTTTAAGGCTCTGGTCTCCTCTCCAACTGCAGCCTCCTATCCCCCCCACTGAGTGTCCCTTCCCCACCCATTCCCAATATCAATAACCTATTCCCCCACCTGTCCAAAGCACATACACACATTTCCACTCACACACTCATACAGACTCATGCAGCACATCCACACATAGCCAGAAACACAAGAAAAAATATAGGCATCCAAACACACTGCACCCATCACCACCACAGACTCCATCACATGCATCACATCCACACCCACCACAGTCAACACAACATTTACTTAAACATACCAATCGCCCATCACATCCACACACAGCACATCAGACACTGCGCACCCATGCACACAACATACTCCCACCACCACATCCAGTACTGAAAACACTGCATTCAAATGTTCCTCCCTCAGTCAACATCCACCACACCCACTCCCACCACTTCCACATCAGCAAGCACCACTGATACCACATACAACTCATACACACCCAGAAAAACCACAGACATGCACAAGCAAGCACCCAACACATCCCACTTTCAGTTGGCAAACCCATATGTGCAGCACATTAACCAGACACTCCTACACCTGTACCAACAACACTCCTAGGCACATCAGTCACAGTCACACCTCTCCCTCCAAAAACACACCCTTCCAAAACTCACTCTTAATTTCCCTGTTGAGGACCCATCCTTTGCCCTTGCCCTGAACCCTCCCAAACCTCCTTCCTCAACCACAAATCAGGATCCCACCCCTCCCACGCCCAAGGCCACCTCCCCCACCTCCAAACCCACCTCTAGAGTCCCCGCATTCACCCTTCCAGGTCACCAGCTATGCCTTGCAAAAGACTTTCCACCCCTTCCTCTTCCCAGGCCTTCCTCCTAAGCATTAACCTACCTCTTTCTCTTTACAACCCAAAACTTCCCATCCTATGTCCACCCCCAATCCAAACATCCCCCAACCAAATAATGCCCCAGAGGTATCTGTCCTGCACAATGGATGCCCCTTTGTGAGGAGGTTACCTTGCAGTGTCTGAAGAGGCAAGTTTTGTGGCACAGCACTTTGCACAGCATATATAAATGGACTAGCCGTTGGCCTTTGTTTTATATTTGGACAACCTTTGATGTTTATGAAGGTTTATTTTCTTTTTGAACACCTTAGTTCTTGTTTTAGTTTTTCCTAGCTACTTATGTGAACATCCAAATGTTTTAATATTGTTATTGTGACACAATGTAATTGGGTCTACATATTATGGAAGGTTATGCTCCTCATATGTTCATAGTGTACTTTGTTACCTACATGCACATATTGTGGTGGAATGTGTTCGGGATGGGCTTTTTTGGGCAGGCATTCATCATGGTGGTGAGCACTTGCCCATATAATGTCTGTGCCTTGTGACATTGGGATGTGAGACTGCAGGTGTATTATTTTCACCCTTAATGATGATCAGTGTGACAACATTTTTATATTTGATTTTTGTGACCAGTACAGGACTTATATAGGTTAGGAGGCTCTGTTGCATTGATGTATATGTGTGATGTATCCAACTTTGACCTGACATTGTTTTGTGTGGTATTTCAAAAGGTAAAATGTTCAGCTTGCCTTGTGCTTTTCAACACTAATTTGAGTTGCGCGTCTCGAAATGATGTATGTTGGAATAATGTTGGTTGTGTGCAAGATAGTCCTTTTTTGTCTCCACACCTGTTGGTTGTCATGGCTTTTTGTCTTTTTTTATGGCATTTGTCCATTGTTTTGTGTGCAGTTTACACCTACTTTCATTCTATGTGAGGAATACAGTCACTGATGTGTGTCTTCAAGTAACTTGCACTTTCACATAGCACACATATACGTGGCACTTAATGATGCTATTGTATGTCCTGACTATACCCTGAGCCTGGGGGTCTGTGAATAGAGAATTATAGGGGCATGGGCAAAGTGGGCTGTGTCCCAGGAAGCCAGACCTTCGAGGGGCCCACTGATTGTAAGGAGCCTGTTCTGCAGGTGGTATTTCCATGGTTGGCTTGCATTAGTTCTTAGGTGTGTTGTTTAGGACAGCATTTTCCAAATGTGATTATTTGATGTGCTTCATGTGTGAGTGTCTCGTGCAGTACTATAACATAGAAAGTGTGTTTGAGGTTAATTCTACATCCCTTCTTAGGTGTATTGTCTATCATTACTGGACATAGCCTGTGTGAAATGTGAGGGTGTCCCAGTGATTATTTGTTGTGATGTTAGTGTTGACCTGCTGTTGTGTTGGTGTATTGTGGAAAAACATCACTATCCTTGTTGTTTATTGAGGCACATATTTTGATACTGGGGGAGTGTCCCTGTACTGTGTCAGTGAGCTGTCCAAAGAGAGCATCAGAGGTGACTTAGGTGCAAACATTTTTGGCTGTTCTGGACAGGGGTACACTATTTTTATTTCTGACTATCGGTTGCATCCATGATGGTGTGGGTTTTGGTGGTCATCCAGCAGCAGCAGCACCAGCAGCAGGACATGTGCTATCGGCTCCATGATGTCAGGGTACGTGTAGAGGTGAGTGAAGGTGAGTTTCTTCCTTTTCTCCCTCTTTTTCCACCAGCTCAGGTGGTGGTTTGGCTGTCACAGTCACGTGGGCGCAACATGCATTTTGATTGGACCGTTGGGGGGACTGGCAGTACGCCCTCTGGCAGACATATTTGGCACGACCGCTGCCATTGCAGTCTGTATTTCCTGGCAGTGATGGGCGTCTCAGCAGTCTTTTCTATGTACACCGGCTTAACTCATAATTGGGCACGCGGACCACCGATCTGGTAGTCATGGAGAACCACACCATTTCCACAGTGGTGACTTTACAGCCAATCTTATAATCATGCCCTAATACCCTTGTGAGTTGGAATATAAAAATATTTAGTTGTGAAATCTCTAAAGCTTCAACTGGACCAATCTGCTTCAAGTATCCAGTCATTGGTTCTGTGGTGGCTACTACAGTTTGAGCGGCGGCCTGCTCGGGGAGTACTGTTCTTCTCAAAAAGTAATAAAGTCCCTTCCTCTGTTGGAACGTAATAGACATTTCAACACTTTTCTTCAAAACTATGACAAAGGGGCCAATTATGAGTCTGGCAGTCTCAAGATAGCCAGACTCACTTTGGCTGTCAGACTGCCGGAGCTGTAGTGGTCTGACCACCAAATTCAGACCCGCCAACCTACCGCCGTCCCCACCAGGATCCAAGATGACGCATTACTAGTTGTAATCAGCCAGGGCTGCGCTGAACTCAGTTCCACCCTGCTGATTACAACCTTGTTCTGCACTAGCCTTTTCATGGCAGTTTCAACAACATGAAAAGGCTGATGAAGAACAAGTGCACGGGCCACAGGGGGGCATGGGCAGTGTAGGGGTCCACCAGCCCAGCACCCTTGACATGCACACTGTCTGGTGTGCAGACAGTGTGCATTTGAAGGGTGCTGGTGCACCCTGCATGCAGCAGCATTGCCGCCAACTCAATTATGAGCCGGGAATAATGCTGCTGCACCTTTCCCACCAGGCTGACCAGTGGAATCCTTGGTTTCCAGTGGTAAGTCCGGTGGGAAAGTTGTAAATGGACAGGTGGGGAGATTACCAGCACCACAACGGTATCAATGTCTGGAGTTTGGCAGATGTTTCCGTCCACCAAACTCTTAATGACCCCCAAAGTCTCTTTCTGAAGTAGGACTTAAAAATGTTTTCAAACTTTTTGACTTTTACACTTTTTACTGGGACCAATCCAGATGGTGTGTCTGCCTCAAATTGCATCTAGGCCCCGGTCTACCACTTCCATAGATTTTCATTGGTGCTTACTGTTTTATGGTGCTATTTCTATCTGAAACTTTTTTTAAATCACCCTTCTGGTTTCCTTTATTGGAATTAATTAATTTTGTTGTTATTTTGTTCATTGAATTTTACTCTATATTTCTATATTCCATATTTTAAGATTTTTATTGCTTTGTGTTTTGACTTTATTACTGTTGTAGTACTGAAAAAATACTTTACATATTTCCCTAAGTTACGTCTGTCTGATCTGTGCCATAGCTACCAGGGGGTTGAATTCAGGTTAATTCAGTGACCCTGAGAGTTCACCCTGCCTATAAGTGTTGTTATTTTTGTGATGGCCAGTCACTCACCACAAGAAATAATCCACTGTCTTACACCTGTCATTTTCTTCTTGTCAAATTCTGACTGGTTTCACCTGAAGAAAATAAATGAATAAAGAGTGTTATTCTTTATCGTCCTTGTAAAGACAAGATGTAACAAACATTGCAGAACTTGTAATTGTGATCCCTGTACAAACAGCTCAGTTTCACTAGCCACTTGTAAGCAGGCTCCTAGATTTCTCATGAATGCCTTCTGTAAAGTGCTCTATCATATGTAGACAGGCTCATCTATATAATATAGAGTCACCAATTTAGGATAACAAACATATACGTATGCCAAAATATCTTATAGAGGAATATTGTCTGACATAAAATTGTGTTTTATATATTGTGTACAAAAATATCACTGTTGGGATGGTAAGACTTCTGCATGTCTCGAGGGAGCATGCTTCCCCTGCCTTATGGTGATCTTCAGGCAAGTCACTTAAAAGTTACTGCATGTTTTCTGGATCCATAACTCAATGAAAATGACAAATATGTATGTTCACTGAGGATCCCCCTGTTTACATGAACTGAGACCCTAGAGCTTAGCTCTGAGGTCGATAGAGGGCAAGCGTAGTGCACCCCTATTACACAGAGAGTGGCTACTGCCGTCTCTACCAAGGCAGTGGGAGACTGACAGTGGTGAGAACAATAAATCTATAGTCAGGGACAGTTGTACCCTTGGTGGGGAGGGGGTACTAGCCACCCTCCTGATCAAGTCTGGGCAGTCTTCTTTGCCTGTGGTCCTGTTGCCTTTGTCTACCTAGGAGGAGTCTTTGAGAGCCAGTAGGTTTCCTAGGGGAGAATGGTGAGGTGAGCCATTGTGTTTAATGTTAGCTCAGCTGTTGGGCTTGACATTCCAGCTCCCTCTCTATTCGTTGGAGAAGCTTGGTGGACTGGGGTAGGCTCTTGCTCTTATCTGTGTTTAGCTGCCCTAACTCTGCTAGGAGGGAGGATGGTCAGTGCCTCCTGGTCTGGAGTTAATTAAAATTTCTCTCTGGAGAATAGTCCTGGCTGATACCAAGAGCCTGTCCTGAAGCCCAGCAACTCATCCTATACATGTCTTATATATGCAGTGACCAGGAGACACAGATAGGCCTCATGATTGGAGGGGCACCCAGGATTCAAAAGTAGGAGACCCTCTGCCTGGATCAGCCTATTAATCAGAGTTGATAAAAAGTCTGGACTGAATTGTCCAGTGGTTGTTCAAGACTGATTTTCAGTTCTAACAGGCGTCTACGGAAGCCAGCTGTGGGCCTGATTGTGTAAAGGCAAGGAAGCTTGCTCACCGCGTCTGAACTTGAGAGTTTTCTCTGTGATGGATTGATTCTGCTGTGAAGGGATTTGCCAGCTGTGAAAGAGCAAAAGGATCAATCAGAAACCTGAATACAGATGGAGAGGACCAGCTGTTTGTGAGGCTTGTCACATTGGCTTGGAAGACAAGGAAATTGAAAATAGCTGCTAGATAAGGAATCTTGCAGCAAATTAACAGAGAGAGACTGTTAGGCTTGATTCCACCAAGCATTTGAAGGTGAGGTCACTTCTGCCCAGACCCCTCCCCTGTGCTATTGGAGACTGGGATACTTACAATTACAATCTGTAGCTGGGGAAGATTGTCCTGTGGTACAGGCCCCCTACCTTTCTCTTTGTGATACATGGGGGTAGCAGGGTATACTGGCACTATGGCCAGGTAATACCCTCCTACAGCTAGCCAGTGGGTGCTGGTCTAGAGGGACTCCAGTAAACTGCGCCAAGACATCATGCACATATGAGCAGATCCCTGATGCCACCAGAGTGGTATCCTTGCTAAGGACGGGAGGGCACTTCTGTTCTTTGGGTGGTGGGTTCTAGAGCTGATATGGAATGTTTGACTTCTAATCATAGGCTGAAACTACGCCATTGCATTACAAGGATTGGTATCATGGCTCTAGCGAATGAGAGCAACCGTGTGCAACCTGGTCTGTAATATGCAATGCTAACTGTGTGTCTACATTGTAACTGTGTTTGTATAGTTCTTAGTGTCTAGGCACTATAATACTGTTTGGGGTCAGTACTCTGGCCCAGAGGGTTGTAGAGATGTCTGGTGTTCACTGTGTATCCTAGTTTTATATTTCTATATAGTAGTATATTTCTCTTATGTGTATCAAAGTAATTTTCTTTTTAAACATTGATCTTTTTAGCTGGTAGTACAGTGCACCCTGCATTCTAAATATCTAGACCCAGCTCACATCCTGTAGTTAGCCTTGGACTGCTCTGCCTCACTAACCTGAGAGAGTCAAGTGCTGGAGAGGAGTACTTGGTTATACAACTTTGGGTCCACTAGTACTGAGGCCCAAGGACACCAGTGGGGGACAAAGTTTTCCCCTGCTGGCCCAGTGGGAAAGGGCATACAGCATTGTTGCCAGCTCGTAATTAGGCCACTGGCAATTCTGTATTGCGTAGGGTGGACCAGCACTGAGACAGTCTTTACATTACTAGTTCTAAATCTGAATTCTTCCACATAATGTACAGTCAATGACAGATTACTGTGTAGGTAGGCAAGCATGATCAGTTTGGCAACGGAATATTTCCTCCTGTTCCCGTAAAATCTGTGCCTAACGTATCTACCCAGCTTTTGTCTTCAAGCACTCAGATTTTACTATTCTTCCCATATAATTTATTCCCTTTGTCACATCCCCCTTGACGTTGTGTCTGCTTGTTTGTCATATTGAGCCATCCACTAGAAAAATTAAGTAATAGAAAAAATATTTCTACAAGCAGGAATATCTTGAAGCCGTGGTCTGACTCAAAGAGGTATTCATTATTTTTTAAGATTTGCATATTAAGGCTGGTGCAAGGATGTTTGCCTTCTTTGTTTACTGTGTTGCCACAATGCTAATGACAAACAAGATCCCTCTTTATAGTCGTGGGACCTTCATATACATCCATAAAAAAATTGTTGCCCAGTGATTATCATTTTTGATTGGTTTTTGTATCATTAAAGAAGTAATTTAGCTTGGGTGAATAATGCTCTTCTGGGATGATTTTTCCTGGATGACATCTTTAAAAATGGTGGATGTGTTGCAGTGATGATGTAATATTTCAGGAACCATGAGACCTCTATACCTCATTTTGGTGTCAAAACATAGGTTGTGGGGGTCTTACAGAGACAGAATGTAACTCCTCAGAGCAAACTTTACATCATTTTCCAAAATGGCAGCTCTGTAATGATGTGTTTTAGCCATTATAGTGGTAATTTATTTTAATGTTGTTTTGGTTTCAGGTTTTTAGGTTTTCCGTTGAATCAAATTCGTAAACATGAACAAAGCAGGTGGTAGGAAGGGATCTTTACCTCCTGACAGAGTATTACTAACTACAAAATCTGAGGACTCCTTCAAGAAAGAAAAATGCGTCATATGCCAAACTAACCTGACTGTGACACACCCACACCAACACCCATTGCATGCCCCTTCCACCCACTTTGCTGCGTGGGACAATGACGTATTTACAAGATGACGTTAAGCCACAAAAAGTGGCTTAACGCCACCCTGTAAATATGGCGCAGTGCTTAGCGCCACAAGAGCATCATGAAAAGTGACACTCCTGTGGCACTAGGGACCTATAAATATGCCCCTTAGTTCAAAGTCAGAAAGCCTAAAAACCAGGTTTGTAGAGTTTGTCAAAGAATGTGAAGAAAAATCTGAACTTTACAAGTAGTGGGGACATGATAGCTCTAGTGAAAAAGTTTGCACATGCTGATCAGGAAGGTAATTTTGAGCTGCATGTGAAGACTGTGGAATCACTGATTACTTTGTTTCACAAATTCAGCTGCATAAACTACCTGAGATATGGGTCCTGTATTTGAAAAGAGTGAAGAAGCTACAGGTGGAAAAACCATCCCTCTAGAGAAAATTCATCCAAAGACATTTTGCTGTGAAAGACAGATAGGAATGGTTCAATGTTGTGGCTCCAGATATGAAACTGGAACAGATGATCCAGAGATCACAGAAAGGTTCCAAGAGAATTGTTGGTCAGACATGTAAAAGTGAATATGTTGCTCAATGGCAGCTAGTTTACCATGAAGTCCTTTCTATTAGCAATGTTTTCAGACAGATGACAAATTCAAAATTAACACTATCGTGAAAATGTTCCTCTCCAAGCTTGTGGGAAAGAGGGAGAGTGTTTTAATAAACATGTTGACAGCCTTCTTCATTTCATGTAGCAGCAAGGAAATCCCTTTGAAATAACTGAGTCTGTACGACTACACAACTTTGTGACCAAACAATATGTGGATAACAGTATAAAGACACTTTTAATTGATTTCCTGGAACATGGATTAAAACTATACACAGAACTGAAGCAGGAGAGATTTGCATTGAAAGAGAAAAAGCTGTTTGACATAATGACTAAAGCTAAACTTCCATGCTTTAATTGCCATAGTAAACGTTTCATCCAACCAGCCACTACAAAACAGGCTGTAATAAAACCACTTTTGCAAGCACATAGAGAGGTGGATGTAGCAAAAGAAAAGGGTGAATTTATCAAGGACATTCTGATGCATGATCTCAGGCCAACAAACACATTATTTGATGGAGAAGCTGCAACCAAACCAGTGAAGCACAAACTCGGACAAGAACTCAATAAAAAATGTTCACCTGAAGAATTTCAATTTGAAAAGGTGTCCTCATTGAAAACTGCTGTTGTTGTGGACTATATGTCACAATTGCAAATGGTCATCCATGTAAAACATCAGAGAGGTCGTTCAGACTGTACTACAGATATCAGAATCAGTGTGCATCTTGCAAGAACTGCACATAGTCTTTGACAGTTATTTTGAACTATCTGTCAAAGAATGTGAGAGAATCAGATGAACGTCTACGAGTGGAACAATTGACCTTGCCTGCATCAAAAATTCGACACCTATACCTGTGTATCTTGATAAATTCTTGTCATCAACATCAAACAAGATAAACTTGGAGATGATTACTCGCTAAAACATTTCTGATACTTCAGTGAACACTGAATTTCCAATTATTGCAGGTGGGAAGATTGTCAATGAAGAGTTGGTGCCTGCAGAGATATATTCAAAAGGTATAGGCCATATTGTTCAAGCACTTAACAACAAACTGGAGGAACCTGACCTTCGTGTTGTGTTGCATGTTGAGTGGCCTGTTTGAAATTGTTCCATTCAAGTCATTATACTGTCAAATGACACAGATGTTATTATTGTGCTGCTTGGATATGTTGCAGTGTTTATAAGTCAAAGATTGTGAGAATTATGAATATGTTATGGAACAGGTGAGAAAAGACACTTGATCCTGCTTTATATTCTGTACAAGAAACTTGACCCAGAGACACCCAGTGTTATTAACAAGGCACATATTCTTATGGGTGATGACACTATAAGCAAAATTAGAAGAAAGCTTGGAGCTTAAACTGCTGAACCTGTGAAGTTTCTAAAAGCATTTGCTGAGACAGAGGAAGAATGTTACTTTAAATACAGGGAGAAAAACCTTGTGCGCATGTGGAAAACAAGTTCTGACTGTCACACATTTGATGCTCTTCTGTACAGTGAGTTCAAAAGATCAGTTCCACTAAGTGACCTTCCACCGATGTCATATTCTGTGTGTGGACAAATTAAAAAGAGTTCTAATTGATCAGAACTTGTCTAAATGTTTTGGATCATACATACGTAGAGAAAGATTGATGTGAATGTGTTTGGAAAGATACTGATCGGTGCTAAAACCTATGAAACTTCTAAAGCTTCTACCCAAAAAACGTACATGTACATGTACGTGCAAAACCTCTGCTACAAAGAGATGCCCCTGATGATATGCGCTTCTCAAATATTCAACATTCTGCAAATATACCACAACCAATTTCCAAAAATAATAAATAAAGTGAGCAATGCAATGTGTCTAAAACAGGAGTGATAAAGATTAGAAACATTTTTTTTTTCATATTCAGTTCATATACATTGTTTGGTGATTCATAATAAGGATTAAAAACCAGTATTATCTGTTTCATTTCTATATATGTCTCTTTCTCCTCTATTATAGCCACCATTTTGAAAAATGGCAGAAGGGTTCCTCTGAGGAGTCATTTTCTGGCTCTATAAATTTACTTGACCCCAAACCTATTTTTTGACACGAAGTATATAGGTTCATGGTTCTTCAAATATGACATCATCACTTCAATACAAGCAACATTTAAAAAAATGTCATCCAGAGAAATTCAGCAGGATCAGCACTGTTTACCCAAATTCTAATGATCCAAAAACACAAATCAAAAATGAGTGTCTCTGGACAACAAATCTTTCACAGAAGAATATCAGGGGGCTGTGATTGTTATGAGGGGCCCTGCAATACATACTGGTAATGGAGCACACATTCTTACCAATTTAGGAAGTATTTGATAATTTGAGATCCTGTGCTAAAGTTCAATTAGGAGTTTTTCACAGAAAGGGCATGTTGAACATGCCCAAATTGGTGTTACTACAACGATTTTGATATGTAAACTCATATTTTTGGCAATATTTCTGAACATATATTTTTTTAACAGGTGGATATCTGCCAATAGTATCCTGTGATATACAGCACAGTACCGCTTGTAATCTTGTTTTGGCTATTTTCAGATATGATGGGTTTACAGGACCACTCATAATGAGAGTCTAGGTCATTATCCTGAAATAAAGTAGGCCCTGGATACGCTTATTGGAGTCTCCATCAGTTGGCATTAGAGTAATTTGCACTAATTTGACAGATTATCAAATGCATCAGACAAAATTAAATAGAACATTAATGAATCATTCTACATTAATCAAAACAACCAATCTTACATACAGCAGCTAGAAATGAAGACAATTTGCTACACTAGGATCGGAAAAGTGAAATAAATTTCTTGTTGGGACCTGGGCGGTACATCTTTAATTTTAAAAAATCATTGCTCGCCTTATAGATGGACCCACTTCTCTAATTCTGAAGGACCTTAAGGTGATTAATTAATTGGTTCTTTCACTTTTTAATGGATTTAGGTGATGTAACGATCCCCTGGCACAGGTGAGTGTATCTGAACTTGCCTTCTTTCATGCAAACTCATTTATGGCTTCCAAAATTGAGTGTTTCCTGTCTTTCTGCTCAATCTGCCATGTACATTTTTGTAAATTGACACATCGCTCAATTATGTCACGTCGCATTGGTGACATATAATTAAGCTATCACAAGCCAATAATTTCCACAGGTGCATGTGGGTACCATTTGTTTTTTAAAAGTCCACTTGTGTATGTATTCCATGTGTCTTTGGGAGGTGTTCCTGTAAAACACTGTGGGGACGAGTCACAAAGGAAAGTGTGTTTGCAAATTTATGCACACACATGTATTGTAATGCACAAATGTTGTTCTCCAAAATAGTTACATTTTCCAACAAGTAGGAAGTGTACGTCTCCCCTCCTGCTTAGAACCACACAGTTAAGGAGAAAGATAGAGATTCAACTGAAAGTAAGGCCTTGAAGTTGCTGTAACTAACATCACAGCTGCATGTCTTCATAACTTCTAGCTAACTCACATAGGGGGTCATTCTGACTTTGGCGGGCGGCGGAGGCCGTCCGCCAAAGTCCCGCCGGCAGAATACCGCTGCGCGGTCAAAAGACCGCCGCGGTAATTCTGAGTTTCCCGCTGGGATGGCGGGCGACCGCCAGAAGGCCGCCGCCAGCCCAGCGGGAAACCCCCTTCAATGAGGATGCCGGCTCCGAATGGAGCCGGCGGAGTGGAAGGGGTGCGACGGGTGCAGTTGCACCTGTCGCGATTTTCAGTGTCTGCATGGCAGACACTGAAAATCTTTGTGGGGCCCTGTTACGGGGGCCCCTGCAGTGCCCATGCCATTGTCATGGGCACTGCAGGGGCCCCCAGGGGCCCCACGACACCCCATACCGCCATCGTGTGCCTGGCGGCCAAAACCGCCAGGAACAGGATGGCGGTATGGGGGTCGGAATCCCCATGGCGGCGCAGCAAGCTGCGCCGCCATGGAGGATTCCCCAGGGCAGCGGAAAACCGGCGGTACACCGCCGGTTTTCCGTTTCTGACCGCGGCTGTACCGCCGCGGTCAGAATGCCCAAGGGAGCACCGCCAGCCTGTTGGCGGTGCTCCCGCGGTCGTTGGCCCTGGCGGATTTTACCGCCAGGGTCAGAATGACCCCCATAGTCATTTATATTTACTGCGCAAAATACAAATAGGTAAAAAAAAGAAAATCATAATACCTGTTCGCAGTCGCTCGCACCAGACACAAATTAAGATAGGAAGCACGTGGGCATATTTCACTGTTAAGACATATAAAACACATTGCTATATCTCCTACCGTAACCATACACTGCTCCCTGCCCTTGGGGCTACCTAGGGCCTACCTTAGGGGTGCCTTACATGTAAGAAAAGGGAAGGTTTAGGCCTGGCATGTGGATACATTTGCCAAGTCTAATTTACAGTTAAAACTGCACACACAGACAATGCAGTGACAGGTCTGAGACATGATAACAGAGCTACTTATGTGGGTGGCACAACCAGTGCTACAGGCCCACTAGTAGCATTTGATTTACAGGCCCTGGGCGCCTCTAGTGCACTGTACTAGGGACTTACTAATAAATCAAATATGCCAATCATGGATAAGCCAATTTCATACACATTTTGTAAAGGAGCACTTGCATTTTAGCACTGTTTAGGAGTGGTAAAGTGGCCAGTATAACAAAAGACAGCAAAAACAGAGCCCAGCACACATCAACAACCTGGGGAACAGAGGCAAAAGTTAAGGGAGACCACGCCAAAGGATGAAAAGTCTAACACGTGCCCCCCCAGCTGAAAGTGGGGAGCAACTACCCAACCTCATGGGAGTTCTCATCACTTAGACAGAAGAACCTGGACAGACCATCACCATTTCCTGGTGCTCTGTACCAGGACGGTGTTCCACAGTAAAGTCCATCCTCTGTAGGGAAATGGACCACCTCAACAGTTTTGGATTCTCACCCCCCATCTGCATTAACCATCTGAGGGGCCTGTGGTCAGTCTGAACTCGGAAGTGAGTCCCAAACAAGTAGGGTCTTAGCTTCTTCAGTGCCCAGACCGCAGCAAACGATTCACGTTCTATGGCACTCCACCTACGTTCCCAGGGAAGTAAACTCCTCCTAATGAAGTTATGGTTTGATCTAGGCCCTCTTCATTAAGCTGTGAGAGTAGTGCTCAAATACCATTGCCTAAGGCGCCTGTTTGCAGAACAAACTCCTTGGAGTAGTCAGGTGCCGTCAGCACTGGTGCTGTGCACATGGCAGCCTTCAGGGCATCAAAAGCGTTCTGGCAAGCCTCTGTCCAGATCACTTTCCTGGATTGCTTCTTCGAATTAAAATCAGTCAAGGGGGTAAGAATGGTACCATAACCCTTGACAAACCTCCTGTAGTATCCTGTGAGAGCTAGGAAGGCTCTCACTTCAGTCTGGGTCTTGTGAAGCTCCCAAGCCAGAATTGTATCCATTTTTGGCTGTAGGGGTGCCACCAGGCCACTCCCTACCTGGTGTCCTAAGTACACCACAGAACTCTGCCCTATTTGGCACTTGCTTGCCTTAATAGTGAGGCCTGCCTTCTGCAGGGCCTCTGTCACTCTGGAGAGGTATTGCAGATGTTTCTCCCTTGTGGAACTAAACACAGCAATGTCATCCAGGTAGGTGGCACCGAACTCATTCAGCTCAGCCAACACCTGGATGACCAACCTCTGAAAGGTGGCAGGGGCATTCTTCATCCCAAATGGCATGACTTTAAATTGAAAGTGTCCATCTAGGGTAGAAAATGCTGACCTCTACTTGGTCCCCTCAGTTAAGGTAATCTGGCAGTACCCAGATGTTAAGTCAAATGTACTGAGGTACTTGGCAGCTCCTAACCAGTCAATAAGTTCATCAGCTCGGGGATGGGATGTGTGTCAGTCTTGCTGAATGCATTGAGTCCCCGGTGGTCCACACAGAACCTGAGTTCTGGAGTGGCACCAGGTGCAGCAGCATTTGGGACCAATACCACTGGGCTGGCCCAAGGACTGCTGGAGTTCTCAATAACCCCAAGGGTAAGCATTTTGAATACGTCATCCTTAATGCATGCCCTGACCCTGTCAGTCACCCTGTAAACATTTTGTTTAATCAGTGTACTGTCCCCAGTGTCCACATCATGTGTGCACAAGTGTGTGACTCCTAGGATCAGGGAAAACAGTGAGGCAAACTGTCCCAACACGTGGTGACAGTCACCCTGCAGCTCCTCAGTCAGGGAGGGGGAGAGGATCACTCACTCCACTGACCCATCTTTTTCTCCTCCAGACAGGAGGTCAGGAAGAGGCTCACTCTCCTCCTCCACCCCATCATCTGTCGCAAGGATCAAGGACAGTTCAGTCCACTCAAAGTGAGGTTTGAGGCGGTTGACATGCAGGACCCTTGAAGGGTTCCTTGGAGACGGCAAGTCTACCAGGTAGGTGACTTCACTCTTGCACTCCACCACCATAAATTGGCCAGTCTACTTATCCTGGAGGGCCCTAGGCTCTACTGGCGCCATCACCCACACTTTCTGACCAGGTTGAAACTCGACCAGAGTAGCATTCCGGTCATACCACAGTTTCATATCCTCCTGGCTTGCTTCTAGGTTCTCCTGTGCCAGACTCCTGAAGCGGGCAGTCTGGTTTCTCAAAGCCAGCATGTAGCTAAATACATTGTGGGGGGTTTACTAGGAGCTTTTTTCAAAGCCTTCTTCACCAGACTCAAAAGTCTCCTCTCAGAGAGGCCATATATCAGCTTAAAGGGACTAAACCCAAGTCCCTTTTGATGCACCTCCCTGTAGGTGAACAGAAGGCATGGCAAGAGGATGTCCCACTTCCACCTCAAGGGCTCTGACAGGCCCTGAATCATGCCTTTCAAGGTGTGGTTTGAATCTCTCAACCAGACCATTACTCTGGGGGTGGCAAGGGGTGGTGAACTTGTAGGTCACCCCAAACACCTTCCACAGAGACTTCATATACGTGGATATGAAGTTGGTACCCCTATCAGATACCAATTCCTTGGGCAACCCCATGCGGGTAAAAATCCCCATCAGTGCACGACCCACCACAGGGGAAGTGACTGACCTCAGAGGAATGGCTTCTGAGTACCGGGTGGCATGGTCCACCAAAGCCAGGATGAACATGTTGCCCAAGGCTGTCTTGGGGTCCAGAGGCCCCACAATGTCAATACCTACCTTCTCAAAGGGAGTACTAACCACAAGTAAAAGTTGGAGGGGAGCCTTACATTTCCCCCCACTCTTGCCACTTCCCTGACAGGTTGGGCAAGACCTACAGTGTGCAGAAGAATGCTTGTGCATCTGGGGCCAATAGAAGTGGGAGACAAGCCTCTTATAGGTCTTGTCCTGCCCCAGATGTCCTGCCATAAGTACATCATGAGCCAACCCCAGTAGGAAGGCCCTGAAGCACTGGGATACCACCAGCATACGAGCTGACCCAGGCTCAGGAACCTTAGGCTCACTATTCAGGAGGCCATCCTCCCAATAGGCCAGGTGAGTGCTGGCCCCCTCGCCAGCTGTCTGGGCTGCAGCCTGCTGCCACAGTCCCTCTAGATTAGGACAAGTTTTCTGTGCTTCACAGAATGCATCCCTGGTGGGCCCCCTTCCTGCTGCCACTGCAACAGCACAGGGACCTCCCACGGTTCAGCCACCTGTTCCCGGTAGGCTCTGGGGCGTCACCCTCAGGCTCCGCCTCCTTCTGGACCGTGGGAACTTCTGGGGACGGTTTCACACGCCCCTGCCCTTCCTCTTCTTGGCGGTCCCCTGGGCCACTGTTTCAGGCTCCAGGCCCTTTTGATTACCCTGACGGGCTTCCATTGACCAGGTGGATACGCATACCCACCCAGACAGACCCAACATCTCCAAGTGAGACCTGTGTTCCATCTCCTTCCAAGGGGAATCCTCCAGGTCAATGCCTAGCAAACAATCAACAGGCATGGTTGGACTCACAGCTACCTTCAAGGAACCGGAACCCACCCCCCATTCAAAGGGAACCTGCACCACTTTGCACAGGCACTCTGAGTTGTCCACTGCAACTACTTGGTGAAGTAACCAGGGATCAATCTGCTCGTCAGACATCAGCTGACTGCTTACTGTAGTCACACTGGCTCCTGTGTCTCTCAGAGCCTCCACCCTCTGGCAATTGATGATCTCCCACTGCCTGTACTTCTTAGTGTTCTCAGGCATGAGGGTTCTCTGGACCATCTCACTGTCCCCTAGTGAGACAATTGTCATCTGAGCTGACTCCCACCCACCTGAAACCAACTCCTCCCCCAGCACTACACTGGCCAAACCCTGGCAAGATGCACCAGTGGGTGCTGGTGTACTTTTAGGGTATTTGGGGTCCCCCCTCACATGACCCACCTAGTCACATGCATAGCACTTACGTGGGGGACCACCTGCCCTTGCTTTTCCTTTGGAGAACCATGGCTTCTTCTCACTGGGGGGTTGGGAATCTTTATCCTGGGAATCAGTTAGGGGCTCTTTATAGAACTCCCCCTGCTTACCCTTACTCCCCCTTTCTTCTGAGAGGGACCCTGCCCACCCTTGGCGTGGTCTCCGCCATACCTCCTTTGGACCCTCGTGCTCTCCCAGAGGTCCGCTTCCTGTGCAAGCTTCCTGGGATCAGTCAGCCTGCTGTAAATAAGGTGCTGGCGCAGCCCTGGAAAACATAAACTGTACAAGTGCTCTCAAGCAATCCGATTGTAAAGCCCCTCATACGTAGTTACCTTACTACCCTTCACACAACCATCCAGTGACCTGCAATAAGAATCACCACATTCCAACCATGTTTAGGATTCCTTCTTCTTAAAGGGCCTAAGTTTGTCCTCATGCTGCTCAGGGGTGAGACAATATCTTGTGAGTAGGGCATCCTTCATGATAGTGTGGGTGAGATTCTGAGCATCCCCTAAGGCTGTCAGTGTATCCCTCCCCTCTACCTCAAAGTGCTTCCACAGAGATGCCCCCAAATGAGCTTCAGGGACCAGATTCATGTGGAGAGCAGACTCATACCCCTTGAACCACAAGTATATATCATCCTACCTTTTGTAATCCTTCACTATGTCTTTTGGGATGTGTACCCTTCTTTCAGGCTGTAATGTGCTGTTGCTGCCACCATCTCTATTAGACTGCCTCCTCTTATCTAACTCCTTTAAGCTAAGTTCATGAGCCAGTAGTATCTTCCTTTCTTCAAGGGCCATCCTCCTGTCCTCCCTTTCCCTCTCCATCTTGAGCTTGAGCTTTTCCGGCTCCAATTGGTACTCTGTCCTGTAACTCTTCAGGGTGTCGGACCCTTAGATTAGACACTGCTACCTGCCCTGGAGACAGACCTTCTCTCTGGACATAACAGGCCCACCCACAATACCATTGTATATGGAACACTCTTCCTCCTCCTCCTCCTCCTCCTCATCTCCCTCATCCTCTGTGTGCCCTTCATTGCTCTTGGATGTCATCCAGGCCCTAAGCGCCTTTTGCAGCTCCTCCTTCTTGGATGAGGTCTTCATGGGACAGTCAAAACTTTTACAGAACTGCTTCAACTGAGCCTTGGTATAACTCTCCAGTTTCTCTAGGTCAAAATCAGCTCCAATTGATGCACCTCCAGCTTGGGACATGATGAAGATTCATAATCAAGTGCAAAGTTCCAAAGGCAAAAAAACAAGTTCCCAAATGAAGTTTTTAAAAAAAGTCAGTTAAGGGATCAGCGAGAAATAGAACAAAAAGAAGTCCCAAAGAGAAAAGCAAAAGTCACAAGACAAGTAATATGTGGTCACGTGGTTGTCCGAACTCAAAACAGTAGTGTACACTCTATTACTGTATGTCAAGTACAAATACAAGTTCAATCCCACCACTTCCACCAATGTTAGAAATAGGGTCTTTGGTTGACAGTTAGGTTACCCCCGTCCAAGCAAGGACCCTCACTCTAGTCAGGGTAAAAGAGAATCACCCTCAGTTAACCCTTGCTTACCCCCTTGGTAGCTTGGCAAGAGCAGTAGGCTTAACTTCAGAGTGCTAGGTGTGAAGTATTTGTAGCAACACACACAGTAACTTAATGAAAACACTACAAAATGACACAACACAGGTTTAGAAAAATAGGAAATATTTATCTAAACAAAACAAGACAAAAATGACAAAAATCCACATACACAAATTTTCAATTAAAAAGCAAAAAGAGCATTCATGTAGTTTTGAACACACACTAACACTGTTAGCGTGAAAATTTACCTTGTGTTCGTCAAAAATAACCCAGCACGGGTGAGTGTGCGTTAAAAAGGGCTTGCGATGCATCGATTTCACTTACGAATAAGACCTTGCGCCGTTTTTTCTTTTGTCGGGTTGGGACGCAACGTTTCTTCTCTCCGCAGGAGAGCGATGGGTCGATTCGGTCAGCACTCTCGGGTCCGGGCAGGCCTTGCCTTGTTTTTACACACCCAGCAGTGTTTGCATCGGAAATCGAGCTGCACGATGATCCGAAAACCACGCAGCGCGGGTTGCGATCTCACCAGCCTACATCAGCGATGCTGTGCATCATTTCTCCAGCTCTGTGCGTCGATTCTTCAGTCGCGTTGCAGGTGAGCGTCGGGTTTTCAGCCTTAGATGAGAGTTGCGTCGATCTTTTCCCCGGACAGCATTCTGTGCGTGGATTTCTTCCTCATAGGCTGCCAGCTTCTCCTTTTATGGTCCCAGGACCTGGATAGGCCCCACAGGGAAGAGTAGGAGTCTCTCCAGAGACTCCAGGTGCTGGCAGAGAGAAGTCTTTGCTGTCCCTGAGACTTCAAACAACAGGAAGCAAGCTCTAAATCAAGCCCTTGGAGAGCTTCACAAGATGGAAGGCCCACAAAGTCCAGTCTTTGCCCTCTTACTCTGGCAGAAGCAGCAACCACAGGATAGCTTCACAAAGCACAGTCACAGGCAGGGCAGCTCTTTAGTTCTTCTCCAGGCAGAGGTTTCTCTTAGTTTCCAGAAGTGTTCTAAAGTCTGTGGTTTTGGGTACCCTTCTTATACCCAATTTCTCCTTTGAAGTAGGCCTACTTCAAAGCAAAGTCTCTGTCGAATGTGAAATCCTGCCTTGCCCAGGCCAGGCCCCAGACACTCACCAGGGGGATGGAGACTGCATTGTGTGAGGGCAGGCAAAGCCTTTTTAGGTGTGAGTGACCACTTTTCCCTCCCTCCTAGCACAGATGGCTCATCAGGAAACGCAGACTACACCCCAGCTCCCCTTGTGTCACTGTCTAGTGTGAGGTGCAACCAGCCCAACTGTCAAACTGACCCAGACAGGGAATCCACAAACAGGCAGAGTCACAGAAAAGGCATTAGCAAGAAAATGCTCACTTTCTAAAAGTGGCATTTTCAAACACACAATCTTAAAATCAACTTTACTAAAAGATGTATTTTTAAATTGTGAGTTCCAAGACCCCAAATTCCATATGTCCATCCACACCCAAAGGGAATCTACACTTTAATACTTTAATCTGATTTAAAGGTAGCCCCCATGTTAACCTATGAGAGGGTCTGGCCTTGCAAGAGTGACAAATAAATGTAGAAATATTTCACTGTTAGGACATATAAAACACATTACTATATGTCCTACCTTAACCATACACTACACCCTGCCCCTGGGGCTACCTAGGGCCTACCTTAGGGGTGCCTTACAAGTAAGAAAAGGGAGGCTTTAGGCCTGGCAAGTGGGCACACTTGCCAAGTCGAATTTACAGTTAAAACTGCACACACAGACACTGCAGTGGCAGGTCTGAAGGATGATCACAGAGCTACTTATGTGGGTGGCACAACCAGTGCTGCAGGCCCACTAGTAGCATTTGATTTACAGGTCCTGGGCACCTCTAGTGCACTGTACTATGGACCTACTAATAAATCAAATATGTCAATCATGGATAAAACAATTACATACACATTTTGTAAAGGAGCACCTGCACTTTAGCACTGGTTAGCAATGGTAAAGTGCCCAGAGTAACACAAGACAGCAAGAACAGAGTCCAGCACACATCAAGAACCTGGGAAACAGAGGCAAAAAGTTAAGGGAGGCCACGCCAAGGATCCAAAGTCTAACAGATATGGATTAGAAGACCTGGCCTGACCCAAAAGCCTGGAGTCCTAGATAAAGATGTGGAAGAAAACAAAACAGTCTGGCTAGTGCATAGATGTCTAACAAACAAACAAACATTGAAATTAATCAAATCTGTTCCCATTTCAACGGACCACAACTTCACAGTAGATAGTGCAGCATGTAATTCTTAAACACATACACTTTATATTTACTGTTAGACCTGCATCTTGGCATGGTTGCCCAGACTTTTTGCCTTCTGACCTCCTGTTTTGCTGACTTTGTTTTTGCTGGATTTAGGATTGTGTGCACTTTACCACTTCTGACCATTGCTAAAGCGCATGTGCTCTTTCCCTAAAAACATGGCAACTTTGGCTTACTCACAATTGACATACTTAATATACCAATATGTCCCTTGTAAAATGCACTACGTGTGCCCAAGGCTTGTAAATGAAGTGCTGCTGGTGGGACTGCAGCACTGATTAGACCATGCCACCCAATTCAGTAGCAGATCAAACATGGCTCAAGCCTGCCATTACAGAGCCTGTGTGTGCAGTTCTAAACTGCCATGTCGGCCTGGCAAGGTAACCCTCTTGCCAGATCTAAACTTTTCTTTTTAATGTATGTAAATCCCCCCTAAGGTAGGCCTTCAACAGCCCTGTGGGCAGGGTGCAGTGTATTTAAAAAGTTGGACATCTACTTTTAAGTTTTGCTTTCCATGTTCAGGTAGTGAAAAACTCTTAAATACATTTCCCACTACTGTAAGGCCTCTCTCTCCCCTAGGTTAACATTGGGTTTGCCTTATTACAATTTGTAAGTGTTGTTTCCAACTGGGACCAGATAGATATTTCAGGTTTAGTGCCTGTGGACTCACAATTTGAAATCACAACTTATGGTGAAGTTGGATTTTAAGTTGCAAGTCTGAAAACACCACTTTTGTTAAGTTTCTGGATTGGGGGTTGGGTCTATTTGCACAGCTAGGTTGGGCCACTTATAAATCAAACAATAGTGAATACCTTTGCTGATAATTATTTTGTCCACACAGTTTTTGGAAATTATCAATTTTTTATTTTCCTGCTGAAACGTACCTTGATTGCAGCAACATCGAGGACAGTGCAAGGAGCATGAGAGGTGATGGGTCGTCGTTGATCCTTCAAATTTTATTTGTTGTGTCGGTTCTGAGCCATGCAAAGTCGAATATGCATTGGAACTGGAGGTGAAGTGCTGCACTGATGTGATGTCTCCAATCACAGCAGCGGTGAGGTGTTGGCATTGATGGAGATGCCCCAATTCCAAGTGGAGTAATGCATCAATGTGTGGATTCTGGACTGGAGCAGCACTTCATACTTGGCTGGGCAAGAATCATAGATAACAGAGTCCAGGTGCTGTAGATGATGGGTTAGAAGTCTTTTGCGTCCCTGAGACTTCAGAAAAACAGAAGATTAGCTAGCAATCCCTTGGGGTCACTCCGGTTCTGGGTTCAAGTTATGTGGGTCCAGTCCTTCTCACCCAGACAAGGACCGCAGCAGGCAGCAGGTCAGCACAACAAGAAAGCAATTCTTGCACAGAGACAGTCCAGCAGAGTAGCAATCCTTGTAGTAGTGAGAGAGCGTAGTTTAAATATTACATATTATAGACATGAAATGCTTATGTTTAACAATACTGCATTAATAATATTATTCATTGAAATGTATTCATAAACGTGGAGAATTGTTCACCTGTGTAAACTAATGTCAACTATAAGAAATAATCATTTATATTATGCCCAACTGAGCACATTAACACGTATAAAACTGCATTCATTAGAACTCGTATATCTCAAGTTAGCGTGAGTCGAGAAATAGCTGTGTAACTCTCATATTAAAGCGTATTTTTCTGTTTCTCCAGTGTGCTGACTTGCAAAAGACCATGAACCAGCAATTGTTCTTTTCTTCACCTATTTGCAACAATGCTAAATTCTCTCATCTGCATGCTAGTAGCTTTAGTATAAAATTTATGGACTTCGCAACAAACATGGACACTTTCAAGGACATTAAATCGCGGAGAAGAGAACTCTTGACCCGAAGTGTGTGCCAGAAAATGAAGTAACCCCGGAAATGCCACCTACGAAAAACGTCAATTATGAAGACCAATTAGGATTTAGAGAAATATTGTGAAATGACAAATGCATTACTTAATGTATAATTTGATTGGTTACCGATAGTGGGGTGTAGTGACTGACCAATAGAATTTTGGGGGAATGTATTTTGGGAAAAGGGATAAAAAACCCATGACACAAGAGACAAAGGGCATTAGGTAGGGAATGATATCAATTGCATCCAGAAACTCTGTCACTCTATTTGGTGACTTGAGACTTAGACAAACATCCTTGCCCATAGACTGCCCCGTTACACTTTCCTCCTTAAGGGGAGAGTGTCCCTTGCCTTTAACTTAGATAGACTGACGGTGATCTAACTGATGTCCTGAAGACGAAGGCTGATCCTGTATGCTGACCTATCTCGAGGAGGGTAATTATTGTTAATGAAATCTATTTTGCCTTTTCTTTTTAGGTACCAACTGCTGTATGTTTTGATTAGAGATCTTAGTTAGATGTTTTCCAAATTAATGTTCTAAATTGTTTTGCATGAAGCCCAACATGCTAATGCTAATTTGAGGATAGAGGTATTCATTATGACTGACGGAACTGACGTGACTGACGTAATGCTATGCTGAACTAAGACCTTTAGGAGGTATTATGTATTGCGATCTGTTCTTATTCGCATGATTATCTTATGTTCCTGATCTTTACATTATTGAAAGCTCATCATAGTTGTCATCTTGTGATTATGTTTATATGCTTCTTGGTTTTGAGATTAATGCATTTGCTATTAGATTGTAATCAATAGGGAATAAAATTCACTAATCTCCATTAAGGTGTGGTTATTCGTGACTGAAAGGTCATGATTGCGCCGAAGGTTTATTAATGACTAAAGTGAAATATATTTTGGTGTTAACTGTTGACAATGTTATTGACATATTGATTGACATATTGATCAGTTATCTCGTCTTACGGTGTCTCACCACTGGGTCCAAAGATTCATCGGCCTAAAACGAGTCCTGATGTGTATAAATTAACATAGACGGACGCGTTAACAGTTCTGGTAGCAGAGCAACGGTTTGGCCCTTGGGGGCCCTAGGACGGAGTTTCATTGTTTAATTTGTTTTCTGTGATAATGCAATTTGGAGAGATGATGAGTTGCTAGGTTCGCCATGGCTTTCCTGGGATCTCGGAGCCTGCCTAAATGAGTAGGGAATGTTCTCGGCGCCATAGTATGCGTGGTTAGGGTCTTTGCGCTTATTAAATCTTATGCATCTTGCAGGTGGTTGTGAACATTTGAGTGTGTCTAGGACAAATTAAGTGTTGATTAGAAGGAGTGGGCGTACTCCACAGTATGAGAGTAGGGAAGTCGGCGTACTTCATGTGAATGCAGCGCTTATTGCTCAAAATTATCCACGTGGTTGGTTGTTGCATACGGACCTATTGAGGTCTAAGACTCCGGAGTATGATGGTAAATGTGGTTTATGTTGTAATCTGTGCGGTTTAATAGGTCAATCGGGCGTGGTTGACAAGTCAAATTTCGAGTTATAATGCATGTGTGAAACCTTCGATGGAGATTTGACAAGTTCTAAAGTGCACTAGAAGGAGTCATTGACAAGTCGAGAGTAGGATTTGCAGGTCGAATTCTGTTTGCGTATGTGGGAACTGAGGAGGAGAAAGTAGCGGCCGAGGCTTCAAGTGAAATCTCTGTAAAGTTCTGAAGCAAATGTGTTACCCTTCCTGTAGTAAACCGGCAGATTTGTGTTCTCATTTTAAGTGTTTGCAATAATTCGCATTAGTTTGTATGAGTTGTAAAGAGTTAGTGAGGTGTGGACAAGCTGCAAGACTTTGTCAGCTGCAGTGTGTGTGAGTGTGACGTCAGTGGTGCAGCGCTGAGATAGGTCAGATGCCGAGAGGGGTCGCGCACGGATTGGCTGCCGTCCGTGAGAGGCAATAGGTTGAGAAAAGGGTAGGTGAAGAGTGTCCTGGGAACTAAGCCGTTTTCTGATTAAATACGAAATAAAGAATTGCAATAATGAATTTTGTTAAGGCATTCAAAAGCACTTTGAAAGGAGATGTATATATTGTTGCAACCGATGGGGAAGATACACCACCTGAGGGTACTCCAGCTTATACAGTTATGGAGGAAAAGGGTGTTGCACCTTGTTTATGGATAAAACAATGGTGCAAATTCACAGAGAAAGAGGGGTGTCTAGCGTTTCCAGAACATGGGACATTCAATCCAAAGGTATTAGAAAATTTGAGGTGGATGTTAAGTACGCAGAAACCACCTCCGAGACCGGCACAATACGAGGCTTTGGCGATTTGGGACCTGATGGCTCTTAAACATAGGCAAGAAAGGTTTCACAGAAGATTGACAAGAGCAGAAAAATCCTATGCAGAGGCTAGATGGGACAATGAGAATAAAATGTGGAGATGAGGAATAGTAGATGGGTTAAAGCTGTTTCCAGCAATAACACAGGGAGAAGAGACACAGGGAAAGAAAGCTTCTCATAAAACCGACAAAGATTCAGGCAAAATTAAAGCGAACAAAAGGTCCTGGGAAGAAGAGGATGATTCAGATGATGAGGCGTTTATGGATAGATTGTTACATGATCGTCCACCACCGTATGCGGTGAGTGACAGTGTTCCGAGTACTAGCTTGGATCCTGGGAACCAGACGCAGGAGAAGGGAGTTACTGATACGGTACAGACTAGCGATACAGCCTCGATACAGAATGGTGTCAGTGTACCCACTGCACCAGACTTGCCGATACAGTTGCAGCCTCCACCGCAGATAAAAATAATTTATCCTGATGTTCCAGTGCTTGAGACTACTACAAACTTGGTGGTGCCGCCAGACCCGATATATACAAAGCCAAGGCTGATACAGATTGAGTCAACTCCAAAGCTAGTGTCTCAACCATCACAGCTGATACCTGGGTATAACCCTGTAGCAGGACCACCGTTAGTACCTGTACCGGGTACACTAGAACAGACTTATGGTGTTGAAGCTCCAAGAAGCTTGGGACCAGGTCAGACACCTGCCGCTATATCACTATCTATTACTGTCGGTCCCCCGGTGCCGTTATATGCAGAGGAGAAAACAAGGACATGTGAACAGGGAGTTCTGACTCATGAAGCGACAAGAGGAGGGCCTATTAGAACTCCACAAATAATGGCCCAGGGAGGACAGGTATGCGAACAACCGAGACTCTTAATGGACCTTAGTCCAATAGGGGCACCTCTTGAAGCAATGCGGCAAGCAGGATTGGGAGTCTTGACTCCCCAAACTATGAGTACGAATACCTTCCACACTCCAATGATACATGCAGGGAACATTTCACTGCAAGGTTTTACAGTACAACAGTTAAATGAGTGGTTAGAGAAAACTTGTACTTCACAAAAGACTACAGTGACCACAATTGATCCTGAAAAGGAAAAACAAGATGAATATCTGAATCTTGTACGACTAGGAGCAGAAGCTGCTGAATTGGTGGAAGGAACAATGGGAGTGAATAGGTTGGAATCATACACTGAGGCAGAATTGAGGTACTTATGCCCTAAGATTACCAAAGAGGTAGGTAAAGTACACCAGAGATTAACAAATTTGGCAGACAAATACAAGGTTGATATTGGAAACACGAAACATTTGAAAAGGAGCTACAGATTAGATTTTGACACTAAAGATTTTGAACACATGAGATCTGCAGGCATGAAGGCACACTTGAAAGAGTTGTTGCAAAGTGCACAAATTTGGGGAGCACTAGAGAAATGGGAAGGCCGGTGGGCAAAGAAAAGAGATAAGGGAAAAAGAGATAGCCCAGGGTCTAATGAAATAACAACCACACCCAATTTAGACACAGTAAAAATCCTACCTATGAGAGAAACAGCTGGTGGTATCTTAGTGCATGTGCCTTGGTCTAGGGGAGACATTTTGTCCTTTACGAATGATTATCCTAGGTTAAGAGAAAAACCGATCGAGTGGTATCAACAGACAGATAGATTCGTGAAGCTTGCAAAGTGTCTTTGGGAAGACTTGAATACTTTATTTGAGATCATTGTTCTGCCAGATTTGTGGCTCGAGTGCAAGAGAGGGGTAGATTGGCCCACGAAGGAGCCGGCAAGGGATAAGGTGACTGGAGCACCTTCTGAAGAGGTGATGAAATATTATCATAAAGTAATTGAGTTTTTGAAACAAAAGGTGTCGCCGAAGGTGACCGACTGGCAGAAAATCGATCGGACTTCTCAAGAGGTTAAAGAATCAATACATGCGTATTATGAGAGATTGTTGAAAGCATTCAAACATTACAGTGGTACTGAGACAATCGAACCGAAGGACATGAATCATCTTGTGTTTAGGTTCGTCGAAGGGCTAAGACCGGAGGTCAGCCAGCTGATTAAAAATCATTTGATTTGTTGGCAAGCTAAACCGATTGATGAAGTGTTACAGTATGCGAAATACTGTAGTGAGGAAATTGAGTTGAAGCAGAAAAAGTTGAAGGAGAAAGTGATGGTGATGCAGATAAGAGCTGCACAAGCTGGAATACAGGGAAATGGTGTTCAGCAAATGATACAGCAACAACCGCAAATGAATGGTGTGTTTCAGGCACAGCCGAGAGGCAGAGGTCGAGGTTTTGTGAACCGTAATTCTGATATGAATAATGTTGTTATTCAAAATGACGGTCAGGTAATGAAGAAGATGTCACCATATCATGCGTGCGGGGGCATGGGGCATTGGAAACGGGATTGTCCGAATATGGTACAGGATGGTACAGTTCAGCAGAGCATTAATGCCGGTACACTACAAAATTCACGAGGTCCAAGAATGAGACACCAGAACCCGAATTTTCAGAATAATTTGGTGCAAATGCCAGGGGTACAACCCATGCAGCAAATGCAAATGCTGCGTTTCCAAACAGTGTCAGTACAACCAATACAACAGCAGATCCCTATGGTGCCTAGACAGCAAATGCAGTTACCCCTAGCTCCGATGGGACAGCAACAGGTGACGCTTCCTCAGCAGGTCACAGGCCAGGTAACAAACCAAAACAACACTGTACAACAATTCCCATTACGAGGTGAAAGTGACATGAATGAAGAATGGTCAGACGACAGCTCAGACAGTGAAGAGTGCAGGCTTGCAGCATCTTTAGAGGTAGATCAGAGAGGCCCATAGGTAGAGGGAAAAGTAATGGGCTATAAGGTTTCATTTTTAGTTGACACAGGAGCTACACGCTCTACAGTTCGCAGTGCAGAAGTACAGAGATTACCTCTTTCAGGGCGCACCATACGAGTGGTCGGAGTGGCTAACCAGTACCTGACAAATCCAATTACTGACCCAGTGCAGGTTGAAATTGGAAATTTCCAAGGCCTGCATAGATTTGTTGTATGTGACTCAAGCCCAGTGTCCTTACTAGGGAGAGACTTATTATGTAAGACCAAATGTTCGATTACCTGTTCCAACGATGGAATAGAAGTACAGACAAACAGTGATGATGAAGGAGATGAGGGTCAATTCATAGAAGAAGGAGGAGAGACGAATGAAGATTACCCTCTAATTACTCTATTCCCAGTGTTTACCTTGATCGATCTACCTGCTGATCTACAAGGGTCTGTAACAGAGAAAGTGTGGGATTTGACTGGAAAAGAGGTTGGATTAATCAAGGGAGTAGGACCAGTCAAGGTGCAAATAAAGCCAAATGCAGTGTTCCCACAAGTACCACAATACCATATGACTCAGGATGTCCTCATTGAAGTGACACAGATAATTGCAGATTTTCTCAGACAGGGAGTTTTGAAAGACGTTCTGAGCAGTCCGTGTAACTCACCTATTATGGGTTTAAAGAAGCCCTGTGGAAAGGTTAGAATTGTGCAGGATTTGAGGAAAATAAACGAAATTGTGATAAAATGCTGCCCTGTGGTACCTAACCCAGCTGTAATAATGTTCCAAGTTCCTTGTGATGCTGAATGGTTTACTGTAGTAGACCTATCACAAGCATTTTTCTCAATACCTCTTCACGAAGATAGCCAATTTTTGTTCAGTTTCAAATTCCTGGATAAGGTGTACAGTTGGTGCAGAATTCCTCAGGGGTTTTCTGAGTCACCATCCATCTTCAATCAGATATTGAAGAAGGATTTGGAACCTCTTGTGCTGCCTTTCAATTCAACTCTTGTGCAGTACATTGATGATTTGTTGATTGCATCTAAAACCAGAGACAGCTGTAAATATGATACCATTGCATTGTTGAATCATTTGGGAAAGAATGGACACAAGGTGTCACCTAAGAAGTTGCAATACTGTCAAAAAGAAGTAAAATATTTGGGGCATCTGATTGAGAAAGGGTCCCGAAGAATATCAAAAGAAAGAATAACAGCTGTTTTACAAATGAATCCCCCAACAACAAAGAGAGATGTCAGGATGTTTCTGGGAATGGTGGGTTACTGTCGCCAGTGGATACCCAATTTCTCAATCATTTCAAAACCCTTAATAAAATTGACAGGAAAAGAGGTCAAGGATGAACCATACACAATCACTTTGACAAAAGAAGAGCTTGAGTCATTTTTAGAGCTGAAGGAGTGCATGTGCAGGGCTCCAGCACTAGGAATGCCTGATTATGAGAAACCTTTTCTGTTATTCTGTCATAAACGTGATGCTTGTTCTTTGTCTGTTTTAACACAGCTCCACGGAGATGCAAATCACCCTGTAGCATATTTTTCAGCTACTTTGGACACTGTCGCAGCAGCCTTACCGGGTTGTTTGCGAGCAGTCGCAGCAGTTGGTCAAAGCCTTTCACAATGTGAGGGCATAGTCATGGGATACCCTTTGACAGTATTGGTTCCACATTCTGTCGAAATTCTGTTGACACGAACTAAGACGCAACACATGACAAATGCACGACTTACCAAATATGAGACGATTATTCTGGGGTCACCAAATGTTACATTAAAAAGATGCACTGAACCCGGCAACTCTACTTCCCAATGAGAATACAGAAATCAAAGATGGGGAAGAATTTGAGCATGATTGTCTTGAGGTGACTGAGCTCTGTACCAAACCTCGCCCAGACATACAGGATACCCAGTTAAAAGGAAACGATTGCATTATGTTAGTTGATGGGTCCTGTTTAAGAGATTCAACAGGAACATTGAGGGCTGGTTACGCAGTATGTACCATATCTGGCATAGTCCAGGCCTCCTGGCTTGAGAAAGTGTTTTCTGCACAGGTGGCAGAATTAATAGCTCTTACAAAAGCCTGCCACGCTGCTGTGAATTTGAAAGTCACAATCTATACTGACAGCATATATGGATTTGGAATTGTGCATGATTTTGGCCAACTCTGGTCACAGAGGGGTTTCATGACATCCTCTGGTTCACCAGTGAAAAATGGAGAACAAATAAGAGATTTGTTACATGCGATTCAGTTGCCTCTTGAAATTGCCGTGGTGAAGTGCAGTGCTCACACCAGATCACAAGACTTTGTGTCAATGGGGAATGGTTACGCAGACCAAGTTGCAAGATTTTGTGCATTAAACTGTATATCATTTAAAGAGCAGTGGGAATTGTTACCACAACCTGAGAACGACACGACCTTAAGCCTAGCATTACGAGTGGTTGATACCTTAGACGAATTAAAGACATTACAAAGCCGTGCTAGCAAAGAAGAAAAACGTTCCTGGCAGAAAATGCAGTGTGTACAAAGAGCAGATGATATGTGGGTTTCAGAGGAAGGAAAATTGGTTCTGCCAAATAGTCTTCTGTCACAATTTGCCCGATTATATCATGGGCAGGCACATTTAGGAAGAGATGCCATGATCAGATCTTTTAAAATTGATTGGTTCAATCCAAAATTCAGACATGCCGCAGAAATTACTTGTCACAGGTGCGTCATCTGTCAACAGATGAACGCTGGAAAAGGAACAGTGGTAACTTTGAGCCACATTGGAAGAGCTGGAGGTCCATTTAACAAAATGCAAATGGATTTCATTGAAATGCCTGTTTGTGGAGGATTGAAGTACGTGTTGGTGATTGTGTGTGTTTTCAGTCATTGGATTGAGGCATATCCCACACGTAGGAATGACAGTCTTACAGTTGCAAAACTACTACTCAGAGAGTTAATACCAAGGTTCGGGTTTCCGGTTTCTATAGAATCAGATACGGGAAGACACTTCGACAATGAGGTGAATGAACTTTTGTGTGCCGCACTCAACATTGAGCAGAAGTTGCATTGTAGCTATCGCCCTGAAGCATCAGGACTAGTTGAACAGATGAATGGTACCTTAAAATCAAGAATAGCAAAAAGTTGTGCAGCAACAAACATGAAATGGCCAGATGCATTACCTCTAGTACTGATGTCTATGAGAAACACGCCAAATAAGAAAACGGGACTGTCCTCCATGAAATCCTCATGGGTAGAGCAATGAGGTTACCAGCGGTACCTGCAAATGCACTAGTGAATATTACAGATGATATGGTGTTGGATTTCTGCAAAAGTTTGGCTGACGTGATTCGCTCTTTCTCTCACCAGGTGGAAGCTAACACATTGCCACCAATCGGCGAACCAGGACACTCTTTGCAAGCTGGAGATTGGGTGGTTGTCAAGAAGCACGTGAGGAAATCGTGTCTTGAGCCACGTTGGAAGGGGCCATATCAAGTAATATTGACAACCACTTCTGCTGTGAAGTGTGCCGGGGTTCCCAACTGGATACATGCCAGTCACACAAAGAGGGTAATGTGTCCTGTTGAAGAGGAACTTGAAGATTCCGGTACAGCAACTTCAGGAGGAGAAGTCTCAGAGTCAGAGATTAGTCAAGAAAGATCTGAGACTACAGGAGAGCCCACTGAGAACAGCCTTGTCCCTCAAGCTGACAGTGAGTTCGAGAGAGGTGACAGAGTGCCTATCTCAGTTGAGGCAGCAGGAGAACTAAGACAAGGAGAGGTTCTCCCAGAAGTAGACAAATACAATTCAGAGCCTGAATACAGTGTAGAACCGGAAGACGACAGAGAAGGAGAAGTTGTAAATTCAAATCGAAACGGATCAGAGTCTTCTGAACCGGTTGCAAGTCCTTCAAGAGAAAACACCATATCACAAGAGGAGGGTGCAGTCCAACGTCCCGAAGGAAAACACCGAAACAAGACACACAGAGGTGATAATTGGCCAGACAAGTCACATCTTAGAATAAGAGAAATAGCAAACGAGACAATAATAGAAGAAAGCGATACCTCACAGGCAGATGATCTGAGTGAAGGAGAACAACAAGGTGAACGAAAATTAAAAAGAAAGAGAATAGCAAACCGAAGATATACAGGTCCTGAATGGGCATATGCTACAACCTCTGAATGGCAACAAGAATTCTTAGCATTCTGCTTTGATCGAGAAGTGCCAGTCCAATACTACGGTACCTGAAGGTATTCTACAAGAAAACTCGGATAAAAATTGAAATCGTGAAAGCTGAAAAGAGAAAGAGTCTTTAGAAAACTACCGGAAAGCGACACTAAACCTGGATTTGACTTCAAGAAACCTGATTACGACAAGCTGCTAACCTGAATTGACGAAAAGGGTCCTGGAGTGAGTGAAGACGCTGTAAAATACGCAGAAAGAGTTTGCCTTCTTGAGTTGATTGTTGATCTGCTATTCTGATTCTATACAAACATGGCTTATAGTAGCAAAGGAAGTAAGGTGTGTGGTTGGTTAGGACTTATGATAGGTGTTGTATGCGCAATAATGATTGTGGGAGTGATTGTAGGAATGCCATGGAGAGAGAGTGAAACTATTAATGCAACTTCAAAACCTGAGACTACTACTGCTAATAAACTATCACCGTGGGAGAAATTTGAGCAAGATGCCAGACATCTGCATGAGGGAACTAATGCAAAAGGGGAACTTTCAACTAATGTCTTCTACCGCTTACTAAATGAGTATGTGGAAACTATGGATGCGAAAGATTGTTATGTGTGTACTAAAATTCCTTCATCTGTGCAGGAGGGAGTTACTTATCATAGCCTCCCTCTTACTTATGGAATTAGCTGCAGCTTGCTATTAACAAGATTTTATGATCAAGAGCATGTGCAATACTTTTATTCAAATTTGGATGTTGTGTTTTCTTTTGTGCCTGTGATTGAATTCTTAAATAAGTTAGCTAAAAAGCATGATATTAAAATAGTTAGAGGATTCTTTGAGCCAACACTTACATTTGGAACTGCTTATGCACATCACAATAATTTGACTTGCTTACTGTCTCCTGTAGAGAAAAGCTTTTTAGATCACACAGATGATAGACGTAAAGCATTGAAAGAAAGGTTAGAAAAAGGCTTAGAAAAACGTACTTATGCAAATGATTATGCTTACACGACAATTAAAACACAAGGCAAATTAGCTATAGATGCATTACACGTAGGTAGACTGTGTATATATAGGCCAAAATCTGATCAAGACAATCTGTTTGTAGGTACGAGTGAATGTAGACATGTGTTTCTGTTTCAGAGTAAATGGACCTTTATGTTAAATGAACAAGACCCAGCGATTCCTGGAATCTATTACATCTGTGGGTTAAATGCATATTACCGTCTCCCTAAGGGATGGTATGCGACATGTTATTTGGGAATAGTATTCCCAAAGATATACCAGATTAATGACTTAAAACAAATACCTAAAACGTCTGAATTACAACATACTAGACAAAAGCGAGAATCAGTGGCGGCTGTCATTGGTGACATATTTGGAGCTATATTCCCATCAGTAGGGGTTATCTTAAATTCTATGAAAATTCAAAAGTTGTCTACTATTGTGGATAACATGCTGACAAATTTTACAGGAGCTATACTTCTGATGGATACTGAACTTGCTGCAGAAAGAGCTATGACTTTTCAAAATCGACTTGCTTTAGACATTCTTTTAGCAAAGAGTGGAGGTGTGTGCAAAATGCTTAATGAACGACATTGTTGTTCATTTATTCCAGATAACAGTAAGAAAATTAGAAGCATGCTTACTAACCTTACTAGAGATAGTACAAATTTGAAGGATCTAAAAGAACCTGGTGTTTGGGAAAAATTTGGAAAAGGAATTGCCCGAGTGGGAAGCTGGTTTACCAACATTTGGAATGGGGTACTTGCAAAAATTATGATAGGTCTATTAATTGTTTTGATTTGCCTATTAGGATTATGGGGGCATACAAAATTAATGACAAAATAAAAAGAAATTGGTCTAAAAGAGCCCGACAAAATGAAGAAAGTGAAAGAGAGAAAATGTTCAATGAAATATGGGAAAGCTCACATAAAGGGCAAGATGTTGAGATGCGTATCATGCGTAAGGTGAAAAATTAAGATCAAAAGATTGTGTGATGACGAGCGTCATCAGAGGAGGGACTGAGAGAGCGTAGTTTAAATATTACATATTATAGACATGAAATGCTTATGTTTAACAATGCTGCATTAATAATATTATTCATTGAAATGTATTCATAAACGTGGAGAATTGTTCACCTGTGTAAACTAATGTCAACTATAAGAAATAATCATTTATATTATGCCCAACTGAGCACATTAACACGTATAAAACTGCATTCATTAGAACTCGTATATCTTAAGTTAGCGTGAGTCGAGAACTAGCTGTGTAACTCTCATATTAAAGCGTATTTTTCTGTTTCTGCAGTGTGCTGACTTGCAAAAGACCATGAACCAGCAATTGTTCTTTTCTTCACCTATTTGCAACAATGCTAAATTCTCTCATCCGCATGCTAGTAGCTTTAGTATAAAATTTATGGACTTTGCAACAAACATGGACACTTTCAAGGACATTAAATCACGGAGAAGAGAACTCTTGACCCGAAGTGTGTGCCAGAAAATGAAGTAACCCCGGATATGTCACCTACGAAAAACGTCAATTATGAAGACCAATTAGGATTTAGAGAAATATCGTGAAATGACAAATGCATTACTTAATGTATAATTTGATTGGTTACCGATAGGGGGTGTAGTGACTGACCAATAGAATTTTGGGGGAATGTATTTTGGGAAAAGGGATAAAAAAAACATGACACAAGAGACAAAGGGCATTAGGTAGGGAATGATATCAATTGCATCCAGAAACTCTGTCACTCTATTTGGTGACTTGAGACTTAGACAACCATCCTTGCCCATAGACTCCCCGTTACAGTTTCCTCCTTAAGGGGAGAGTGTCCCTTGCCTTTAACTTAGATTGACTGACGGTGATCTAACTGATGTCCTGAAGACGAAGACTGATCCTGTATGCTGACCTATCTCGAGGAGGGTAATTATTGTTAATGAAATCTATTTTGTCTTTTCTTTTTAGGTACCAACTGCTGTATGTTTTGAATAGAGATCTTAGTTAGATGTTTTCCAAATTAATGTTCTAAATTGTTTTGCATGAAGCCCAACATGCTAATGCTAAGTTGAGGATAGATGAGGTATTCATTATGACTGACGGAACTGACGTGACTGACGTAGTGCTATGCTGATGTATCGCGATCTGTTCTTATTCGCATGATTATCTTATGTTCCTGATCTTTACATTATTGAAAGCTCATCATAGTTGTCATCTTGTGATTATGTTTATATGCTTCTTGGTTTTGAGATTAATGCATTTGCTATTAGATTGTAATCAATAGGGAATAAAATTCACTAATCTCCATTAAGGTGTGGTTATTCGTGACTGAAAGGTCATGATTGCGCCGAAGGTTTATTAATGACTAAAGTGAAATATATTTTGGTGTTAACTGTTGACAATGTTATTGACATATTGATTGACATATTGATCAGTTATCTCGTCTTACGGTGTCTCACCACTGGGTCCAAAGATTAATCGGCCTAAAACGAGTCCTGATGTGTATAAATTAACATAGACGGACGCGTTAACAGTAGCATTGCAGTCTTTCTTCCTGGCGGAGTATCCACAGGCCCAGAATTGTACTGAAGTGGTGCTGTGTTTGTCTCAGAATCAAGACTGGAATGTGTCTAGGAGTTGTTTCTGCTCCAGATATTTTGTTAGTTGTTGTTTAATGGCTTTTCCAGGGCTTTGGTGGGGAAAGGGAGATGGACGATTGGGTGGTAGTTTTTGAGTTCACTCAGGTTGGCAGATGGTTTCCTGAGGAGTGGCTTGGCTTCTGTATGTTTCCAGTCTTCAGGAAAGGTGGCTGTGCTAAGTGAGGAGTTGAAGAGAGTGATGAGTTAGCTGACGATCCTATGGCTTATAAGGTTGCAAATGTGGTGCAGGCAGGAGTCCTTGGGGGTTACTAAGTAAACATAGTTCATGATGGTAGTGTCCTGGGGAGTGAGCTGGTTCCATGATGTAAGTCGGTGGGTTTGGTAAGAGCGTGAAGGAAGTCTGAGAGCTTAGGTTAGGGTTCAAAGTTCTTATATATCCATTTTGCTATGGAAAAAGTTGGCTAGTCTGTCACTGTGAGAGAACAGGACTGATTGCAGAGGCCCCCTAACTTTTTGCCCCCATTTTCCACTTTTTGCTGGTGTTTTCCTGACTCTGATGGTGCCCTGGGTACTGCTAACCAGTCCCAGGGCCTGTGCTCTGTGTAAAATCAGTATGCAAATTAGGCTAATTATAATTGGCTAAGCCAACCTACCTATAAGTCCCTAGTATATGGTAGGGCATGTAGGTTTAGGGACCCCAGCATAGGAAGTGCACCTATAGGTACACTGCTGGGGTGCCCAGTGTCATTTTGAAGACAGGCCTGCCTTGCTGGCTGCTTTTAACTTAAAGTTATATGCAAATTCGACTTTGGAATTAAAAGTAGTTACAAAGTCTTAAACTACCTTATTTTTACATATAGGTCACCCCTAAGGTGTGCCCTTTGTGCCCCTAGGGCTGGGTGCCATGTACCTATAAGCAGGAACCTTATAAAAATAGTTGTATAAGCCCTGGTGAGGTAAAAACAGCCAAAGTTGTTTTTCCCTCATTGTAGAGATTGGCATCCATAGGCTAGAAAGGGGAGACTTTATTTTAATTTAAAAAGTTACCTTAAGTAAAAGATACCAGAAGTTTGGTATCAAATTAATTGTTATAATAAATCCCACAACTTCGAGTTGTGGGATTTAATATAACTTATTTAGGTAAAGAGTTTTAAACTTTACCTGAAAAGTTGCCAACTTCAGCCCTGCAGTGTTTTTTCTGCTGTGCTCTGATTGACCAGCCTCTGGCAGCCTGGCCAGGCTGAATTGATGAGGTGTGAAGTGGCCTGGCTTCACACAAAGAGATGTGCCTGTGGGAGGAGATCTCTCCTCAGCTGATGGTGAGGCAGGAAGGGGGTGGGCTGCCAAACTGGTCTTCAAAGGCCGAGAAGGACATTTGGAGCAACTCAGCAACACCCCCACATCCTACAAACTCAGACAATTAGGTCCCCCTTGATTAGATTAGGAGAGGGCAGGAGAGGGGTGTGTTTAGGATTTTTAGCCACACCAGTGGGTGGGCTCAGCCAGATGTAACCTCCAAAAATCACTTTCAGCCATGATGGATTTTTGAGGAATGTTGCTCCCTTGGATTGATTTTTGCCACACTTCCCAGGAAGTGGCCATCACAGGGGGGAGGACCCTGCACCTGATTGGAGATTTCACCCAGGAGTAAAGATAAAACTGGCAGACCTGCACCCACACCTCAGTTCCTTACCAGATCCCTACCAGGAAGAACTACAGAAGAATAAGGACTGCCCTGCTGGACCACTGGCCTGCACCTGGACCCTGCACTCTGGAGGACTGCACCAGCAGCACACTTGGGCTTCACTACAAGAAGGACTTTGCCTGGCTTCAACTGGTTCAAGGAGGGACTCCCTGTTTGCTACAGGTGAAACATTGCTAACCAGAGTGCCCTGCACCAATTCCTGAAGAAACCAAGCAGCTGATCACTGTCCAGTGGCCAAAAAGGAGTTTGCGCTATGTGCATTCTAGGAGTTGTAGTCCACACCCCCAAGGAGCATCTCAGAGCTTCTGGAACCTTGGGGTGAGCTGTGGACCCCAAAAGAACCTTAAAAGAACATTTGGAGAAGTTTTGGAAAAAAGCTCCATAGAGGGACCGACCCACCGTGGCAACTCTATCCGGCTTGCCCCAACCGCGACCCGGCCTGACTTGCAGGTTCGTCGTGGTGAAGAAAATCTCCCAAAAAGAGATTAAGTCCGAACGTAGGAAGTTGACCAGGACCTCCCAGCTAGCGTATCCGACGAGGGCTCCAAGGACGTGGGATCAAGATCCAGGTTTGCCCCGGTCGAAGGATTTTCACTAGAAAAAACGACTAAGTCCAAAGGTAAAAATCTCCACTGAGGGTAACCGCGACGTGTACCCGGAGAAGAGTTCCAGGAGGTCGGGTTGGACTGGCAGGTTCATCCCGCTGAAGAAAATCTTCAGAAAAACGACTAATTCTGAAAGGAAACGTTTGACCAGGGCCTCCCGCAGGCTATAGCCGAGCTGGGCTCCATCACGGTTGGCCTTAAACTTTGACTTAGCCCAGGTCGAGGTGCAACCAGATGACCAGATTGGCACTTTTTGTTTCTAGGCGCTAGAAAACAATAATTCTATAAAAATTAATATCTCTGGTTCCCCTTATGTGATTTTATTTGTTTTTGTGTCATTTTAAATATAAAAATACAATTTATTTTTATAGATTGATTTTGGATTTTTAAACTGTTTCCTGTGTTTTATTTAATTACTGTTTTGTGATATTTGAATGCTTTACACTCTGTCTCCTAAGTTAAGCCTTGTTGCTGGTGATGAAGCTGAAATGAAGGTTTTACATTTATTAGCGCTTAAACGTAGTGTAGCAATAATCATGTGTGACTTTAACCGAACTAATAAAGATTGTACGGGGACAAAATGTGCCCTCAGAGTAGTTTGCCAACCTTTATAAGCGTTCTTTATATAACGTGATGTATTAGAAATGCACTAATCCGACATAATCGTAAACGTACACCACGATTTGCTTGTTTGAAATGCTTTAGCTTAGCATAACTTTAGTGGAGGCTTTGGCCTAGTTGCCCGGTCTCACGATTTAGATGCTCGTATTTTTCCAATGTGCTAATAAACGTGTATTTTTGCTTGAAGCTGTACTTTTCCACTGAGATCGTTCACATGCTTATCTTAAGGTTTCGTGCCAGCCTGGCATATTTTCTCTTTACTCCAAGGTCGATCTGCAGGTGCGGACAATGGAAGCTCTGAAAGTGAGTTAATTGGTATAAAATGTTGCAACTTGCGTACCCGTCTCCAAGGATAATGTATGCTTAAGTAAAAGCTTGAGAACTGTCGTTTTTGATTGGACAATTTGAAGCTAACCTATGAACCCTCCAATGGAAGACCCTACTGGATTTGAACTGTTGTCTATAAAAACCAGGTGCACGAGAGGAAAGTAGCCATTATTGGACATCCCGCCATTTTGCAGGACATTGCAGCTATTATGGCCCACCTTGCTGCGACGCCATTTTGAAAGAAACTTTGATGCTTTCTCTAATCGAGAGAAAGAGACTTTAATGATTCTTGCCCTAGAGACTTTAACTTTGATCCCTTTGCATGAAGTGGTAGTTTTATTTTGCCGCCGTGAGGCAATTGCCCCGTCCACCCCTGCCCCTTTGCCCCGTCCCATGCTGATCGAAACGGTACCCACGCTGATCGAGAAACGGTACCTGTGAGACGAAGACTTCCTTGAATGCTGATTGTAATTGGTAAATATGAAAGGAAATTGTACAATTGCATTGTGTTTCTTTTAGGTAACCAACTGCTGATTTTGATAAGGGCCCTAGCTAGGAGTTTTTCTAAATTAATGTTGCTAAATTGTTTTTGCATGAAGTCCCACATGCCGATGCTAATTTGAGGTTAGATGAGGATTCCTTTTGTTGCACGATGCAATTTGAGACCTTGTTATGCTGACTAAATGTATGCAATTAGCTAATTACAGATTATAGTTTTAGTGATTTGCATTGCTATTATCAAATGCCTTGTTATTCAAATGCTGCATAGACTGCACTTGTTCCGCCGTTATGGACAGCTATTAATGTTCATTTATGTTTATCATTTGGTGTTGAGACACATCTATATTGTGCTAGCTTTGTTAATATAGGGAAATAAATTCACTAACTTTGAATAAACTGGTGTGGTTATTCCTGACTGAAAGGTCAGGGTTCGCCGAAATGTATTCTGGATTAATTGTTGAGTGTTATGTTGATCAGGGTATTGCTTATGTTCGTTATTGATTATTGATTTGATCAAATTGACCGATATAGAGTAAGGAGAGTCCCACTTAGCCAAAAGATTCATCGGCCTAAAGAGCGTCCAAATACAGGTAAATTATTAGTATGGAACGCTCTATCAGTAGATGGTAGCAGAGGACGGTTTCGCCTTTTGGGACCCCGTACTCTTAAAGTACATGGTGTTGAATTAACGGTTACGCCTTTTGAGACCCCATTCGAGAAGTTGAATTAGATTTTTCTTGGATAAAACTGATAGAGAAAATGATGATGGGCTAGGTCCACCGCGACTTTCCCGGGATCTCGGAGCTTGCGAATGGAGAGAATGGAGGTGTGAGATCAGCGTTGGCGGTACTAGTGATGGTATGAGAGAAGTTAGGGTTTTGCGCTTGCACAGCTTATTGCCGCAGATTGTGTGAAAAGGTTGCGAGGAATTTTTTTCTTTTAGAGGATAGCGGAGGTGCGACTCCGAGTGTAGAAGTAGGGAAGTCGTCGAACTTCATAGAAATAGCGGAGGTGCGACTCCGAGTGTGAGAGTAGGGAAGTCGTCGAACTTCATGTGCGTGTGGCGCTTTGTGCATAAAAAGGTCCACGTGGTTGTTGTTGTTGAGACGGGCCCTGCGAGGTCAAGAGACTCCGGAGTATGTTGTTTTATGTTGTGGTCTGGGCGGTTTAGTAGGTTGATCGGGCGTGGTCAACGAGTCGGTACGTGTGTTAAGGGAGTGAAAGGAACTTCGACTTCGGGCTTTGACAAGATTCTAAGTGCACTAGAATAGATCACTGACAAGTTGAGAGCAGTCTGCGGGTCAGATTTGCTTGCGAACGTGGGGACCGAGAAAGATGGAATAACTGCCGAGGCTAGTGAAAAATCCCTAAGGTCCTGAAGCGATTGTGTTACCCTTCCTGTAGTAAACCGACAGATCTGTTTTATATTTTTGGTAGCTCGCGATACATGCAAGAAGTTGTTACGAGAGGAGCTGAGTGAAGGAGGACAAGCCGCGAGGCTTTGTCAGCCGCAGTGTGTGACGTCACTAGGAGCCGCGCTGGGATAGGTTGGTTGAAGAGAAGGGTCGCGCACGGATTGGACGCAGTCCGTGGGGCTCGATTGGAAGGGGAAAGGCAAGCGAAGAGCATTCCGGGAATTAAATTCACCTATTGATTACAAACTTTGTGAAATAAAAGACGAGAAAATGAATTTTTTTAAAGCATTAAGGAGTGCGATGAAGGGGGAGTCTTACATTAAAGCGAGCGTAGGAGAGGAGACGCCACCCGAAGGTACACCAGCTTACATTGTAATGGAGGAAAAAGGGGTAGCTCCGTGCCTTTGGCTAAAGCAATGGCACAAACTGACAGAGAAACATGGGAGCGTAGCGTTCCCGATCCATGGGACATTCAATATAAGGATCCTAGAGAATTTGAGATTCGCGATGTACGACATGAAGGTACCTCCAAGGCCAGCACAGTTTGAGGCTCTAGCTATTTGGGAACTAATGGCTAGACAGCAACAGCAAAAGAAGTTCGAGACAAGGATAAGGAAGGTAGAAAAGACACTAGCGGACGATTGTGGTTCCGGCAGATTTGTGGGAGGATTGCAAAAGAGCTGTAGGTTGGCCGACAAGTGAACCAGAGAGAGACAGGGATACGGGTGCACCATCACCCATGGTGATGAGCCTGTACTATAAGGTGATTGAGCATTTGAAGGCGAAGGTTCCCGCGAAAAATGTGGATTGGCAGAAGATTGATCGAACGGCCCAAGAGGCTAAAGAGTCGATTCATAGTTACTATGAGAGGTTGTTGAAGGCGTTCAAGAACTACAGTGGGACGGAAACAATAGAGGCGAAGGACATGCTTCATTTTGTGTTTAGATTTGTGGAAGGGCTGAGACCAGAGATAAGTCAGATGATAAAGTCGCATTTGATTTGCTGGCAATCGAAACCGATTGATGAGGTGTTGAATTATGCGAAATACTGTAGCGACGAAATTGAAGTGAAACAGAAAAAGTTGAAAGAGAAAGTGATGATGATGCAGCTTAAAGCAGCTCAGACAGGTCTGCAAGGTTTGCAAGGGATGCAAGGGTTCCAACAGCAGGTACCGCAACCGCAGCCGCAGTTGCAGGGAAATATGATGTTTCAGCCACAGGCGAGAGGCAGAGGCAGAGGAGGTTTTGTGAATAATGGTCCGGATTTGAATACTGTTGTGACTTCGAATGGTGTGCAGGCATTGAAAAAGGTGATGCTGTGTCACGTGTGCGGAATCGTCGGTCATTGGAAACGCGAGTGCCGATGGTGGTGCAGGAAGGTGCAGGTGCAGGTGTTGGTCAGCAAAACAATGATGTCAAAGCATTTCAGACAATGAGGGGACCGAAAATGAGAGGTCCAAACCCAAATTTTCAGACCGTAAATCAGTTGCAGGAATTACAGCCCATGCAGCCGCAGCAGATGCAGATGCCCCGTATGCAGATGACGCAAATGCAGCCAATGCAACAGCAGTTACCCATGGTACCTAATCAGCAAATGCAAATACCTTTGGCACCAATGAGTCAGCAGCAAGTGATGGTTCCTCCACAGGTCTCGGGTCAGGTAATGAGTACAAATGGCACCGTACAACAGTTCCCATTACACAGTGAGGATGGAATAAACAATGTATGGGAGAGTGAAAGTTCAGGAGAGGAAGGAGATTGTGTGCTTGCAGCATCCTTGGAAGTTGATCAAAAGGGTCTGTACGTAGAGGGAAGAGTAATGGGTCATCGTGTCTCATTCTTGGTTGACACGGGAGCCACATGTTCAACAGTTAAGAGCAGTGAAGTACCAAATTTGCCACTCTCAGGGAGCACAGTTCAAGTGGTGGGAGTAGCAAACAGGCACCTGACGAACCCAATCACAGATCCGGTACCAGTCAGCATTGGCAACTATCAAGGGTTACATAAATTTGTGGTATGTGACTCAAGCCCGATAGCACTGTTTGGGAGAGACCTATTGTGCAAGTTGGGATGTTCGATTATGTGTTCGAACGAGGGAATTAAAATTCAGACGAGCAGTGATGGGGAAGAAGAGGACAGTGTAGAGGGGGATGAGATGGAAACCGTCGATGAAGAGTATCCTCTGATTTGTCTCTTCCCGATGATAACTGAAGACGATATTCCAGCTGAATTACGGGAAACAGTCGGAAAGGAAGTGTGGGATATGACAGGGAAAGAGGTGGGATTGATGAAAGGAGTGGAACCAGTGAAAGTGACTGTAAAGCCCAATGCAATCTTTCCCCAGACCCCACAATACCACATGGCACAAGACACCCTCATGAAAGTTGCCCAACTCATTGACGAATTTGTAAAACAGGGAGTACTGAAAAAAGTGTTAAGCAGTCCATGTAATTCACCAATCATGGGACTAATAAAGCCGAGTGGAAAGGTCCGAATTGTACAGGATTTGAGAAAAATAAATGACATCATAGTCAAGTGTTGCCCTGTGGTACCAAATCCAGCTGTGATAATGTTTCAAGTCCCTTGCGATGCCGAGTGGTTCTCGGTCATCGACTTGTCACAAGCATTCTTTTCTGTGCCTCTTCATGAGGACAGCCAATTCCTCTTTTGTTTCAAATTCCTAGGCAGAGTGTACAGTTGGTGTCGAATTCCTCAAGGGTTTTCTGAGTCACCGTCAATATTCAATCAGGTTCTAAAGAAAGACTTGGAAGCATTAGAATTGCCATTCGAATCAACCCTAGTACAGTACATCGATGACTTGCTGATTGCATCAAAGACAGAAAGTGGCTGCACAGCCGATAACATTGCCCTGTTGAACCATTTGGGAAGGAATGGACACAAGGTGTCTCCTTCCAAGTTGCAGTTCTGTCAGAAGAAAGTGAAATACTTGGGTCACCAGATAGAAAAAGGGTCACGGAGAACAATGAAGGAAAGAATAACAAGTGTACTTCAAATGAGTCCACCAAAGATAAGGAGGGAGGTGAGGAAGTTTTTGGGAATGGTGGGTTACTGTCGTCAGTGGATTCCCAACTTCTCAACTCTAGCAAAGCCTTTACTGAAACTGACCCAGAAGGATGCCTTGGGTCAAATTGAGCTGAAAGGAGATGAGATGGATGCTTTTATCGAATTGAAAGAATGCATGTGCAGGGCTCCAGCTTTAGGTATGCCTGACTACACAAAACCTTTCACATTGTTTTGTCATGAACGTGATGCATGTTCTTTGTCTGTCTTGACCCAAGCCCATGGTGGCATAAACAGACCAGTAGCGTATTTTTCAGCTACTTTGGATCCGGTCGCAGCAGCACTTCCAGGGTGTTTGCGCGCCGTAGCAGCAGTTGGTATCAGCCTCACTCAGAGTGAAGGAATAGTGATGGGACACCCAGTAACAGTCATGGTCCCTCACTCAGTTGAGATACTTTTGACCCGCTCCCGAACGCAACACATGACTGGAGCAAGACTCACAAGGTATGAAACGATAATTCTGGGCTCACCGAATGTGCAGCTGAAAAGGTGCACTACGTTGAATCCAGCAACCTTGCTTCCTGGTGAAAATGCTGAAATTGAGAATGCTGAAGACGTCGAGCATGACTGCCTTCAGGTGACTGAATTTTGCACAAAACCTCGACCTGACATTAAGGATACTAAGCTTGATGAAAATGACCAAATTGTTTTCGTTGATGGTTCATGTCTAAGAGATGGGATGGGAATTTTGAAAGCAGGATATGCTGTATGTACTGTAACAGGTGTCTTGGAAGCGTCCTGGCTTCAAGGAGTCTATTCTGCACAAGTAGCAGAACTTGTAGCCCTTACAAGAGCATGTCAACTGTCTGCATTGATGAAAGTCACCATTTACACTGATAGTCAGTACGGGTTTGGAATTGTGCACGACTTTGGACAACTATGGTCACAGAGAGGTTTCCTGACTTCTTCAGGATCCCCAGTAAAAAACGGGGAGAGAATAAGGGAATTGTTACACGCCATTCAAATGCCAGCCGAAGTTGCAGTGGTAAAGTGTAGTGCTCATACAAAAGGACAGGACTATGTTACTCTGGGAAATGCATATGCGGATCAAGTCGCAAGATTTTGTGCCTTGAACTGTATATTACTCAGGGATGAATGGAATTCGATAAGTGAACCAGAACTCGAACCAGCTGAAGCATTTGCCTTGAAGGTCGTAGATACAATAGATGAACTAAAAGCATTACAGAATAACGTCAGGGAGGACGAAAGAGATTCCTGGATTAAATCACAATGTATAAAGAGACCAGATGAGTTATGGGTTTCAAATGAGGGAAAATTTGTTTTGCCAAATAGTCTCTTATCGCAGCTTGCGCGGTTCTATCATGGGCAGGCTCACCTAGGGAGAGATGCCATGATAAGATTGTTCAAAACTGATTGGTTTAACCCCAGATTTCGCCAAGCTGCAGAAGCAGTTTGCCATCGATGTGTCACTTGCCAGCAGATGAACCCAGGGAAGGGGACGGTTGTGAACGCGAGCCACATTGGCAGAGCCAGTGGCCCGTTTAGTAGGATGCAGATGGACTTCATTGAGATGCCTGTGCATGGAGGTTTGAAGTATGTGTTGGTGATTGTGTGCATTTTTAGTCACTGGATTGAAGCATACCCCACACGTAGAAATGACAGGCTTACAGTTGCAAAGCTATTGTTGAGGGAGTTAATACCACGTTTCGGATTCCCGATCTCTTTAGAATCAGATAGAGGAAGTCACTTCAATAACGAGGTGATAAAGTTACTCTGCGAAGCGCTGAACATTGAGCAAAAACTGCATTGTAGCTATCGCCCTGAAGCATCAGGACTGGTGGAGCAGATGAATGGTACACTGAAATCAAGAATGGCGAAAATATGTGCATCGACAAATTTGAAATGGCCTGACGCATTGCCCTTGGTGTTAATGTCAATGAGAAACACCCCTGACAGAAAGACTGGATTGTCTCCGCATGAGATTCTCATGGGCAGGGCTATGAGACTTCCTGCAGTTCCCGCAAACGCGCTTTTGAATATTACAGATGATATGGTGTTAGACTACTGCAAGGGCCTAGCTGACGTGGTTCGCTCTTTCTCTCACCAGGTGGAAGCGACCACCTTGCCACCGATCCAAGGTCCAGGACACGCACTGAAAGCAGGTGACTGGGTCGTGGTAAAGAAGCACGTGAGAAAGTCGTGTCTGGAACCCCGTTGGAAAGGCCCTTTCCAAGTGATCCTGACGACAACTACCGCTGTGAAGTGTGCGGGAGTTCCCAACTGGATTCACGCCAGTCACACAAAGAAAGTGTTGTGTCCCACAGATGAGGAAGTTGAAGCGCTGAAACTGCCAGTGCCTGATAAAACAGTGCTGAATGCTGGGAAAGAGCAAAACCGAACTGAAAGCGAACAGGCAGAAACAGGAGAGAGAGAAACATTCTCTGAGGACGAAGCAACAGACTCACTTGGGGAAGACCAAGGAGAAACCTCAGACAGCGACGAAGCAGCTGAAGGTGACAAAGAGCCTGAAGCAGCTGAGGGTAGCAAAGAGCCTGAAGCAGCTGAAGGTGACAAAGAGCCTGAAGCAGCTGAAAGTGATAAAGAGCCTGACGAAAGTAAAGGTGACGAAGGGCTCGAAAGAGGTGGAAAAGTAGGAGAGCCTGATCAGAGGAGGGCTTTCCCAGAAGCAGACGATACAGAAAAAGAAAAAGAGAACGTGATTGATTCCCCAGAAGGAGGGGACAAGGCAGAACAGAACGAGAAAGTTCAAGCTTCCACAGAAAAGATCGCAGGTCCATCAAATGGACACGGTGCAAAGAGGAGACTAAGTATATCACCAGTAAAACAGAGAACTAGAGAAAGTTTGAATGACGGAGAAAGGCCAAAAGTGAAAGAGAAAAGAAAAGAAGTGACTGTCGTGGTACCAACCTCAAGTGAAGGAAAAGATTTGGCCAAAGAGGAAAGTACCAGTGAGGCAGAATCGAAAAGAGAAGCAAAATTGAAAAGGAAAAGGATACCAAACAGGAGATATTCCGGTCCAGAATGGGCATATGCAGTCAATGATGATTGGACTGACGAATTTGTATCTCTAAGCCTCGAGAACGAAGAAGAAGAGATACCAATAGAAAAGAAAAGTTTTATGGACTCTGTCGATTGAAAGAGTGATAAATGACATCGCTTGCTACAATATAACGTGATACGAACAACCAGCTGAGACATTGCTAAACCGGATGAGACATTTGCTGAACCGATAAAAGACTGAGTTATTGATTGAACTTTGAAAAAAAATAAAAAAATAAAAAAAGAGTTCCGAATTGAGACTGAGTTATTGCCGAATTGAGACAAATGCTGCTAACCGATAAGTGACTGGCCTCTTGAAGAGAACTGTGTGAACATTGCGCTCGTTCAGCTTTGTAACTGAATTGCTAAATCGTTTCTTTCATAGGTGCTTCTAGCTCTCTGATTCTATACAGATCATGGCTACACAAAACAGTAGAGTGAAATATTGTAAATATGCGTGTATAGGCTTGATAATTGCATGTGTACTAATAATAATGGCAATTGTGCTTGGAATGCATGGTAAGAGTGAGTATGAGAAAATTGATGCTTCTACCTTTGCTCCTGTTACTGTCACTGAACTAACCGCATTGAAAAGACTAGAATTAGATGAGAGACACTTGCATGATAAGAAGGAGCTTTCGTATAACGTTTTCTATCGCTTGCTAACAGAATATGTTGAGACTATGGATGCGAAAGATTGTTATGTGTGTACACAGATACCGACATCAGTAAAGGAAGGGGTGACTTATCACCACATGCCTCTTACATACGGGATTACATGTAGTATAGTAATGTCTAGATTTTATGGTCAAACTAACATACAGTATTTTTACTCGAATTATGATGTTACCTTTGCATATGTTCCTATAATAGCGCAGCTAAGCCAGATTGCTAAAGATTGGGATGCTAAAATAATGAGGGAATTTTTCGAGCCAATGCAACCTTTTGAAACGGCTCACGCTCATAGGGAAAATCTTACCTGCTCGCTCTCTGCAGTAGAAATAAGCTTTTTAGATCGCACAGATGATAGAAGGGCACAAATGAATGCGAAATTAGAAACAGAGCTGAGTAAGAGGACTTCAGTAGATAATTATGATTTTGCCGCAATAAAAACACAAGGGAGAATAGCTTTAGATGCTTGGCATGTAGGGAAATTTTGTATATATCGAGGTGAATCTTATTATGATAACATTTTCGTAGGAGCGAGTGAGTGTAAACATACGTTTATCTTTAAGGCCAAATGGACATTCATGATGAACGGACTTGACCCTGTCATTCCAGGTGTATATTACATTTGTGGGTATAATGCCTATTATCGTCTTCCAAAGGGATGGTGGGGGAGATGTTATTTGGGTATAGTGTTCCCAAAGGTTTATCAACTGGATGACCTATCGATGATTTCAAAGACATCTGGATCCCATCGTATCCAGAAAAGAGAGACCGCAGCTGCTGTGGTAGGAGATATATTTGGAGCCATGATTCCTTCATTGGGAGTTGTGCTGAATTCCATCAAAATAAGAAAGTTGTCTACTATAGTGGATAACATGTTGACAAAGTTTTCAGGAACTATAATTCTGATAGATGCTGAACTTGCAGCGGAAAGAGCTATGACTCTTCAAAATAGGCTTGCTTTAGACATTCTTTTAGCAAAGGATGGCGGTGTTTGCAAAATGCTTGGTGCGCGCCACTGTTGCACGTATATTCCCGACAACAGTGTGAAAATTAAAACTATGCTTGCTAATCTAACAAAAGAGAGTGCAGATTTGAAGGAACTGAAAGAACCAGGAGTGTGGGAGAAGGTTGGAAAAGGACTTGCTTCAGTGGGACATTGGATTGGGGGAATTTGGAATGGAATATTACTAAAAATAATACAGGGAATATTAATAGTACTGATTTGCATATTTGGAATTTGGGGAATAAAAAGGGGAATAATAATGATTATGGAAAGAATTAAGAGAAGAAAGGAAGAGAAAGTGATGAAAAGAATGGCAGAAGAATACAAAGCGAAAACAAGGGGAATTAAAAGGAAAAGAGAACTGACAGAATTTTAATGGAATAAAATTTGTGGGCATGATTTGGTGTGATAACAAGTAGTCATCAGAGGAGGGATTGATGAAGCTGAAATGAAGGTTTTACATTTATTAGCGCTTAAACGTAGTGTAGCAATAATCATGTGTGACTTTAACCGAACTAATAAAGATTGTACGGGGACAAAATGTGCCCTCAGAGTAGTTTGCCAACATTTATAAGCGTGCTTTATATAACGTGATGTATTAGAAATGCACTAATCCGACATAATCGTAAACGTACACCACGATTTGCTTGTTTGAAATGCTTTAGCTTAGCATAACTTTAGTGGAGGCTTTGGCCTAGTTGCCCGGTCTCACGATTTAGATGCTCGTATTTTTCCAATGTGCTAATAAACGTGTATTTTTGCTTGAAGCTGTACTTTTCCACTGAGATCGTTCACATGCTTATCTTAAGGTTTCGTGCCAGCCTGGCATATTTTCTCTTTACTCCAAGGTCGATCTGCAGGTGCGGACAATGGAAGCTCTGAAAGTGAGTTAATTGGTATAAAATGTTGCAACTTGCGTACCCGTCTCCAAGGATAATGTATGCTTAAGTAAAAGCTTGAGAACTGTCGTTTTTGATTGGACAATTTGAAGCTAACCTATGAACCCTCCAATGGAAGACCCTACTGGATTTGAACTGTTGTCTATAAAAACCAGGTGCACGAGAGGAAAGTAGCCATTATTGGACATCCCGCCATTTTGCAGGACATTGCAGCTATTATGGCCCACCTTGCTGCGACGCCATTTTGAAAGAGACTTTGATGCTTTCTCTAATCGAGAGAAAGAGACTTTAATGATTCTTGCCCTAGAGACTTTAACTTTGATCCCTTTGCATGAAGTGGTAGTTTTATTTTGCCGCCGTGAGGCAATTGCCCCGTCCACCCCTGCCCCTTTGCCCCGTCCCATGCTGATCGAAACGGTACCCACGCTGATCGAGAAACGGTACCTGTGAGACGAAGACTTCCTTGAATGCTGATTGTAATTGGTAAATATGAAAGGAAATTGTACAATTGCATTGTGTTTCTTTTAGGTAACCAACTGCTGATTTTGATAAGGGCCCTAGCTAGGAGTTTTTCTAAATTAATGTTGCTAAATTGTTTTTGCATGAAGTCCCACATGCCGATGCTAATTTGAGGTTAGATGAGGATTCCTTTTGTTGCACGATGCAATTTGAGACCTTGTTATGCTGACTAAATGTATGCAATTAGCTCATTACAGATTATAGTTTTAGTGATTTGCATTGCTATTATCGAATGCCTTGTTATTCAAATGCTGCATAGACTGCACTTGTTCCGCCGTTATGGACAGCTATTAATGTTCATTTATGTTTATCATTTGGTGTTGAGACACATCTATATTGTGCTAGCTTTGTTAATATAGGGAAATAAATTCACTAACTTTGAATAAACTGGTGTGGTTATTCCTGACTGAAAGGTCAGGGTTCGCCGAAATGTATTCTGGATTAATTGTTGAGTGTTATGTTGATCAGGGTATTGCTTATGTTCGTTATTGATTATTGATTTGATCAAATTGACCGATATAGAGTAAGGAGAGTCCCACTTAGCCAAAAGATTCATCGGCCTAAAGAGCGTCCAAATACAGGTAAATTATTAGTACGGAACGCTCTATCACTCGTTGCCAAGCTACCAAGGGTTGAGCTGGGTTTAATTTATTGAGACCTAACTGGACCTAAGTGGAGGTTGGTGGCCTATTGCTAAGTGTAGGTACTCACCTGCCCTTACCAATAACCCATTTTCCAACAGTCACATAGCTCTTGGGAGAGGGTGATGCTGTTTTCTGTGATGATATTGAAGAGGTCTTTGCTGTGGTTGAAACTGAACACAATGTGGTCGGCTTGGGCTTTCCTCTTTGTCTCTCTCACTGGTCAGTGGTATAGGTTAAGGGAGGTTTTGAAAGTTTTCCTGTCTGAGGTGTCCTTGCTTGCTTTAAAGTTACTTGCAGTGGTATTTTGCTGTTTACAGTTCCTTGATGTACCATATTGCCCGCTTGGTGGATCTCTGTGTCTGATGGCCTTGATGGGAGCAATGATGTTGGTACAGCTGGTGATCCAGGAGTTGAAGTTTTTGACCACTTGGTCCAGGTTTGACCAGGAGTCAAAGTTTTAGACCTCTTAGTCCAGGTTTGATGCAGGGTTAGGGCATGATGAGTTTAGGGCATCACCTCATTGGCTCTCTGATACTTTGCTACAGCTGTGCTGAGGGCTTCTGTGTGGCTCAGAAGTGGAAGTCCAAGGGATGGAGATGTTGAAGTGTACAATGGAGTAATCGGTCCTGATGAGTTCAGTGATATGGCTGTACTTGATCCTGGAGGTGATGATCAGGTCCAGCATGTGTCCTGTGTTGTGGGTGGGGTCGGTGATGAGTTGGGTGAATCTGATGTTATTCATACTGTTGAGGAGGCTGGCAGTGTTGGTGTTATTGAGGTGGAAATTCAGATCTCCGAGGAAGATGTAGTCTTTGGAGTCAATATTGAAAGGTGTGATGAAGTAGGGGATGATGGTACAGAATCTGGGGTGTGGTCCAGATGGTCTGATGATGAGGGTCCCTCTGATGGCGGTTTTCCAATATGTTTGGAGTTTGAAGTTGAGGTGTTCCATGATCTGGATAGAGTCTTCTGTCTTGTGGTGCAGTGGATGTTTCTTTGTGGATGATGGCGATCCCTCCTCAAGGTTAGTTGGTGCAGTATTGGTGTGTGATCTTGTCTCCATTGGGTGTTGTTATGGTGATGTCAGGAAAGGTTGCGGATGTGAGCCATATCTCAGTGAGAAAGAAGACATTGGGGATGAGGTTGGTGATGAGGTCCCCGATCTCTGTTGCATGTATACAAGGTGAGCCTGTGTTGAGGAGGAGGAAAGCAAGTTGTTGTGAAGTAGGTAAGTTGTGCTGTTTGGTTCATGTGGTGGTGGATGGTGTGTTGGTGAGGGATCTGATGATGCAGGAGAAGGAGTAGTGGATGTAGGAGAATAGCCTGTGGATTGAGGGGAGGTGCAGCAGCAGTGGTTGTCGTTGCGTCCATGGTTCGATGCTGAGAGGAGGGAGAGGCACTAGGTGGCAGTGGGTTGGGCTAGTGGAAGGCGAGAAAGGGGTGGCAGCAAAACAAGCAGGATAAAAAGGAGGGAGAAAAAGGAGGGAATAGGTGGGAGAAAATAGAGGGAACATCAAGGCACAGAAAGGCATAAAAAGGGAAAGGCACTATGGCAAAGGAAAAAGAGGCAAAAGGCTAAGACCAGAAGAATTAAAAATCAAGCACATGGAGGGTGAGAATTCGGCTGAATGGGGTCCAACAGGGGCGGCTCCTCCTTGAGGGTGGAGGAGCATTGCACCCCTCCAGCAGCGGCAGCTGCAAAACCTTTATAAAGAAGTGATAAAACAGTGTTTATTATTGTTTCCTTGTAAAGGGTCGGGCCACAGGGGTGATGAGTGTGAGGGGGAATGCTGAGCACTCCCCCTCAGAGCGCATGTGTGTTTGGCCAACTGCCTGAGGCCGGCCAAACACACATGCACACAGGGCTCTCTCCAGCCCAGCAGCAGAGTTGCTGGGCTGGAGAGAGCCTGCACAGGCTCCCAGTCTGCCTGGGAGCGCCATGGCTGTAGCTCCGAGCCAATCCTGACTCTGCTTTTTCCTGTCAGGTTTGGCCCCAGGAGAGGCTGGGAGCCTGTGCCTGCAGCCAGCAGAGGAGCGGGACGCTGCACAGCATGCGCAGATTTCAGATAAGTTTATTTTCTTTTTTCTTTTTTTTTATTAATAGTCCCCCTGCAAACCCCCCTGTTCTCCCCTCGGTGTGCTGCCCATCCCCCTCTAATACCACAAGCCCCACTGGGGTCCAACAGTGAGCGATAGAGTTGGGCCTGAACCTGTTCAATTGGTTACATGCTGCAGCCTCCATTAAGTAGGTCCTGGAAGGAGGGAGGGGTGCTGGGTGCAGGTGACGTTATTTGGTGGCAGGCAAAATGCAGCAGCAAAACAAGCAGGAGAAAATGTAGGGAGGAAAAGGAGAGAAAAGAAGTGAGAAAAAGGAGGGAAAAACAAGGCTCAAATGGAATTGCAGTAAGGCAAAGGAAAAAGCACAAAAGGCAAAGACTAGAACAAGAAAAATAGAAAGCACACGAAGGGCAAGAATCTGGCTTATTGGGTGCAGACAGCAAGAAGGAGAGCTGAGCCTGGGAGCCATTCAATTGGGTTGCTCTGCGACCCTTTACACATCTGTTGGGCTATATAAATCGGAGTGGCAGAACCAATTCCAATTGACCCATTTGTATCTAAGTAGGTACAGACAGCTTTGCAATTTTCTGCTTTATGTAATAAATTGGATATATTTGAGTCCACTATTAGTCATAAATTGAACTGTATGTTTTCAAAAGGATGTAAAATTCAATGGGAAATGTTCACAAAGTTAAATTTACACATGTAAATTTACTCTGGTGTAAATCTACTCCTGCTTGTGGATATAAATCTACACTTTTGTGCTATTCACCTTTTATGATTGAGGATTTACACTGAGGTGCAGATTCACATGTCTCCACCTCAGATCAAGAAGGGGAAACATTGCAGTCCCCATCCAGGCACAGTGTTGTTATCAATGATGCGAATTCAGATGCTGAAATCATGTTATCAATGATGTGATAGAACATGTAAAGAGTGATGTAATATGTATTGTCATAAGCGGTACATGACAAGGCAACAAATTATAATTAATTTAGGGCTTGAGTTAGTTACTTAAAATAACAATTGGGAATTTTGGTGGTTTCGTTCTCTTTAAATGGCATGTTTTAAATTACATTTTCACCTAACCATCATGCCCCTTTAACCTTAGTTTTTTTCAATGAATTTCAAAGGTATTTTTACATGTAAAATAAAACTACAATTCCTAACTATAACATTCAATTAAACCTTTTTTTTCCCTAGGGAATTTAATGTAAATTAATATTTTATTACCATGTGTAACTCCAACAATGCACAGCTCACGGCCATGCATGTTGTGCAGTTGGCTGCAGGGCCTGCCCCCAACCTCTTTATGGTGGGCAAACCCACACTGCGCCGGGAATTTGACCATGCCCGACATGGGAATGGTCTTATTTCCTGGCCTGAAGTGAGGTCCTTGGTCCAATCTCTTGCAGGAGTCAATCCCAAACACTACTCAAATTCCACACAGGCAGCCAACACCAGGCCACACACAGCCTTCTACCTTTATGTATGTGCACATATCACAAACATGTATATGTGATTTTACCTACATGCACTCCCAATCACAATTAGACTATTTGCTCTTATGTTATTATTGTCTATGATCTCTTGTGCACTGGTGTGGAAACATGGGCTATTTTTTTATCAAAAAAGTATGGATGATGTAAGTTTGTGTGCACACAACATAGCAACAACATTATAACAACAGCTTCAACAGCTATTCTCACACATAGTGTACACAAGAAAGATAGAGACAAAGAAGAATATACCTCAAATAAGTGCAACAAAACAAATGGTAAAAGTTAGGGAAATGTGATGTGGATGTCTGGCATGGATTGAAGGTGGGCCACAGTAGTTATAAAAAATGAATCCCAAAAAACTAATAAAATAGGGAGTCACTGTCCATTTGAGTATTGGGGGAAAGGGAAGATCCAATTGAAAATACCCAATCACAAAAAGTACAGAAATATGTCGTAAGAAAATTGGGTTATTAATTGAGAGGGGTGAAAGCCATGCTCAAATAATGAACACAATCCTTATCAGGATGAACCACAAAAGTTACTAAATTAACCTGTGCTGATCCTTCTGGTAAACTGGCACAAAAGCAGTTAGGTGTAACTTAGAGGCAATGGGTAAAGAGTTTGTGCAGCATTCAAATAGCAATAATGTCAAAACGCAAAAGAAATTCCAAATTAATTTAGAAAAATAGAGTACATTTTAATAAATTTAAATGACACCAAACGTCCATTCAGTAGACCCAGAGGTATGAGTGTTCAGAGTTTTAAGTGAAAATAGTCCCTAAAAGCAGAAAATGCCACTTGCAGTCATCTGGTTGCACTGGACTAGGTGAAAGTTACAATGTCAGCCCTATTGTGATTCTGCATACATCAATCAGGTTAGCCCCATTGATGAGCTACCTTTACAAATCCTCTGCGAAGAGTTATATTTACGCTGGGGGGCTGCGAGGAGCTCATTGTTGGTGTGAGGTGCAAGTCCAGTGTCGTGGGTGGTCATTGCTGTATCACAAATAATTAGTCATTGCTGGAGATCCATATTGATGGTCAATGTGGGCTGTCGCTTTTAGTGTGAAGCGCAGGTCTCACTGGAGCTTCGCATTGGCGGTCAGCACAGGCTGTCAATGTCAGCACGAACAGAAGGTCCAACTAGTGCTTTGCATTAGTGGTTGATGCTGGCTGTCGCTTTCGGTGTGTAGAGCAGGTGTCACTAGAGCGTGGCATTGGAGGTCACCACATATGGTTGTCTCTCAGAGTGAAGAGGTCACTTCCCAGGTGCATCTGTATCTTTACCATATCTTCAGGATGAGTTCATTCTGGTGCAGCCAAGGTTTCAGGACCTGAGGGGCACCTCTTTGGGATCAGGACTAATTCCAGTAGAGGTCAACAGCAGGGCTCAGGCAGGTCCAAATGGTGCTGGTCAGCTGGGCAGTTGCAGGGAGGTCTCTGGAAGGGTGTTGTGTGCCTTTAGTTCACATGTGAAGTCAGGCAACTGACCCATGAAGTAACTCTGTGTAGCCTGAGTTGAGCACAAACATATCTAATCTGTCTTCAGTGAGGAGGTCAATCCATCTTCCTCAGGCAATAGGGCAGTGCTTCTTCTGAATCTTCCACCGGTCCACGATTGTTCTCTTGGGTTGTTATAAAGGCCCCACTTTTATGCCTGGTGCCATTGTGTGGGGGACTTCCGTGATCTACCCACACAACTGGTTCTGGTCAGTTCTTCAGCTTCTCCTGGCTTCTGGGTCCAAACTGCCTAGGATGACAAAGCAAAGGTAAGGCCATGCCTAATGTCAGGTTCCTTTCTGTGTGCTGCAGGCAGAGCATGCTGAAGTGTAATAAGGGTAGGGTACAGCTCCTCCCCAGCTATTGGTCAGTATGACCCTCTACCTTCACACCAAGGCTTCCTGTGTCTCACTGTCTGAATGGAATACTCAATCCACAACAGCAGAGCCATTCACAGCACTGTCGTGTGACCCAAAACACTGGTAGAAGGGCACAATTGGTTGATGCAGAGAAATGCCAATTTTCTAAAAGTGTCAATTTAAAAAGTGTAACATAAAAATTTAATCTGACTTTACCAGTAAACAGAATTTTAAAATACAATTCATTTGAAAGTAAACAGCATATTTCTGTCTGCTCCTATAGGAAATTGAGTTACTGGTTGAGGGGGGTGAAACTGTACTCAAGAGGAGCCACAATTCCTGTAATAAGCAGTAATAAAGTGAAAATACATCACAAGAAAAATACCTCACTGATTTAGAAAAATAGAGTACAATTTAATAAATTATTTAAAACCCACCACAACAAAAATTCAATCGGTGAAACCAGAGATATGGAATTTTAAAGATTCAAGTGAAAATAATGCCTAGAAGCGCAGAGCACCAACTGTGGTTATCTGTCCATGCCTGACTGGGGCAAAGTCAGAAGTTCAGCCTGAACACGATGGAGCAAGGGCCAGATACAGGGACTAAGTTAGGCCCACTGAACAAACAACCTTAAATCCTGGTTACAGGATGTTGAGAGATCCTGCGTTGAAGATGCATTGCACAGCATCAATTCTGATAAAGCTGCAGAGCAAAGTCTTGTGTCAAGGATGCGGTGTGTACTGGTGGTCCCGATGAATCTGAGACTTGCAATGAGAAGTCCTATTTTGGGGATGCATCACACAGCAGCAGTGCCAATGTGGCTACGTGGAGATGCATTGTGCTGCATGGGTTCTGCGCACAGGACCACAGCTGGGCTGGTAGACCATCTCTGAGCCGATTTTCCACGGTGCAGTCCTGGGGTGGCACAACTTGGGGGGTCACGACTAATAAAGCTTAGTCACTGGGTTTAAGGCTATGTTCAGGAGGTCAGCAAAGTAGCATATGGACTCACTTTGGTGGTCCTGAGTTCAAGATAAGTATAGTGCTTTTCACTCAGGCTTCAGGACAGCAAGCAAACGGGGTAGCACTCCTTGCAGAGCAGCACAGTATTCCCTCTGAGTTTTCCACATGCCCAGAGGTGTACTGAATAGTGGTGGGTGGTAAACTCCACTCCGCCAGCAGAGTACACGGAGTTTTGCCCACTCTGCGCTTTGCTTGGAGCTCGGAGTTCGGCAAAACTCCATCAGCCGCCGCATGGGAGAGCTAACTGACTCCAACTAGTTTCAAGTTAAACTACAGCATAATTTGTTCCTGTACATGGCTTGTCGTAGTCTGCTTTTGATGTCTAACAGGTACTTGTCTCGTATGGATGAGATCCTAGGGGTGGAGGTGCAAAAGTTACCCAGTTCTGTGCAGCATTTCAATCATTGTGCGATGGAGTGATTGGTGCAGTGTTGGAGGCCCTAGGCCCTAATGTTACGGAAATAAGTAACACAGACCCAGTAGCTAGGTGGTATGAACTGGCCTCAGGCACGTGCGCCCGGCCCCTTTTATTGGCAGGGTCACCTGACCGGTGACGCCTGTGTTGGGTGGCTGTGGGGTGCACATGTAAGACTAGCCCTCAACAGAGTGGCTGGCAGAAACACTAGAACGAGTCCAGCTGGACTCTACATCCCTCCCAAGCTTTATTGAGGAACCAAACAAAGTCCAACCTGTTAAGGAAAATAATAACAAAGCACCACAATCAGTCTCTCGGCCTCAAAAAGGCAGACCGCAGAATTGCAGTGGACATGGTGCAGCTGGGAGCACCCGGACTCCTCCGCACGAGTCCATGATTTAACCAGGTGCAGCTGGCCACGAACACTGTGTGGATGAAGTCCAGATACTTCAGTCGCTTGTCCGCGACTTCACAGTTCACTGGATTTTGTTGATCTGGTCCTGCCTAGGCTCACGTTGTCCAAGTCTATTTACAGTTTCCGATGCAGTGCATCTGGAGCAGTGGGGAGTCCACTGTACACAGTTCTGGACGGCATTCTCGCTCTGGAGATTGTCTACCTCCTAAGACTGCAGATGAAGAGATGGCCTGGTGCACCTGGGAGTCCAGTGGCAGAGCAGCGGCAATCTTCCCTCTCGTGCCAGACCTCCATCAAGCAGGAGTCTCCTCAAGGCCATTTTCGCGGCCTGCCACGGGACTGTGTCGGCCTATCGCAGGCCCAGCAAAGACATCTCAGAGGAACAGCATACAGGACCGTATCTAAGTCTTGCATGGAGCCACAAGGGTGGTTGATGCAGAGTCAGCTTGCTGGAGCCATCTGGAATCAGGTGCTCTGGCCATAGAGCAAAGTCTTCAGGTGACCAGTCTCTCAATATAAGACCTCCGTGCTTCCGGATGCCTGGCGTGGAGCTGTCTCAGATGCACTCTCTCTCAGCTTGATTCCGCTCTCACAGGAATTTGTTGGAGGCCCTTGCCCCTGGATTGCCGTGGGAATGGGTGGGCTCTGCGGGCCAATGTACGCCATGCCAAAGGAGTCTTTCTGAACTCCCAACAGGGCCACGTCCAAGTCTTGTGCAACCCCAAGGGTGGATGGTCCAAATGATCTAGTCTGCTCTCACCGACAGGTGTCTGGTTCACAGGGCTCATGGCAGGTGTTCAGATGGTACGTTTCTACGTTGCCAGACATGCCTTGTCAGTGTAGGTTCTTGTTACTGACTGGCTCCACTCAGGTGGTGCTGTGCTCCTTCAGTGTTTGGGCGATGCACCTCATGATGATGATGATGTTTTTCATCCTTCTGCAGATCAAACAGGTGGAGGCGTCTTCGTTGGTGGAAGGACCACTTGATGGACGTCGTGGCCACTGGCGGATCTTGTGTGACCTGTGCAGTTATCGTCAGGGATGCCATTGCAGCCAAGCAGCCAGTGACAAGTGACAGTACAGTTGCACTGCGATTCGTGGGGGACCACCCGCATCGCTGTCTTCAGTGATGTCTGCTCACCCCGGTGACTGTCTTGTGCTGATGGATTCTTTCTCATCTGCTCGCACGAGTCCTCAGCTGCGTCACTCTACTTCCTTCCGCTTGCACACCTGTGATGGAGTCAATCTGTGGTGTGACTGGTCTGTCACACTCTTCTCTTCTTCTCATTTCTTGTTGGAGTCGTGCCACTCTCTCTTCTCTTTTTCCTCCTTGGTGTGGCGTCGTGCCACAGGTCGCATGCTGCGTCACATGGACCTATCACTGCACCTCCGCTGGTGCATCTTCCTCTTCGTACTTGACGTGGCCTCGTGCCACAGGTCGCATGCTGCTTCACACGGACCTATCACTGTAGCTCCTCTGGCGAATCTTGCTCGGTCTGAGCCTCTCGCAGGCTGAGTCCTGCAGGTAGGACACAGTTTCATAAGGTTGCGCGCACTGCCGCATTTTCTTCTATCAAGAGGGCGCCCACTGTAAAGAAGCGTTGAAAACTAGACCTAAATCTGGTTGGAACTTGTTTGAGCAGCTACGGGGAGCGACAAGGTCAATGAAGGTGGGTCGAATTATTTGTGGTTGGGGTTGGAATCGTTATGCTTGTGCAATAGCACGGATTCATTCATTTTGCTTCCTAAATTAATGGGTTTAAGGTTACTGTTCCCACATTCCTTCTATTGATGCAACACATGGTAGGAGCGACACACCGTTGTCTCTTTAACCTAGAGAGACGCGTGATTCAAGGCCACCAAAATAACCGACGGAACAAAGACAGGTGCGTCTGTGTATGAGATGGGTGCCAAGACGCTGTCTGGTCTGGCTCTTCATTTTAGCCACGGTCGGCGTTTCCCTTCATGGTAGCTTAATGAGGCCCGGGTACTGAGGCAGTCTGGCTGGCGAGCACCCGCTTTCATCTGTCTAAATGTGACAGGAATTGCATGCTTAGTTCGATAGTGTGAAGTTACCTAGCGTGTGCTTTACGGTTTCTGGCTTATTTTGATTGTTTGATTGTTTGCAATGTAGGCACGAGATGCATGACTTGAAGGCTTTCCTTTTAAGGACAATTCAGTGTGCCTGCTAAATGGCCAATAATTATTGGTTCCACAATGTAAATACAATAAAGTAAAATGTTTTCTGCAGCAGCAAAGAGGACATTAAAAACACAGACATAAATTAAATATATCCTGTAGAAAACATGTGTTGGCAACCAACTTAAAATCACACCAGGCTACCACTTGAATGAGACATTTTTAAACCGTTTTCACTGAGCTGAATTCACACACTCCCTCTGTCTGATTGGGCACGAGGCCTCGACTCTTGAGGAAAATGAATAAACTCGAAGTCAGAGGATCAATCTAAGAATATAAATATTCTGGTGCAGCATCGTCCTGCGAACCGAAAAACCTCAAGGCGCTTTATTTCAAGGCGTGAGTTCAGTGAGAATGGCGCTGCTTGTTTATGGCTCAATAAAATATTTTATTTAAAAGTCGGTAATCTCCTCTTGTGGATCCGCACGAGTCGCGCATATTTCACTTTTTAGTGGGGGAGGGTGATGTGGTAAAAATCCACAGAATTAAGTAGAACTCGTTACAGGAAAGCCATGCGAAGCCGCTGTAGTAGTTTTATAGAAGGTGATAGAAACTTTGATCCAAAAAACGAATGTCTCATTTCCCTCATCAATTATGATTCCAAACATCATTGCAAACAGACTAGAACGCGTCTCTAAGTCATTAATACATCATCCCCAGACTGGGTTCATTAAAGGCAGATTTGTCAATGTTAATATCATGATAGTCAGCCATATTATACGTAGGGAAGATGTCGGTGCTGGGATGGGCTAGCAGTGTGCGGAGCTCTCCTGAGCGGCACCAGCCCGAAATTAAATTGCGAGGTCTAAGGGTGTAGTGCAGCACTGAAGCACAATCCCTGTTGCTGGGATAGCGCGCACAGCCCATTACCTCCCCTGCCTCCCACTAGACCCTCCCTTCCCCTTTTAAACCCTCCCCCACCCCTAACCCCTCCTGTTCTTTTTGTCTAGCCCACGCTAGACTTTCCCTTTTCACTTACCTTCACGGCGGGGCCTGGAGGTCATCGTTGGATGTACTCCTCGGGAAGCGGAGCTCCGCGAGGTTTGCTTCGGCCGGGCGCGTCTTTTCTGAGCAGGCGGGGCTGCTCATAAGACGCGTCCTGGGAGGCAGCTGACGGGATCAGCCAGCTCTTGGTGGCTGGGACGTTAAGTTCCGTTTTTTCTTCGCCGCGGAGCCGCGGAGGGATGCTGAAGAGTGTTTTTTGGTTTCTGTGCGGGTAAGACGGGCGTCCTGCCCGCATTTTGACTGAAATTCTTGTTTTGACCTTTATATGGATTGGTTCTGGGATATTGTTCCTGGGCCCTGTATATTTGGAGGTTGGTGACAATGTGTTCTGTGGATGAGATTGTTCCTACAGATTCAGTTATTGGACGGAGGATTATTTCTTCTTCCTCCTCAAGGGAGGGAGGTGCTGATGGCATTTCCACTCCTGGGAGCCCCCAGATTCAGGGTGGTGGTGCTGCGCCCATCATGTCCAGGGAGGAGGTGCAGGAGATGTTCGAAGGGGCTGTTTCCAGAGCTCTTCATGCGGGGATGGCCTGGCCTAGTGGGGCTAGGGCTACCCATTCTCCTGCAATTGCAGGGAAGTCCTCCTCAGAGAGTGAGGAAGGGGATGCTCCATCTGCGTCCTCTGGGGATGAATATGGCTCCAGGAAGGTGATGTGGGTTGTGATGGCACATGTACGGGACTATTTGGGGTTTCCTGTGTTTAGTCCTACCAACTCTGGCTCTCACTTATTTCCACAATATCAGACGCTGTCTGAATTTTCCATGCCTTTTCAGGGACCTGTGAAGGATATGGTGTTTTGAGAATGGAGGATGTGGATATGGCTCAGGTTCCACGGTTCATTCAGATACGTTATTTACTTGAGAATGAGGAGGTATGGCCTCCCTCGGTCCTCCTGGATTCACGTTTGGCTACCCTGATTGGCAAAACAGCTGTCAATCCGGTGGATTGTGTGCCTACTGATGCCACGGCCCGTAGGGTGGACTCAGGGCTTAAGAGGGCTTTTGCTGCTGAGAATCTGGCTCTGAGGGCAGGTATTTATTCTGCTTATGCGGCCCAGTCGTTGGTGCAGGACTTGGATGAACTGGCAGTGGCTGTTCAGGATGGGGCAGAGTGTCCGGAGCTCCTGGCTGGTATGGAGCAGCAGGCCAGGTTGTTGGCAGATGTGTCTTCAGATATGGTCCGTGCTTTGGCTCTGGCGTCTGGTGTTTTGATTGGGGCCCGGAGGTCCCTCTGGTTCCGAGCCTGGAAGGCCGTCCTGGGGGGGTAGTCTGCCTGGCTGAGACTACCTTTTGAGGGTCATAGCTTGTTTGGGGTTCATTTACCTTCCATGCTTTACAATGCTTTTAAGGAACAGAAGCATGCTTTTCCTTATAGGCAAGGAGCAATAGCTCAGCAGCTGTGTCATCTGCCTCTGGTGCTGGAAGCTCCCCAGGACAAGGGTTTGTATCCCGCCACGGCTGGTCAAAACACATGTTTGGAAGAAGCATTCCCGTTCTTCTCCTAGGATGGAGGCCAAATCTTTTTCTTTTAGGAAACGGCGTTTTCAGCCATGTTTTTCCCCTAAGATGTCGGCGCCTTCGAACCGGGGTGGGTTCGAGGTGGGGTCCTGACAATCACTGTGGGCCTGGCATAGGGCTGGTTGGGGGAAGGCTGAGCCCCTTTCTTTCGTCTTGGAAGGAGAGTGTCAGCGAGCGTTGGGTGCTGGACATTGTGGCCAATGGTTACGTCTTCGATTTTGTGGTGATGCCTCCAGATTCGGGGTACGTCCCACTCCTCTGCCGGCTGGAGGGTAGTGGAGAAAGGCGTGGTTGGATGGTGTCCGGGACTTGCTGGTCAAGGGGCCGTTGCCCGCGCCCCGCTGGAAGTAAGGGGTCTAGGCACTTATTCGGTCTTATCTCTAGTTCAGGAAGTATCTGGGGGGTTTCGACCTGTGCTCGATATGAGGGAGGTGAATGCTTGGATCAGGATGGTGCATTTCTGCATACTGTCTATTTTGACTGTTTTTCCCTTGGTCAGTCACGGGGACTTTCTGGTGTCACTGGTTCTGCAGGATGCCTACCTGCACGTGCCTGTGGCAAGGTCTTCGCGGAGGTTCCTGAGGTTTGCAATGAATCGGGTGTACTATCAGTTTTGTGTACTGCCGTTCGGGCTCAAGTCTTCTCCTCAGATTTTTACGACGGTGCTGGCCCCCTTGGTGGCTTTGCTACATTCAGAAGGGGTGTTTACTCATCCATATCTGGACGTCGTTTTGATCCATTCTACCTCGCAGGCCCTATTTCAGAGGCAGGTAGCCCAAGTTCTGGTGTCCGGCAGAACCACGGGTTTTTAATCAACGGGGGGGCTACCGGTTTAGTCCCATCCCAGGATCTGTTTTTTCTAGGGTCTCAGTTTCGGACTCTTCTTGGCTTGGTGGCAGTGTCAGAAAATAAGTTTGTGGTGCTCCGGTCCATGGTGTGGATGGTTGTGGTACAGACTGCCCTCCGTGCTTTTCTATGGTTGCGGCTGCAAGGTCATTTGGTGGTTCTGCGGTGCTTGTTCGGACAACGTAGTGGCCAGGGCTTATGTCATCCTTCAAGGGGGGACCTGGTCAAGGGCTTTGTTCAGTCTGGCCAGGAAGATTTTTGTGTGGGCTCAGGAGTGGGTTTCTGCTTTCAGGGCTGCATACATTCGGGCATTGTGCGGGCGGATCTGCGGAGCGGGGTGTTACTTCCTCTCAACTTTTCTCCCTCCAGAGATCACTGTTTCTTCATCTGGTTCGGCTCTGGGGTCTTCCAGTGCTGGATGTGTTCGCGTCCGAGTAAAACGCGTAGCTCGGTCACTTCAGCTCCCGGTTTTCGGTGTCCCCAAGCCTGGGAGGTGGACGGGATGTCGTGTCCTTGGCCGAGGGGCCTTTTGTATGCGTTCCTGCCGTTTCAGCTACTCAGGCCTTTGCTGTTAAGGGTGCGGCTTCTGGGGGACAGGGTTATCCTGATTGCTCCCCATTGGCCTAGGGCGAATTGGTTCCCATTGCTGCGGCTGAGGGCATCCGGTCGGATGTGGCCTCTTCCTCTGTGTCCGTCACCCTTGGAGTTTCCCTGCCTCTCGTTGAGGTCTTGGGGGAGGTTACACTTGACGGCCTGGAAGTGGCCCGCCGAGGTTTGACGGGTCTGGGGGTGCCAGTGGCTTTGAGTTCTACTTTACTGGGTTCCAGGCGGCGTTCCACTTTACTTTCTTAGGGTAGGCTGTGGAAGGTTTTTTTTTCTTCTTGATGCTTGAGGCATGTATTGTATCCTACCGGCACGTCTCTCTTTGATGTGATGCAGGTCTTGCAGGACGGTGCACAGTTGAGGTTGTCAGGGGCGTCTCTGCTGGTACAGTGGGCGGCTATTCAGGCATTTAGAGGTCCGTGGCGCAGTCTTCCGGATAAGGGACGCTTGTTGCCGGGATTTTTTCAGGGGCTTCTTTATTTGTTTCCTCGCCCTGTACGTTCTTTTCCTTCAGGGGATCTTTCTTTGGTATTGGATGTTTTAACGGATTAACCTTTTGAACCTCTGGGGGACTGTGTTTACGTCTTCTTTCCTTAAAGACGTTCTTTTTGGTGGCCATTGCTTCGGCTCGCCGTTTAGGAGAATTGGGGGCCTTGGCCTGTTCCTTTCCTTTTTGGGAAGTTTTTCAGGATCGGGTGGTTCTGGTTCCGGTACCTTCTTTTATCCCGAAAGTCAATTCTTCTTTTCATGCTCGCCAGGAGGTCATCCTTCCTTCCTTTTGTCCGAATCCCGCTTCGGTGGAGGTGGTTCGTTTGCATTCGTTGGATGTACGCAGGGCTTTGTTGGAGTGCCTGAGTGTGGTGGCTCCTTTCCGTAAGGGTGATTCGCTTTTTGTAAATTTTGGGCCGGCCCGTAGCGGAGATGCCTTCCACGGCTTCCTTGAGTCGGTGGGTGAGATCATTGATTCTGTTTGTTTTTTTCCTTGATAGGGGTTGTTCCTCATCAAGGGGTTCAGGGTCGTTCTACCAGGGGTATGGCGGCTAGGGTGGCAGAGTCTCAGGGGACTTCAGTGGTGGAAATTTGCAGGGCCGCCACTTGGGCCTCGCCTTTGGCGTTTGTTCGGCATTCTGGCCGGTCGGACTTGGGTAGTTTGGAGTCGGTATTTGTTCACCGGGTCTTATCCTCTATGAAGTTTTAGGGGTGGGGTTTTGGTGGCCTTTGTGCATGATATTGAACTTCTTGCAACTCAGTGTCCGTCTCCCGTGTGTTTCTTGCTATGTCTTATTGGTTTAAAGGAAGGCGAGGAGGTAATGTGTCCATTTTCTTGCGATAATGGCATTACTCCTAGTCCTACTCCCTCGCCTTCCTTTCCGTTCCCTCCCGCCCTCCCGGTAAGGACTGTCTGAGTTGCTGCTTGGGCTTGGTTTTTGTACAGGAGGGGGTAGGGGTGGGGGGGGGTTTAAAAGGGGAAGGGAGGGTCTAGTGGGAGGCAGGAAGCCTCATTGGTTTAAAGGAAGGCGATGGAGTAGGACTAGGAGTAATGCCATTATCGCAAGAAAATGGACGCATTAACGGCTGAGCGCCTTTCGTTTGCAAACTCAGGTAAAGCAGTAACGGAGACCATACAGTCAACTAGTTTCGCTCGTGCTCCGGCGGGATGCACTAACCCCTCACCCCTTCGGGTCGCGCTATTTATTCCTTCTCCTGCGCTGACCCGGGTAGGGCGCACCTTGGCTGAAACCACAGGGGTGTTCCTGTCACACCCCTGATGGAGCTCGCACATGCGGCTCTCCCATGACGCACAATTAATGCGCTACTGCGCACAACATTACATTCCTCCCCAAAATAAATATTGCAAAAACTTTATGACATAAATACTGGGCATAGGCTAAAGTCCCACCACAAATGGCCGTTTATAACACTAAACAGTGGCATGAAGCATGAATTAGGCGTTGCCACATTTGTGAAAGGTAAATCATACGTTACATGGTGTCGTACTAGAGACGACGATGTAAGGTTTGATCTCAGATTGTAGCGGGTCTTCTCACTCTGTCCCATGGACATGAATTGCTTCGGGCCGCTGTTTCTTCCGCTGGAGCAAGAAGTCTCTGCGATGGCTCGTCGTCCTCGCTGGGCCTAACCCCTTCGGAGGGTCTTACTGGGGAGGGGGCTTCCGAAGGACCATCTAAGGATCCCTTACCATCTCCCTCCTCGGAGGGTGGCACCGGGCCGTAGAACTTCTTGACATGCAAGATATTCCTGGATACCTCTTCCAAACCTCGCCTCACTGTCACTTTGGTAACAGAGAGATGAACGATAGTCCATGGTGTTTTGTCAAAAGGAAGTTGGAACTTGCTGCTTGGGTTTCAGAACCTCAACAGCACAGCATCTCCTACTTGGAGTCTCGAAGATTTAGCTTTGCAATGAAAACTGACTCTGCGGTTTGACTTCTGACAGAAAGATCTTCGCGGATCCACTGGGGTGGGGGTCCAATTGGGGTGATGTGGGATGGGATGAAGCCATGTACCACTCGACCCATTAATAGGTGCCCAGGGGCCTGACCAGTTGTGGAATGAGGCATTTGTCTATACTCTCATAGGAAGGTGTAAATGACCCACTCATATAGTTGGAGGCTGGCATGAGCAATTCTGATCACCTTATTTGGGGGGGGCATAAACCTCTCAAATTCTCAGTTTGCCAGCGGGGTGTGATGTGGTGGTGGATCTTCCACGACTTCAAATATTCAGTCACCTCGTGGCTTTGGAATAGAGGTCCGTTATCAGTTCTCAATTTTTTGAGTAACCCATGAGTGGCCATTATCGTCTCCAGTTTGGGCAACATATCCTGAGCTGAAAGTGACAAAAGGATTTCCTCTTCAGGATACTGGAAGTAGTCGTCTATGACTACCATGGTGTGTCTTCCATCCGGAAGACTGCCAAAATCAAGGCTGGCACATACCCAAGGTTGTTGTGGTCCTTCTTCCGTAATCACAGGTTCTGGAGGTGATGGCGGTCTGGTTACCTGGCACCACGGACAAGTCCGAACAAGGGTCTCCACTTGCTCTTCCATATAGGGGAACCATACCTTAGCTCTCAGTCTATTTTTAGTTTTCACTATGCCTTGGTGCCCAGCGTGGGTCAGCTGTACCACATGGGAGTGGAGGCTGGCTGGGATTACCAGTCTAGGGCCTCTTAAGACACAACCTCCCGAATCAGCTACCAGCTCTTGTCGAACATGATAGAGGCATTCAAGTATGTGCTGGGCTTCTGGGGTCTTGTGTGCCCAGTTTTCCTTGAACTTATGCCACCTGTTGGTCTGGATGGTTTTCAGAACGTGTTGCAGGCACTTGTCCTGAGCTGTGGCCTGTTGTAGATGTTCCAGAGACAATGGAATCTGGCGAGAATGGTCCACGATAAAGCAGACGTACTCCTCAGTTTCTCGGGCTTCATCTTCCTCTGCTGTAGTGGCTTCTCAGGGATGGCGAGAGAGATAGTCTGTGGGGTTACTTGATCCTGGGTGATATTCAACCTGACAGTCCTATTCTTGTAGCTGAAGCAACCACTTCTCTATCCACAGGGCAGTTTTGCTTCAGTGCCCCGGAACAGGGTTGTCAGCGGCTTGTGATCAGTAGTGACAACAAAGGGCCAGCCATAAACGTATAGGTGGAAATGCCGGCATCCCCAATGTACTGCTATGGCTTCTTTCTCGATTTGAGAATACCGTTGCTCTGTACTTGTGAGCGATCTGCTCGCGAATGCCACTGGGGCCCACTCTCCATCAGCTGGTCGTTGCATCAGCACTGCACCTACACCTTTAGGTCCTGCATCCACTGCTAGTGTGGTTTCCTTCTGAGGATCATAGTACAGCAGAGTGGTGTCTGCCGACAGGGCTGTCTTAGTGTCTTAAAACGCTTGCTGTTGTGTGGGACCCCACTGCCATGGAGTAGCAACTCTGGTCAGATCTTGCAGGGATTGCGTCCTGGTCGTCAGGTCAGGGATGAACCACCCGCAGTAATTTATCATCCCCAGAAAACTGTGAACCTCTGACACAGTGGTAGGAGCAGCGGCTTCTTTGATGGCTCCAACCTTTTCTGGGTCAGGGTCTATTCCATCGGTGAAAAGGTGTACCCAAAGAAGCTTATCCGTTGCATTAGGAACTCGCACTTTTCTCGTGCAGGGTGAGTCCTGACTCCTGCAGACGTTGGAGCACTCCCATAAGTCGACTGTTGTACTCTGAGATGGACTTTGCATATATCAATATATCGTCACTGGTGTTGATGGCTCCTGGCAATCCCCCAAGGATCTCTCGAATGGTGTTCTGGAAATCTTCGGCAGCACTGGAGATGCCAAAATTCAGTCTGCTGTATCTTCGGAGTCCTTGGTATGTTGAAAACGTTGTAATGTAACCCGACTCTTCTTGATCTGATGGTATCCAAAGTGAAGTTCTACTTTCGAGAACCAACAAGCACCATTCAGTTCCGATAAGAGGTCATCGATGGTGGGAGGTTGGTTTCGCTCACGCTTGATGGCCATGTTGGGTAACCTCATATCTACACATATGCGAACCTCGCTGGGCTGCTTTGGTTTCCTTGCTATGACGATGGGAGATACCAACTGGGTGGGTCCGTCCAGTCTCTCTATGATTCCTTCTTTCTCTATCTTGGCTAAATCCTTCTCAACTTGGGGCCTCAGGTGGAATGCGATTCTTCGGTGCTGAAGGGCCACCGGTCTCACTGTCTGGTCAATATGAAGGGTCACCTTTTTCTCTCCCAGGCATCCGATCCCTTCAAACACACCAGGGAATTCGTTGAGAATGTGCGTGACTGTTTTTCATGGTGTACCCCTAGGGCGAAAGTGACAATCTTGAGGACTTCTGCCGTTTGGCAGCCTAATAGCATTCCATATCCGTCTCCCGTGACGTAGATAGTTGAATTTCATGCCTCCGACTCATGCATGATAGGCGCACAGAACTTCTCGTGGATGTGTAGAGGTTGGCTCTGTCCATACGCAAAGACTTTCACTGCTGTCTTGTGCAGTTGAGGAGTAGGGCGTAAACTGTCATATATTTCTTTGGACAGCAGGTTAATGGAAGCTCCTGTGTCTACGGTCGCCAACACTTCTTGGGTGCCCACTTGCAGATGGCACTGTGGGAGACGCGGGTGCTTCCCCATCTCTTTGCCTACAGTGAAGATGGTGTGAACTGTGTGCTCAAGTTCATCATCATCCATGTCACTTTGTTGGTCTACTAGCGAGTAGACACGTGTTGGGGTGGCTCCCTTTTCCTTCGATCGGCAGACCTTGGCGAAATGGTTGAATTTTCTGCTGTCCGCACACTTTTTTCCTTTGGTAGGGCAATTCGCCATGCGGTGAGGGGGGCCCCCGCAGTACCCACACGACTTTTGTGGTGTTTCAGTCTTCATGGGCATCTTCCTGGGCTTGTCTGACGCAATTGCATTCATGGTTTCCATCTTGATAGGTTTGTTGAGGACGGCTTCCATGTGGGAGGCTTGGGCTCTTTGTTCCTCCCCATTGTCAGGATGTCACCAAAGGGCTTTCCTGGTTCTTCTAGGATGTGTTCCCTCAGTTTTGTGGAGGCACACCCTTGAATGATTTGTCCTCTCATCTCCTCACCCTCGTCCACAAAGCCACACGTGCCTGCTAGTTCTTTGAGTCTGGTGTGGACTCACTCTCTTGCTGTCCGGCCTGTCGAAAAATGATCCACTCGTAGTTTTGGTTCACCATGGGTGCAAAATACGCGCTGAGCGACGTTATTAGTGTAACGTGCATCTTGCGGTCTGCCTCCGGGAGTGTCTTGAATATCCTGTGCAGCTCTTTCCCTCCTAGATTTCGGAGCGGGGCTCTCTTTCTTTCATCCTCAATATTCATGGTGTCGAAATACAGGGTAACTTTCTCTACCCAGTCTCTCCATCTAGAGGCTTGAGCTGATGGAGCCCCTTCAATGATGAATGGCTCTATGGGGGGAATATTTGTCATGATGGGAAGCCCTTTGCTTGTTTGCTGCCTTTGTGCACTGGTGTGTCGGTGCAGGTGGGTATTGTGCCTTGCTTGGCTTTTATTGGTGCTCCCTTGTTTCTCTCCGCGTTAGGGTTTATGACCCACCTTGTGCTCCTCTCGCTTCTGTTGTAGCCTGTATCATCTCGTGCCACGTGTTGACGCCCACGTGGTCCAACAATTGCGCAGCAGCAGGTTATCCCGTCTCTCGTCGCCAATTTGTAGTGTTGCCGTAGCAACACTGAAGCAATCTCCCTGTTGCTGAGGTAGCACGCGTAGCCCATTAACTGCTGAGCGCCTTTGGTTAGCGCTGGCAAACGTGCGGGAAGCAGTAACAAAGACCACACAGTCAACTAGTTTCACTCTCGCTCCGGCGGGCCACACTGACCCCCCACCCTTTCGGGTTGCGCTATTTATTCCTTCTTGTGCGCTGACCTGGGGTCGGGCGTTCCTTGGCTGAAACTGCAGGGGTGTTCCTGTCACACCCCTGATGGAGCACGCACATGTGGCTCTCCAATGATGCACAATTAATGCGCTACCGCGCACAACATTACAAGGGGGACAGACTACCCCACTACCTGAGTTGAGGACGGTGACAAAGTGGTCCCTAGGGGGCACACAGCTTCCTTCAGCAGCAGGCCAGTTTTGTAATGTGCTGGATGGACAGAATGGGTAGTGGCTACCACTAATGGTTTTCCCAATCGGAGGGGAGTGTGCAGAGCCGCCTCCTTGGCGTCTGAAGGGACAATTTCAGTTCTCAAAAGAGAGTCAGATTGAGGCTGATAAGTGGTTCTTCTTTTTCCTCTAGAGGGGCGCTGCTGCCTGAAATGAGAGGAGGTCTTGTTTATGGGCCTATTCCCCCTTTGTCTGCCTGTCTAGGAGCAATACACAAAGACTGACAGCTACATTTAGTCATGTGGCCCAGTATACAGGCTACATGCACCAAATGGTTGGGACAAGAAAATGGCAACTTTCAAAAAGTGGCATCTTCAAAAGTGTGACTTAAAATTAAACACTACAAGGGTTTTAAATTACAATTCTTTAGACACCTAACTCATCATTCCTTCGGTCTCCCAATTGAAAGCTAACACTGATTAAATGTAATAAGGTAACCCAGGCCTTGCAGCAGTGAAAAATGTCTTGAAGAGTTTTCACTATCAGGTCATGTAAAAAATAAAAAAGTACATGTCCATCTTTTTAAATGCATGGCTCCTTGCCCTATGGGCTGTTCGGGGACTACCCAGGGGGTAAGTCATGTGTATTGAATTGGAACATTTAGGCGTGGCAAAGCGTTTACAATTTCCAGGTCAAAATGGCAGTTAAAAACTACACACACAGTCAAGACATGTTTAAAAGGGCTACTTAAGTGGGTGTCACAATCAGTGCTCCCAGGTCGCTAGTGGCATTTAAATTACTGGCCCTGTTTAAATGCAGTTCCACTTTATTAGGCACTTACAAGTAAATAAAATGTGCCAATTGTGTGTGAGTCAGTTTTACTATATTTAAAAGAGAAATCAAAAGCACTTCATCACTGGTTAGCAGAGGCAACGTGTGCAGAGTCCTAAAAGTCAACAAAAAGGGTTCATAAAACATGAAGGTTGAGGTGAAATGTTTGGGGATGACTGCAGAAAGAGCCAAGTCCAACAGCTGTCAATCTGAAGTTAGCAGTTATTAAATGTAACACTGTAACTCAGTGTTAGCCTATGCAAGGGATAGCCTTACAAAAGTGAAAACTTTTGTTACTGCAAGGACATGTAAATCTTAAAATTGTATGTCCTACTTTGTAAATAACATGCACCCATACATGTGGCAGACATTCTTCCTTGCTCACATTGGACCACCGTTATAAGAACTACTCAATGAATTGGACTTTGATTAAAACAGATTACTTGATTAGAATATTGAAGTGCTTTCCCAACCATACAAATTGAATCAAATTTGTTTTGTCATCGTGAAAACCAGGTGTTATTGACAATTGAACCCAAGGAAATTAGCACCTAATTATTGACATATGTGTGACATTAGGAGGGGTGGTCCGGTGAACTTATGGAACAAGTGCCTTCTGGAAAGTAGTTTCTATATAAATGTTCAGGATCTACTTGTCACTTTTACCATCTGGTGAGTGAAGGGCTCTGATGCAACATAAGAACCAACCGGAGGAACCTATGTAGCACATCACACTTACTAGAGTCTAAAACCATTTGCAGAAATGCCCTTCCGTGGAGCCTTTGGGCCTTGTTAGACTTGGCATGCTTGGCGTTGTCTCCCCTAACTTTTTGCCTCTACTTCCCAAGTTGCTTCTGTGTGCTAGACACTGTTTTTGCTGTTTTGTTTGCTCTGGACACTTTACCACTTCTGACCAGTGCTGAAGTGTGAATATCCCCTGTATAAATTATATGTGTACATTGGCTTATCTATGATTGGCATATTTGATTTACTGGTAAGTCCCTAGTGAAGTGCACAAGAAGTGCCCAAGGCCTGTAAACCAAAAGCTACTAGTGGACCTGCAGTCCTGGTTGTGCCACCCACATTAGTAGCCCTGTAAACATGGCTCGGACCTTCCACTGCAGTGCCTGTGTGTGCAGCTTTAAACTGTCAATTCCACTTTGCAAGTGTACCCACTTGCCAGGTCTAAACCTTCCCTTTTTATACATGTAAAGCACCCCTAAGGTAGGCCCAAGGTAGCCCCATGGGCAGAGTGCAGTGTATCTTAAAGGTGGGACATGTACTTATGTGTTTCACATGTCCTAACAGTGAAATACTGCCAACTTCAGTTTTCACTGTTGCAAGGCCTATCACTCTCATAGGTTAACATGGAGGCTGCCTTTAAATAACCTTAAAGCACAGATTCCCTTTGGAAGCAGATAGATGTGGAGTTTAGGATCCCCAAACTCAGAATTTAAAAATACATCTTTTAGTGAAGTTGTTTTTTAGATTGTGTGTTTGAAAATGCCACTTTTAGAAAGTAGGCATTTTCTTGCTTGAACCATTTGTGGATTCTGACTGTTTGTGGATTACCTGTCTAGGTCAGTTTGACAGTTGGTCTGTTTGCACCTTTCCTTTAGGCAGTGACACAAAGGGAGCTGGTGTGTAGCCTGCATATTCTGATGGGACATCTGGGCTGAGGGGAGGGGAGCAGTGATCACTTACACCTGAAAGGGCTGTGCCTGCCCTCACACAATGCAGTCTCCAGCCCTCTGGTGTGTGTCTGGGCCCTTGCCTGGGCAAGGCAGGATCTTGAAAACAACAGAGACTTCTCTTTGAAGTAGGCCTACTTCAAAGGCAGAAAGGGGTATAAGAAGAGCCCAAAAAACCCTGAAAATCAGATTACTTCTGGAACCAAGAGGAACCTCTGCCTGGGAGAAGAGCTGGAGAAGCTGGAGGAGGAGTACTGCCCCTTTGCCTGTGACGGTGCTTTGCTGGGTTGGCTTGCAGAAGCTGCGTTTGCCTGAGAGTGGACAAAGACTGACTTTTGTGTGACTTCCCACTGGTGAAGAATCTCCAAGGGCTTGAACTGAGCTTGCCTCCTGTTGTTGAAGTCTCAGGGACAACAAAGACTTCCCTGTGCCAGCACCTGGGCTTTCTGCTGAGATTCTTGCCTGCCAAGTGGTACCCTAACCTTTCTCTGGGCCCTTTAAAGGTGAAGCTGGTTGAAAAGGACTGAAATCCACGAAAAGACCGCTGTGCAGGGAAACTTTCTACGCACCACCCACAATGTGGCTGATAAATGATGTGCTACTGGCCTCGTGGCTAAAATCTCCACTTCACCTGCATCGCAGCCGGGAGATCAACACAACGCAGCTGAAGAAATGACGCGCAGCACTTGCAGCGGCTGCTGTTAATGTTGCAAGCCCCCATGCAGCACGGTTTCTTGACACCGCGTGACTAGATTGCAACGAAATATCGCTGAGTGCAGAAAATCAAGGCAAAGCCTGCCAGGAGCCAAGGCACCCGTCTGGGATCGACGCAGCGCTGTCTTATGATAGAGAAGAAACGACACACACCAACCCAACCAGAAGAGGAATGACACACGGTCTTGCTTGTGAGTTAGAAATCCACGCATCGCTAGCTTTTTTCGATGCATGATCACCCGGGCGGCTTTATTTTGATGCTACCCAGGTACTCTTGTGCAATAACAGCATTCACACTGTTTTCTAAGGATTAAGACTCTTATTCTTTTTAAAATTCATATCTTGACTGTGTATGTTGGATATTTGCTTCTGAAGTTAAACCTGCATGTTCGTGCCAAGTTGTCAAGGTGGTAGCCGCGGTTAGATGAGGGTGATTCTCCTTTACCCTGACTAGAGTGAGGGTCCTTGCTTGGACAGGGGGTAACCTGAATGCCAACCAAAGACACCATTTCTAACAGGCATCATTTAGAATTTTGTGGGATGGGAGCACCATCTTAAAGTGGTGGTGCTCTTGTCCCACTAAATCACTTCCCGCTGCCTCATTTAGAGCCAGGAGGACCAAGGGATTTGAGACCGTGGATCTTCATTCTTTTCAGCTGTGGAAACACTTGACCAGATGGCCCTTTCACCCCTAAGCAACCAGGTGAAGGAGTTTGGGTGTGGGTTTGCCATGCAAGGCATAATAGACCATGGCATGGAGAAACAAACAAAAAAAGTTCTGGTGAGCAAGCATAAGACTAAGTGTGCATTGGAATAATTTTTGGTTTCACTAAAATAGATTCCCATTTCTGAATTTTGTTTCAGGGAAAAAAACATGAATGTTGATCAGTGAAAGAAACATTGTGCGCCCTCTGTAATTATCTGGGGCTATATTGCATCTGCTGCACTGGAAGATGCATTAAAAGCACCTAGTTCCATGCAAGGCAGGCTGGGATCTTTAGGTATGTTGAGCAATTCTCCACTGGGGGCAGGGATCAGAGCCTCCATGGCATTGTAAATGAACCTATTAAGCTCTTTTGCATGCTCAACATGTCCTGCATATTAGTATTCCAGAGTGCAAACTCAGTTATTAAGCAATGTAACCTCTACAATTAAATTATGATACATTTTGGGGAAAGAAGTGAGGGTAGTTAGAGAATTTTATGGGGAAGAAGGGTGGGTCAGGAAAGGGGGATTTGTAGGGCTAGAGAATGTGTTTTCTTCAGATGGATAAGGTAGCTAAGAGCTAACTAAGCATTGAAACATTGCTTGAAAATGGCCTTGTAAGTTATTCTCTGAAGAGATCAGAGAGCCAGGCATGTTTTTCTTGGGATGGACTTTTATGCCCTTGATACATAGGAATAAAAGTTCTGGCCCATTGTCGTCTCCCTTCTTCATTTACTGGTAATACTGCTTCTGTGAGTCATGCAAAGTCCCCTAGTTGTTTTGAGCTTTGAACCCATCATTAGAATGTGCTGTTGTACACTGTGTTGTATGGAATGCAGCAGATCCTAAATATGGAAAAACAGAGACAAGAAGCCAGTAGTGGTAACAGAGCATTGGGGTTTCCTCTGAAAGCTTCAGAGGTCTTTGGTGACTCTTGTTATGCCATTATGATTAGTCCTTTGGGGTGTCGGATGGGAATTCAGATTGTAGCACATTGCTTCCAGTGAACTAAGATACTAAGCCCTGAAAGGTCATTCTCAAGCTGTCTTCAGAGAAGGAGTGTGTTACTTCTCAGAGCAGGGAACAGCTGTGGCCTGTCAGCTTTGTATTTCCATTTCCCCCAAAATGACAACAGAGTGACACTCAGCATCCCCACCATATGTGGTGTGCATGTCACCTCAATTGGCAATTAAGTAGTGCACAGATGATTATCAAACACTCAATGTATTTTTAATGTAGTTCAGTTTGCACTTCTGGTCCGAGATTTTCCCCACCCAAGAACTTGGTCATAACCTTTAATTACCCAAGAAAGTATTTTGCTATAAAAGAAATAGAACTTTTAAAAAGAAAGCTGTGAACAATCTTGAATCAAATTAATATTACACAGTTGATGGACAGCAAACATCTTGAGCTGCAGCAGGGTAATATATTTAGCCAATTTCATTACGCTTATTCTGGTAGCAAAATACCCTTCCAGCAGTTTTATTAGATGTGACCTTCATAGAAGAGTTACAGAACATGCAAGCACAGGTAACACATTGGCCTATAGAATTCATATTCATGAGAGATCTGGATGTACTGCTAGGCAACAATTTTGGCAGAGAGATATTATTGTTGTGATGAAGTGATAATCAGCTTAGGAATACTTGGCCTTCATGAATGCAGTTCAGTAGAAATGGACAAGAGAGGAGCTAGTATTACCTACCTGTAATGCAGCCTTGATATTCCTTTTGTGAGGGAATACATCAAGAAACCAAAAAGTATGTGCTTGGAAACAACTTGCTCAGTGTCTGGAGTGGTCAATTGAGCTATGAATTGAAGACTTCTGTGAACAAATCAATCCATAATTAGAAAAGGAATCAGTAAATGTATTTGTTGACCATGGTAAATGTGGGACGTATTAGGACTTTCATTGAATAGCTTTTCCCATAGTTAGGCTTCTTTATTTTGAGGGTCCCAGATCTTGAATAATGGTGAGCATTGTTCCATCAGTACCTATTATGCACTATATGATTCTGCTCATTTTTATCTGTTTGGGTGAGCATGATAAGAGAATAAGCTTTGAATTTGCAGAGTTCGAAGTTATCAAGTTTATTCCATGCTCAGTGGCCTGCCTTGCTAACCACAAAGTTTCTTGTGTTATTACTGTCTCGCCTGGACCAATATATTCGCATATTTGGTGTGTTCAACAAACTTCAAACTAAGGCTTTACCACCAGACATTTAGGTGGGAGCCCCCATGCATTGTAGCCACTTGTATTTGCTAACAGAAAAGGAAAACCAAAACCTTCAGAAGTTCCAGGACACTTATCTTGATAATTACTTCATAGGAAACACAAGCATGGCTCTTAGGGCCAGATGTACGAAAGGATTTTACCCATTCTGTGTCTATGGGAAAAAGCTTTCGTACATATGGCCCTTAATGCCTGTTTTTCATTGCACCAATTGCTAATAAATATTAATAAAGAACAGACACAAATATCCTAAATCAGATATGTCATTTATCATGTTTTCAAGTTTGACCTAGGAGAAGCCTATCATTTGGTGGAAAGAAAAGTTGAATAATGAAAGAAGACGTTTCATATCAAGCTAGTTTGTCAGGTAATGTTGGTTGGTCATTTGTACATCTTCCATTTTCCCATTTCTTCATAAATGAAGGACCAAAATAATACGTCTTTCTAGTGGTCTACATCAACAAAACCTTGAGAATTTAGGCCAACATAGCAAATTATGTGTATAACGTTAGTATTACAGAACTTGCAAGAGGACAAGAAGAGAAAGGTGACATTCATACAACAGGTTTTAAATTCCTGGGTTTGATCATTTCCATGAAGGGACTCCACATTGATCTATCAAATGTACCAGCAGTGTTCAACAGGCCTTTACACTCATCATTTGTGAAGTGCAGAGTGTTTCCCTCCACCAAAGTTCTGCTCCTGCTTCATTTAAGATTTTTCTGAATTTGTTACTTACATTATTTTCTGCTGAAGAAATGCACACATTTTTATTGGATAAAAGAACTGGAAAACATCATTCATTTTCTCCAATAGCAATTCATGAACACATCAATCATGAATCAGTCAGGTATCGCACAGGTTTTTTTTATGTGGAGGCAGTCATGCTCAGTCAACTAACTGAAACTATCTTCTCCCAACATTATCCAGCCACAGGTAAGCATCAACCTATGGCCTTCTTTGGTTGAAAGTTAAATTCTTTAACATATTATTACATGATTTATAAGAAAGGGCATTCTATCGATGATAGCAGACTTTTAGAAATGGCATCATTATTTCTTGAAGTCAAATTCCACCTTTTAATTGTTTAGTGATCAGAAAACCTGAATTTGCGTGATTCTGATAGATGTACAGCCAGATGGGTGAAATATCTATTTGCTATTGTAAATTTTAACTTTGTGACGACAAACTCACCAGGCCAACAAAAAGAAAAGGCAGATAGTTTGACCTGAAACGTATCACAGAAATCAGTTTGAGATATCACTCCCCTGATTTCATCATTTCCACAGAAGGTATAACTGAAAATTGACTATGATAGGCAACATCCAAGACTAAGGTTCAGTCACAATGGTTCTATGTGGAGTAAGTTACTTGGTGGCACTTGTGACTCAAAGAATGAACAATGACAGAATCCAATTCTTTATTTCAGTTATTCCTACCAACACAATGAGCTTTGAGGGTTTGTAGTATAAAGGAAAACAGAATGCTGATAAGGCTGAAGAAACATGACAGTCCACTAGGCCACAGTGATGAAAATGTAATGGCTGAAGTAGTTATGTCAGTGAGGTGTGGGCTGAGGGGTAGAATGGCTCTCCAGTTATGGGGCAGTCCTCAGCCAAGGGGTCAGAGGTAACGCTATCCGCCAAACTGACGGCCAGTCTGCTTTTTATTAAATGAGCCTTTAAAATGAATACCATTATGGAAGTACTTGGCTTTCATAGTAAGAGTGCCTACTGCATTTCTAGTAGGTGGGTGTCATCAGCTTCACCCAGTTACTCCAAAAGCAAATCAAATGCCCACATGGTTTACCCCAGCTATTGTTGCTGAGAGAAGGATCAAGTTTGAATTCAAGTTTTTATAATCCTTTTGACATGTATCATGTTTAAAAGTCAAATTTTCTTCTGGCTATAATTCACATTCCTGTAGGCAGATGGAAAGTATCATTCCGAAACTACACCGTTAAATCTGTTATCATTTTAGTTTTTTTGGACAAAATATTGGAAAACAAATATCGTGATACAACAATATCGGGATGTCAAAATATCCTTGACAGAAATACTGAGAGTAAAAATATTGTTTTGAGTGTTATTTTTAATTTTGTTGTAGATAATATCAATTTATAAAAAATCATTGTATGTAGTATGGTTTGTTAGTGTTATTTTGTATGTAATTTATAGAAGTGTGTTCTATTCTATATGTTTATTATTTCTTTTAACTTGTGTTTTACTAAGATAGGTTTCTTATAAAGAAATTGTTAAAATGTGTGTTTTTAGTTGTATTAGTTTATAAAAATAATAGATTTATAATTATTTTTTGCAGCAGGATGATGAGGTTTCAGGGAATAAATGTGAGGAGATTTTTGATAAGTGGCTATGTAAAATTAAATTAATTAGTATATTATGTTAATGATATGAAAATTAATATTATAAAATGTATACATATATTGTTAAAATAATACATTTTCTAATTATAATTTGATTCTCATTTAATTAAAATATATATTAATAATAAATTTAAAGCACACGTATTTTATTGTAAATAATAAAAAGTACATTAAAAATGGAAAAATATATAAAAATTCAATATAATGCAGTAAACTAATTTTACAATGCTTTACATAAAAATGTAAATGTTTAAAAAAGATATAAATAAAAAGATTTTTTGTATTTAAAATTATAAAGTAATGTCAAATAATTGTTTTACATTCATATTTTAAAAGTTGGTGTTGGTGGTCTAGGTGGCCAAGATGGCAGGCGCAAACCAGTGAGCTGCCGCTCGTAATCACCAAGTGATCAACCCCCCCACCCCGAGTGTTGGCACTCACCAAAAGGACGGCGTGGGGCACTATGGTTTCCCTGACCGTGGGAGAGAATGCAGGCGAGTCTGCAGTTCTTTGGTTTATTGCCTGCTGGACAGCAGGAGTGCAGCGCTAGTGAGCTGCAAAATTTAGGAGGGCAGGTTGAGTCTGACAAGCACACTCCCGGCCCCTGATCACTAAACAACGTCTGCACCCACTTGGCCACCCAGGCGCAGACCCTGCCAGAACAGGACCACAGATTGACCTACTGGTGGGCTCCGGTGGCCTGTAGCGAACACAATCAGTGGCATTCGAGCCCCAGGAAATAATGCATGAAGGTGGTGGACCCATTGTGAAATGGACCAGGCAGGAGGATTTGGCCCTGGGATCCCCTGTGCTGTTTGCTGCAACGGTGCTGGTGTTCAGGCCCAATTCCCAGGGAAGAGGAGGCATACAGTGAGGATGGTGGCTCTCAGGGCCACTCAGTGGCCACACCCCGGGCTACTCAGATGCAGAGCTGAGCAACAGGCCCTGTGCTGCTGAGGCCTCCTGTGTGAGGGATTGGCCCCAGCCCAGCCCATAAAGGTTGAAAGAGCATGCCAATAAGACTGGTTTGAGTGCTGGACACCAGGAGTACAGGTGGGGAGGTCCTGCCCCCCCCCTACAGCCGTACTTCCTGGCATCCAGCCTGGCCTGACACCGTGGAGCCTGGGGGGGCTGTTTTCCAGGGCCCAGAACTATAGTGGGAACAGGCACTGGAGAAGAAGGCTGGCTGCTCCCCCCCCCCCAAACCCATGAGCAGTGTCTGCCAGAGATTGGTACAGGGCCAGGTAGTGGAGCCTGGAGGGACTGGCAGAAGACACAATCACATATCAGGGGTTGCGGGTCTGACTGTTTGTGCTACCCAGGTGGGTCCCCCTCAAGAAAGTGGGTAAGTCAGACTTCCCTCCCTCGATGCTGGTAATGACCCACAATGGATGGCTGTACTGGGGACTAATCCAGCCATCCGCTGATCCACCTGCTCCCTGAAGCAGGAAGGAACAAGAGCACCAGTAAAATGAGCTGATAGAGGGTCCGAAACACACAAACCAAGATGGATAAATATAATGCATTGGCAGGGGGCAGGAGGGCAAAGGAACGAACAGGAGTGAGCAGAAAGCCACAGCCACACACATAATGGTCATACTGTAAGCCATCTAGGACTTCAAGGTGGCCCTAGAGACAAAAGTGGGGGAACTTGGCATAGACATGGCCCTGTTATTCAGGTGGAGGACACCGTGCATGCCTTTCTTCTGAGGTGGCTTGTTTCTTTCAAAACACCAAAGCAATACAGGAACAGGTAGAGAATGCTGAAAAAAGGGCACACCCCAATAACCCTTGTCTATTAGGTTTCGAGAGGGAGCTGAAGGTTCACTCCCGGAGGCATTTCTGGAGCAGTGGATACATTTGTTTATAGATACAAAAAGCTTCTTTCCCTGTTTCATTCTTGAGCTGGCACACAAGTCATTGTCCAAGAGGCCTCCCCCAGAACCATCTCCCTGCTGGAATATCATACAATTCTTGAACTAGATGAACAGTGACACCATCCTGGAGGGTGCCAGAATGAAAGGACAACTAATTTTTCAATCCTGCTGCATAATGATCTTCCCTGACTGCACCCACCTGATCCAAACACAACACAAATCCTATGACCAAATGAACATACTATAAACCTCCAATATATGCTTCTCTACCCGGCCATGTTGCAAATCATCCATGAATCCAAAACCATAATCTTGCCTGGCTGACTGAACAATGACCCTTAACTGTGAATCAGCCCCCACGTTGTCAGTCAGCCACGACCCCCTGCCCCCCACTCCCTCAGGATCAAGGAAAACAGAGTAAAAACAACAAGGAGAAGCAGCAACAGAAATATTTTCGTCAACAGTGAGGGGGTCAATCCAGGGGCAGGGAGTTAGGTATCCACAGAATCCGAGGGAGAACACAGAAGCCACTCAGTGATTGATGAACCTGCAAGCCATGAGGGATCTCAGCCCAGGTCTTTTGAGGGCCGAGTATGGTCCTCCAAGACTGGACAGGAGTGGCAGCTAGGGGTAGAGAACCTCTGCAACCATACACTTTTTTTCTTTTGGCACTCCAGCATCACTATATCCTTGCTCAAAGTTTGTTCAGCCTACTTGATTGGGAGGCAGAGGAGAACATTTGGCCCACCGGACACACTATTCCTGAGTTAATTTGATGTTTATGTTGGATTTGGGTGACAGATGCCTCTTCAGGGTGGAAAGTATTGGTGTGGATTTTTGGGGGTAGGGGTCAAGTTTTCTGCTTTGGGTTTCTTTGGTTTTTAGCTTACTAGTGTTGATCCATAAATCTAGGGGTAAAGAAAGACAGACAGATTGGCATACGGTCATGCCCACTGGCCCCTTACTGTATCCTTCACACTCAGGCATGGTGGCCAAGACACAAGGGGAGCAATTTTGTTCTTTCACACTCATTCCTATGGGGCCATTGTCCATCATGACATTGGATGTGAAAGGGCTTCTGGACTGGATTAAGAGGGGGCCATACTCCAATTTGCTCATAAGCATGGTACAACCATCCTGGTGCTCCAAGAGTCACACCTGTAGGGGTACAACTTCAGGTCTTGCCTCGGAGGGGAATGACAGAGTATTCCACATGGGTTATGCCAGAGGATCACAGGGCATGGCTAATATTATGTACAGGACACTACCATTGGTGGTGACTAAGATTGCGAAAGATACCCAAGGTAGATATTTTATCTTGGACGGATCCATGGAGGGTACTCCTTACAACTTGGTCAGTGTGTATGTCCCACCAGCCACACAGCAGTCCTTACTGTGTACTCTTAGGGATTTACTCAGCACCCTGCCACCAGGGTTAATGGTACTGGGGGAGAACCTTTGTGACATCTTGGACAAGATTGACTGGTGCACACCATCAGGTGGCCCACTGAGACAAGGGAAGGGTTTAGTGGATTGTGTTATGGGGGCTCAGTGGTTCCCAAAACATCTGGAACCCTATCAGGTGAGACTACACTCATGCCTCAGCAGTGCATGGAACACTGTCCAACATAGACTACCTGTTCCTTCCTTCCTCCAACCTTATACATATCTCTGGGCACAGCACTTCCCCAGACTACGTTCCAGTGACAATTCGCTTCGGAGCACCAATCAGTGGGGAATGCCCGATGTGACAATTCAGTGTATGGCTTCTTACCAACGAACACTTCTCTGACGACCTATCTGATGAACTGAAAGTATTTCTCAACCTTAATGAAGGCACTGTGGTCTCACCGAGGATGCAGTGAGGGGCGTGAAAGGCCATGATGAGGTGTGTTGCCTTCTCCCACGCCAAGGGAAAACATTGCGAATGAGTGGCTAAATTTGTTGATCTGGAAGCCTCCATCCTGGTGCAGGAGAAGGAAAGACCCAAATACCCACACAGATCTAATGCACCATCAATTGGAAGTTGACAGGTAATCCCTACAGCAATTAATCATAGAGAAACCCAAGAGTGGTGAATGGGATCTGCACAAAGGGTGTATGAATGGGCAGACAGGTCAAGTAAATTCCTACACTTCCTGGCACCAAGGAGGCTGAGTCTAGGGTGGTCCCCTGCATGCTGGTCAGGATTAGGTGCGTAGTGGAGGACTCTGAAGGAATTGCAGCAGTCTTTTTCCAAAATTGTGAAAAACTTTGTCTGGAACTGGTATGCCTGGATTGGGAGTCCATCACACCACTAGTCAAGGAGCTACCTCTGTCCCTGATGATTGCAGTGGAAAGTGCAGCACCAAACATGCATAACCACTAGAGGTATCCTTAGTACCTCAACTCTGGGAAGACATCCGGCTTGGACGAATTCCCAGTAGAATACTACCGCCGGCTTCGTGCAGAGATCCTATTGTCTATTCTCGACTTATTCACTGAGGCAATTGTGAAGGGCCATTACTCACTGGACATAGAACTGGCATCCCTGGTTGTCCTGCTCAGGCCAGGGCGAACACCACTGCATTGTACCACGCCCATTCCCCTCATCAATACAGAGGTTAAACCCTATGCTAAACTTCTTGCCAACCGCCTGCTGGAGGTTATACCCCAGCTGGTCCACCTGGTCCAAAGTGGGTTTGTTCTTCATCAGAGCACACTACACTGCATTCAGATGGTACATTTGGCACTAGCCTGAATTAAGCCTCTCGGGGGGTCTGCAGCAATGTTGTTGATTGACTTTGAAAAAGCATTTAATGGTGCATTGGGCCTTCCTTGATGAGACTCTCACCAGAATGGGGTTTGGGTCCAGATTCTGGGCTTACATATGGGTCCTCAATGCTTCCTCACATGCCCAAGTGTGCATAAATGGGGTCTGTCTCACAAATTTCTAAATCGGTGGGGATCCACACAGGGATGCCCATCGACTTCACTTCTATTAGAACTGGCCATTGAACTTCTGGCGGTTTACATCTTCTGTAATGCACAAATGCTGTTTCTTTGAGTAGGGTTTAGAGATGGAAAACCGGATGGCTTTATATGTGAATTATGTCTTGTTTCTTGCGCATTTGGCTGAGAGAGGTCCTCACCTATTTCACATTCTTGAGACCTTCGGTATGGCCTCCCGCCAGGTGGTCAGCTGGAAAAAATCTCTTTTGGTCCCCATACAGGGGGGACCACCAGGATGAGACCTGGCATTCCAGCTTGATGGAGTTCTGACCACTGTATTTAGATGTATGGTGGCTCACTCTTCGACTGCCTTGACAGTGTTTTCCATCACATATGAGCTTCCCCACCAATAGTGCAGCGGACTCCTGTGCTAGCTAGCATTACTCCATTCGCATCAATCTGGTGGGCTACTACAGACCATATTTAGATTTCACAGTTGTACTGGAGTTGTTCTGATGGCAGTGTCCTGACAGAGGTAGTCCATCGTGGGAGGTGTTTAACATTGTACTATTCCTGTGACTATTGAATGGATGCTAGCACCACACCTGATGTACTGTGGCTATATGTTTACACCTGCATACCATACTATACAACACACACCATGATCCTTTGCTATTTCACCACAGCACAACACTTACCTGCAGGAAACACATAAAAAGTAATCCATTCAAAAACAAAACATACAACCACTATTCACTGTCTGTCTTAACATTTCACTGACATGCAGCATTGCAAAGTTCAGACATTGACATTGCTTACAATTTTGATGGACTTTGAGAATTTGATGCAAACATCCATTTTGGTAATGAATACTTACACCAAAAAAGAATATATCAAAAGGTGTTGATACAGGTAAATTTCATTTAATTTCTGACACAACTAGTTTACAACTATATGCATTACACAAGCACTTTAAGATGTATTTTAGGACATGTATGTAAAGGAACGGGTCCTAAGCTCATGTTAAGTGACAATTCAACCTTGACCAGTGATATGTACTGCTCACCTTCAAGTCCAGAGACGACAGGGTTATTTTCCTTCATGGTCAGGTGGCAACAGCAAAGACAGGACTTGTATGGTTGAGTTCCAGTCCAAAACGGAAGTGGAAAAGGGGGAAATAAGGTAGGGTTTTACCTCATTTCCCTTGCAACCTGTCACCTCAGGCGTGGAGGATTCATCACCAGGCAGGATGGCACATTGCGATTGGCTCAGGGGTAAAACTGGCTTGGATCTTGCTGCCAGCCGCTCTTTCCCATGGCACCATTGATGGGGGTGTAAAGTACTGGTGGAGTTGGCGGTAATTGGCAAGTCTACCATCTGTGGTCCTGCCAGCATCTAAATAGAGCGGGCTGACCATCAAAACGGTGGACTGATTATTCAATGAAAAAGCAACAGTTTTACTGATTCTGCCAAGATCTAAATCATGCCCTTAGATTCTAATATATGGAACTTCACATCTCTTATAGTTGAATATCACTTGGAACCTCACCTTCTGCCCATTTGAGCAGAAGGCCTGAGAAGACCTGGCTTGATGGGACAAACTTCCCCTAAATCCTATGGTTAGGCTAGCTCTTTTTAAAATGATGATGCTCCCACGATTCCCTTAAGCCCTGCAAAACCATCCTCTCCACATCCCACAATCCTGGTTAACCTCCTTAACTGCAATGGGGAAAAAGTTTACTTGGGCATGCAAACCTCCACTGCTAGTCCTTGCGGAGTGCGTTTGGATGGTATACAAGGGAGGGCTCGGGATGGGCGACATGCACCTTTAAAACTGGGCTGCACAGCTTCTGACCCTCATTGATTGGATGCATAGGGGATGAGGGGACCCAACATTTAATGGACAACTGGCTCTCGTAGACTTTAACATAATTACTGGCATTCTGTATGGAGCACTCATTCAGGCTGACCTTCTGAAGCCGACCCAGGTGGTGTTTCAGGTGTGGAGAGCCACTTTGTGATAGGTTGATTGGGATCACAAACACACCCTAGAGACTCCCCTGTTGGAGGGCATATGGCTGCCCCATGTTGTGCAGCAGGAGAGATTTGGGGGTTGGGACTGTACTTGGATTTCACACTAGGGGAATGTCTGGGACCGGACTTATATTAAATCCTTTCAGGCCCCTCATGAAGAATTTCACATTCCCGACTACCAGTTTTTCTGCATCTTACAAATTCAACATGCTCTTCCTGCATACAGGGATGACCTGGATGATGTCCCACACCTTAACCCATGGAAGGGACAGCTGCTCATGGGTCCCTTGGGGCAGGGAGAGATCTCACAAACATATCACACTAACCAGATCTAAAAAGCCCCCTCATAGTGAAATGGAAGGAATGGGTGGGATATTTCAGTGAGGCTGCGACTTATGCAGTTTATTTAGTTACATCAGGCATACCTCATGCCTAGCTGTTTGTGGAGGGCCTGAGCCTATGCATCACTAGCCTGCACGAGATGCCAAGAGCCCAATAGTGAATTCTATCACATGGTGTTGTCCTGTCTCATTGTTCTTAGTACTGCGAAACCATTAGGTCCAAGCTATCACATATAGTGAGCACACACATAGAAGTGAAACCCAAGACAGCACTGCTGGGCATCCTAGACGAAATAGGTAGTCCCAGAGGAGACAGAATCCTAGTGGGATTAGGCACAATTCTGACAAAAATGGATTTAGTCAAGCAGTGGAAATCTCCATCAGCCCCATCCCTGAGGACTTGGATAAATTACATAGATTGGTCTTTTAAGATGAAGGAAACTATATAGTAAGGGAGTGCCCATACAATTCTGAGAAGGTGTGATGCAAATGGTGGACTTATCACAAACTGAGTGGCTGAGACTGAGAGAAACTTCTATCCTTCACTTTATCCAGTTTTAGACATGGATTGGGGGGGGGGAGTCTGTAAAGGATAATGTTTGTACTGTTTTTCTTGAAAAAGCAACTGATTGTAATATTTGGACAAAATTAATAAGATGTTCAAATAAATAGTGTTATATATTTGTTAATTTTATGATTGGTAATTTTGGATTATTATTTCATGTTTTATTTTATGGTTCCATGTTTAGGAATGGTAGTAACTAACTTAAAAAAATTATTATTAATTGGTTAAAAGTTATTTTATATTTTAATGTTTAAATGTGAGTATATATATATATATATATGTTTGCAGTTTTAGTCAGTGTGCTTTTAAAGTGAATTTCAATTTATTTTATGTAGTCTAAAGCTTATGTGTGTATGGAGTAATTATTGTGTATCTATATTTTTGTTTGTAGCATCTTGCAGAAATATTTTAAATTGTAGAGAAATAGGACATTTCACCCCCTTAGTGTCCAACACATCCCCCAAAATTGTATAAACTGGAGTGGGAAAAGTAAACCTCACCCCTTTTATTATCCAATACCTTTTTCAAGTTGGACTAGATTGGAGAGGGCATAGTAAATGTCACCTCTTTAGTGTCAGACATCTTCTTCAAATGTGTGCAGATTGGAGTGGGAATAGTAAATGTCACCCCTTTGGTGTCTAATACTTCTCCTACATTGTTTTTGACTGGAATTGGAATAATATATGCCACCCCTTTAGTGTCCAACACTTTTCCCAAATTGTTTTTGATTGGAATGGGAATGGTAAATATCACCCCTTTAGTGTCCAATACTTTGTCAAAATAGTTTATATTGGAGTGTGAATATTTAATTTTATAATTTTAGTGTGGAATCCTTTCTTTCAATTGTACTTGTATGTATTAAAATAGTTTGTGTTACTTAATTAGTAATGTTGCTTTTATCAATAAAACACAGATCTAGTTTGTATGTTTTCAATAAATAATATTAATTATATATTTATTTATAATAGACAGTTAATTTTTTTTAATGTATTTTGTTTTCTAAATGTATTCCGGTTATACTTTTACATATTTATACATATTTCTTTCATATTAAAAATAAACATTTATTTACAGAAAAAAATGAATACATTTGTATTAAATAAAAAATGTAAATCATAGTTAAATATCATTGCATGTTCTACATTTTCCATTTTTGCTATTGCTTATCATTTTTTTTAACTTTTTCTAAATTGTTATATGTATACATACGTTCAACACAATTTAACACAGGTTTTTTAGTAAGAACTAAATATTTGTATATATTTTATTCTATTAATTCATGTATACCTTACAAATTTTACAATTTTATAACAACCTTTGACATGTTTGAAATTTTAAATGGTTTTTAAATATATTTGTTCAAACTTTTTCCATTTTTCCCATTCATTTACATGGGGAGATAGCCTTTTTTGTAATTTCATTTAGCGGCCATTTTCACTACTTTCTATTGTATGGTATATTTGAGTAATTTTTAGTCTATTTTCCAGGATCCAGGTCACAGCAAGGTGCTGCTGTTGTTTTAAAGTTTGTTTTTTAAATGGTGTTTTGTGTAGAAGGGTGTAAGGGGTGAGGCCTAGAGGCTAGTTATAGTGTTGTTTGATATTTTTCCATATTTAGTTGTAATAATAGTAGTATGTTTTCTAGTGTGTAGTGTGAAGGGTTTGAACACTGTTGTAGTAATGTTTCATTATGTTATATAATTTTCGGGTTATGTTACATGTTTCATGATGATTATGAGCCTCATTCCAAGTTTGGCGGACGGGGTTACTCTGTCCCAAATGTGACAGAAATCTCGCCCTCAGTATTACCAGAATCATAGGAGATAATGGAACTTGTAATACAGTGGTCAGGATATCCGTCACATTTGTGACTGAGTAATCCCTTCTGCCAAACTTGTAATGAGGCCCTAAATGTAATATATATGTATTTTCAGGAATTTTATCTGCTTTGCAGGTGGGTTTTCTAGTTTACTTTAGAGGTTTTGTCAACAACTAATATTTTTAGCATTGATTTTCTTTTTTGGGATTTCAATGAGCACTTCTTACTTTAAACACTTTTTAGGGTTTTTTAAGGTTCCTATATATTTTAGATTGCTTCAAGAGATGTCTTTTGGATTCAATGTATTCTTGTATTTGTTTGGGGCTTTTTGAAAAAGTATTTTCCCATTTTTGGTGTTTAATTAATTTTGACTAGGTGGATAGAGAGAAGAGCTGCAGCTACTGAGCATTAAGTTATATTTATAATTATTTTTGGTGATAACTATTATATTTTATTGTTTGTATGAATATTATGTGATTGTTATTTAGAAATGTGTTGTTTATGTGTTGTATTTATTTTATGTGATGGGTTGGGTCTGTTTTTGAGCTTTTGGTTTGTCAGGTTTACATTTCTCATTTAAATAATACATCTTTTTTATTATCTCATCCTATTTAATGTTGAACTTTTAGTTCATGGTCAGACTGATGTCATAAAATATTATATTTTTTATCTATAGTAAAAATTATTTGTCATCCTAGTTTGGATTTGTGACTTTTGTAGGTTACTATTTATGTTATGTTTTATAATTTGCTGTTAATCATTATTTGGAAATAATCTAGGGCCATATGTATGAAAACTGGAGCTTGCGACTCGCAAATAGCGATTCTTAAGAAATCGCTATTTCTGAGTCGCAATTGGCCATGTAACAAAATTGGGAATCAGAAATAGCGATTTCTTAAAAATCGCTATTTGTGGTTTGCGAGGCCCATTTACCAATAATGCAAATTGCGATTTTTTTGCGATTCGGTAAAAAATTGCAAAATGCCAGAAAGTTTGAGAATGCACACCTGGAGGAGCCTGATGACATCACCAGTAGGAAATGAGTCATCCCAGGCAGTTTCAGGTGCCAAACCCAAACCAGCATCCTGAGAGAGAGCAGCCTAGCCACACAGAGCAGCACTCAGAAGGAGCAAGAACACCTGAGCCAGGATGGACACCCCAGGCCAAGCACAGGAGAAGGCTGAAAGGAAGCGCAAGCTGAAATTCAGTGAACAGGATCTTGAGGTTCTAACTGAGGAGGTGATGAGGAGCCATGACCGCCTGTTTGGAAAAAGCTCACTCCAGGTGCCTGAGAGTGAAAAGAGGAGATTATGGCTGGACATACAGTCACAAATCTGCGCCATTGGAGTGGCACAGTGCTCCATCGAAGAGATCAAAAAAAGGGGTACGACCTGCGCTCCTGTGCAAAGGAGAGGGTGGCAAGGAGACTTGTGGAGGCCAGGGGTACAGGTGGCTGACCACCAACAGAAGCACCATCAACACCATTGGAGGACCTAGTGGAGTCCACACTCTTCCCTGAAGCTGTGACTGGAGTCGCAGACATCGACACCTCCGGCACACAAAGTACCAGCCAAGGTAGGTGCTATATTGTATATGTATATGCACAAAAGCCCCTTAGGAATTAGCATGTAATGTGAAGCAGTGTGTGAAGTAGTGTGTGAAGTAGTCCAGTCCACATCTTAGAAGCAGCACAACAATGCATTATGGGAGTGGCAGTCCACAAACTAGTACTGAAAGTAACACAACAATGTAATAAAGTATAATGACACCCAAAGTAACACAACACACACAACACCGTGTAGAGCAGTACCTGTACCTTTATTGCCATTGTCTGATAGATAAAATAACATACAGAACTGACATGCTGCATATTGTTGTTGCAGGTGGGCCAGGCCCAGCAGCCACACCATCTACATGTGTAGGAGAGACAGACACCCATCAGCCCTCAGATTCAAACACCAGTGGGTCCCTCCACATGTCGACTGTCCGACGCAGGCCCAGGGCACTGCCACTGCCAGAGCTCAGCAACGACTCTGATGAGCAGCAGGAAGGGCCAAGCACACCATCAGCACCAGACAGGCGCAGACAGATTCCGGAGGGCAGGGGTCAGCCAACCACAGCACCACGCAGGATTGCGACGGAGTCCCGGGCACAAAATCATGAGGCAGGTGAGGGTCCCTCCTTATTCGTGGGCCTTGAAGCTGCTATGTTGCAGCAGCAGCGCTCGCAAAATAAGCGGATCCTTAGTTTAGACCGAAACCTGTGCAAACACAACTGCAACATGATGGGCCTGCATCGCCAACTGGACGCACTCAATGGCAATATTGTACAGCTGCGTAAGAGACAGGTGCAGGCTTCAGAGGATACCAGGGACCTTACAAGTGCTGTCCGTGACCTCTGCCAGGAGCTGTGCCGTGAGAGGGTTAGCCGGCGCAGACAGGAGCACAGATTCCGGACAATGTTTGGCAGCTACTGCAGGTCCTCTAACAGGATGGCAAATTCCACTGCATTGATCGCCCGTCGCGCAGTGGCTGCGCAAGTGGAGGCTGCACATAGCAGCAGGGACGTTGTCCAGGGACTTGTTCAGATCACGAATGTGATAGAACACATAATGGGACAAAGATCAGCCACTCCAAGTGAGGTAGCACTGGGGGACACTGAGGACAGTTCCAGCCTCAGCAGTGTTGCCGTACCAGCAGCAGACAGCAGACGGCTCAGTGGTGTGCGTGGGAGAAAAAAACGACTTTGCTGCCATTAGACTGCTGTTGCCACTATGAGGAAATTGGGCATTACTCTGCTCATTAGTTGTTTTGCATTTGTCACATCACCTGTTTCATTTATTACTCACTCATACATTACCTGACGTAAGGTAATAAATGTATATCACTACAGGTACAGTTGTCAGTGGATTGTGTCATCCATACTCACGTCTGAAATGGTTGTGTGTGATGTCAGCACGCCTCTGCCTTCCCTCTGCTGCACTAGTCCTGTCTGCTGGCTGTAGAGGTGGTATGGGATCGTCATCCTCATCTGATTCAGTGTCACTGATTTCTACAGGTATGCCCCTGGTTATAGCTATATTGTGAAACATTGCACAAGTAGCCACTATTCTACATGTAGTCTCTGGACTGTACTGTAGTGCCCCTCCAATTTGTGGAGGCACCGGAAGAGACTCTTCAGCAGTCCAAATGTGCGCTCCACCACGTTGCGGGTTGCCCTGTGTGCTGCATTGTATCTCCGTTCAGCTGGTGTTGTAGGATTGAGGTAGGGCGTCATCATGTAGGTGCGCACTGCCTAGGCACTGTCTCCTGGAAGGAACAGAGGGTATAATGAGTAAGTGAGCCATCTGATGTCACAACAGCATAAATGCTCCAGTATACAGAGGGACAATAGCTAGTAGATATCCTTCACCAAACTCCCCAGCTAGCAGTCTTGTGTGAATGTCGCTGTGGCGAAAGATGTACAAATCATGTGTGCTCCCTGGGTACCTGGCCACGAGATCTGTTATGATATAGGAGGCATTGCATATCACCTGAATATTCATGGAATGTTGGTATTTACGGTTTCGGTTCACATACTCTGTGGCTGATGGTGGACATATTGCCACATGTGTGCCATCTATGGCACCTAGGACGTGGGGGAACTGTGCTATCTGGTAAAACTCTATTTTTGTCTGCTGTATTTCCTGTGGGGTGTTGGGGAATCTGATGTACTGTTGTAGTTTGCTCAGCATGGCGTTGATGAAAGAATTAAAAAATCTGGAGAGGGTACTCTGTGAGAACCCTCCAGCTGCTGCTATGACCCCTTGATAGCTCCCTGAGGCGAGTAGGTGTAGGGCGCATAATACCTGCACATGGGTGGGTATGCTGTGACTCCTATGTGTTGCGTGCTGCAGTATGGGTTGTAGCTCAGCTATCAGGTCAAGTATCATGGCTGAGTTCAACCTATACCTCTCATATATTTCCTCCTCTGTCAGGTCAAAAAGTGTAATGCGCACTCTGAAAATGTGCTCCTGTCTCCTCCTCCCTCTCCTCAATCCTGCCATGATCCTCATCCTCCTTGCCATGACGTAGAGTGCAGCCATTGTGGAAAAGAGTCTGAGGCATTCTGGGCCTCTTTATAAAGGTTGCACCTGGTTACCACCTGGTTTCAGTTCATGGTATTTTGCATGTTCAAAATGCCATTCTGTGAAAAAATGGCAATTTGCGAATTTTTGATGCATCTCTTTGCGATTTGGATTTTGCGAATCGCATTTTGCGCCTCGCAATTTCCTACTGGAAATACTGAATCGCAAAATGCGACTCACAAAACCAGCTCCCAATGGAAAAAATCAAAAAAATTGCGATTTCTTATTTTTGGTCTGCGAATGCCTTTTGTGCATCACAGACCACGTTTTTGCACTCTCAAAAGGCCGATTTTTGCGATTCGCACAGTTTGCGAGTGCAAAAACTTTTCATACATCTGGCCCCTAGTCCTTTGTGGTCTATGAAGAGTTAGACTTCAAATTGTAGTATGTCATGCTTTTTTTTAGTTTGTTTGGTAAGTTTAGGTGCAATTTGCCAAACAGATTGTTCCTTTCATAGTTGTTGGTAGCTTTATTTGTTTTGTAATGCTTCTATAAATGTATAGACTGTAGGCTGGGTTCTACCTAGTGTGGATTGGAAGGCATTGTTCTACTCCAACTCTTTTGTTGGTTTTGGCTTCCTGTGACATCATGCCGTCATAGACATTCTACCATAGTATTTGTAATTTGGGTTGGTGCCTCTGTCTGTAGCATGCAGTCGCCCAACCCAAGTGTCTTAAAAATAATCCATTAGGAGTCTTGGGGCCTGAATATGAGTATCGTGGTCCATAGGACTACCATAACCACTGTGGCAGTCCAACTGTCTCGTCCCTGGTGGTCCGACCACCGGATTGTGATGCTTTCAGTCGGACCGCCAGGAGACCACCTCCACTGCCTGGATGAGAGATCCTGATGGGTTGGCAGCGATCAAAGTTGTGGCCAGCCATGGCAGTGGCAAGTTTGGCATGAACATGTGATCATGACTTTCCTTTCACCAGCCTTTACATGGCGCAGTGTCTGCCATGAAAAGGCAGTCGAAGACAGAGTTGGGACCATTGGGAGCCCCTGCACTGCCCATTACCATGCCGTGGGAGGAGCAGGGGGGCCTCTGTCAGAACCCTCAGAATGTGCACTATCTGTTATGGCAGACAGCGCGCATTCCGAGAGTTCTGTGTGATCCGACATTGGCCTTGGCTCCTTGAGGGAGGCGAGGCCAAAGGAGCCAAGGCCAATTACCCTGCACTGTTTCCACCAGTCAGCCCAGTGGAAACATAAGATAACGGTGGTGAGGTAGTCAGCTCAACGGCTGCCTACTCAATGCCTTACTCATAATCAGGCCTTAAGTTTTGCTTCATTTTGTTGTCTGAAAGGGCTTTCTGTTAGTAAATTGTAGTGGCTAGCAAGCTGTGTGACAGGGACATAGTCTAGTGTTCTTATTTTATTTATTTTAAAGGTGAATCAGCTATTTGTAGATTATTCTACACTTAGGTGGTCATTACAACCCTGACGGTCGATGTTAAAGCGGCGGTAAGATTGGCAACAGGCCGGCGGTAAAAAATTTGCAATTACGACTGTGGCGGAAACCGCCAACAAAGACAGCCACTTTAACACTCCGACCGCCACGGCGGTACAAACAAACAGCGCAGCGGTCACCGCCAACAGACAGGCGGTAGACAATGTACCGCCCGCACTATTATGATAGGCCAATCAACCTTTTCCGGGGGGGAATTCACCGCGGATAAAAACACAGCGGAAACAGGAATCCCAAAGGAAAAACGCTCACCTCTACACACCCCACGAGGAACGAGGATCCAGGAACTCCAAATTCTACCTGCAATAGTCTTCCTGCTCCTCTACCAGGAGCACGAACGCCGGCGGCGAAGACCACGGTGAGTACTGCACCTACGACACAGGGGAGGGAAAAAACAGGGACACGCAACACGCAACACCCCCACCCTCACCCACCACAACACACATACTAATGCATATCAATACATCACAGTTACACCCCCCAAACCCCCTGGAAGAATGCAAAGACAATAGAAAATGAGTGTAACCACTGTAATATATTAAAAGCAAGTAGGCAGAAATATATATAAACCATGTACAAAATATATACCAAGCATAGTAGTCCAGGTAGTGCTCTAATAAAGTCCGTGGAACACTGGGGCCACACGGTATGGGCGAGGCCCACACAAGATCACCGAGCATGACAGAGAGAACACAGCAGGGGCATCAGAGAGCAACTAAACAGGCACCTCAGGGGGAGGGAAAGGGGGGCACCTCAGCCACTTGAGTGCACAACGCCAAATCCACGAGGGGGCCACATGCCCTCTGTTCAATCCTGGGGAGGGCAAAGCCACAGTCTCACAAGTCTCTCCAGTGGGTGGTTTGCCCACTGTTCAATCCTGGGGAGTACAAAGCCACAGTCTCACAAGTCTCTACAGTGGGTGGGTTGCCAACTGTTCAATCCTGGGGAGTGCAAAGCCACAGTCTCACAAGTCTCTACAGTGGGTGGTTTGCCCACTGTTCAATCCTGGGGAGTGCAAAGCCACAGTCTCACAAGTCTCTACAGTGGGTGGTTTGCCCACTGTTCAATCCTGGGGAGTGCAAAGCCACAGCCTCTCAAGTGGATGACAGTCTCCACTGGTTCTGGAGGGGGCATTGTGCCCAGAGTGCTTCATCCTGCCAAGGACAGAGGTAGTGGATGTGATACTCCACTGGTTCTGGAGGGGGCTTTGTGCCAAGAGTGCTTCATCCTGCTAAGGACTGAGGTAGTGGATGTGATACTCCACTGGTTCTGGAGGGGGCTTTGTGCCCAGAGTGATTCATCCTGCTAAGGACAGAGGTAGTGGATGACAGTCTCCATTGGTTCTGGAGGGGGCTTTGTGCCCAGAGTGCTTCATCCTGCTAAGGACAGAGGTAGTGGATGTGATACTCCATTGGTTCTGGCGAGGGCTTTGTGCCCAGAGTGCTTCATCCTGCTAAGGACAGAGGTAGTGGATGACAGTCTCCACTGGTTCTGGAGGGGGCTTTGTGCCCAGAGTGCTTCATCCTGCTAAGGACAGAGGAAGTGGATGACAGTCTCCACTGGTTCTGGAGGGGACTTTGTGCCCAGAGTGCTTCATCCTGCTAAGGACAGAGGTAGTGGATGTGATACTCCATTGGTTCTGGCGAGGGCTTTGTGCCCAGAGTGCTTCATCCTGCTAAGGACAGAGGTAGTGGATGACAGTCTCCACTGGTTCTGGAGGGGGCTTTGTGCCCAGAGTGCTTCATCCTGCTAAGGACAGAGGAAGTGGATGACAGTCTCCACTGGTTCTGGAGGGGACTTTGTGCCCAGAGTGCTTCATCCTGCTAAGGACAGAGGTAGTGGATGACAGTCTCCATTGGTTCTGGAGGGGGCATGGTGCCCAGAGTGCATCATTCACCCTGTAACGGACTCAGTTGCGTCAGTGCCCTTGCCGCTCGCCAGCGGTGCTTGAGACGGTGGTGCCCTGTTCAGCGGTGCTTGAGACGGCGGTGCCCTGTTCAGCGGTGCTTGAGATGGAGGTGCCCTGTTCAGCGGTGCTTGAGACAGCGGTGCCCTGTTCAGCGGTGCTTGAGACAGCAGTGCCCTGTTCAGCGGTGCTTGAGACGGCGGTGCCCTGTTCAGCGGTGCTTGAGACGACGGTGCCCTGTTCAGCGATGCTTGAGATGGCAGTGCCCTGTGCAGCGGTGCTTGAGGCGGCGGTCTCCATTGCAGGGACTCAGCTGCTGGCGGTCCTTCATGGCCCAGAGGGGCTTTTGCTGGCGGTGGCCTCCTGGGCAGGTGGGCTTGTGCTGGCGGTTCTGTCCTGGGCAGCTGGGCTTGTGCTGGCGATCCTGTCCTGGGCAGCTGGGCTTGTGCTGGAGGTGGCCTCCTGGGCAGCGGGGATGATTGTGGTCTTCTCCGCTGTGCTGCTCTTCCCAGACTTTTCTCGTTTCTTGTGGCCCTTCCCCACCTTGGAGGGTGTCACAGCTGAGTCCACACTCCCATCGGGACCCCTGGGAGCCACTTTGGTGGCTGGAGTCTTCCCCCGCTCCTGCAGGGCACTGGCCAACTTCAGATGCTTCACAGGTGGGGGTACTGTCTGTGCTGTGGCTCCGTGCCACACTGGCTGCCCTGGTGGCCGGTGCACTCCAGATTCCGGTGACTAGAGGTACCACTGGTCCCGGAGATGTTGTGGCTGAGGTGCTAGTTCGGGACCTAGGAGACGGACGTGGTGGGGGAGGTGTGGGAAAGAGGTCAAGGTTGGACAGGAAAAGTTTTTTTGACACACTGGCATGGGTAGCTGGAGGGGGTTTGGGAGTGGAGGAAGAGGTGGTGGTTGTAGGAGGTGTTCGTTTGCTGACTTTGGGTGAAGGTGCATGCGCTGGAGACTGTCGTGAGGTGGATGGCTGTTGGGTGGGTGTGTGCCTGCTTTTGCTTATCTTGGGAGGGGGTGTCACAGACACACTGGGAGAGGACACAGGGGACATGTGAATGGTAGTGGGGGTGGTGACTGCACGTGAGCGGGGTGTGTTGGTGGGTGTGCTGGAGAGGGACGTAGTGGCTGTAGATGTAGTGCATGCAGGTGTGAGCTTAGACGAGACTGGGAGGGAGGAGGGAGACGAGGAGGAGGGCAACACAGTGGAGGCAGTGGATGTTGGTGTGTCTGCATGTGTGTGATGCTTGTGTGAGTGCCTGTGGGATGTGTGGTGCTTATGTTTGCCTGAGCTTACCTTGTGTGTTGAGGTGTGTGCATGCTGGTCTGTAGATGTGCTTGGGATAGGCTGAGGTGCAGGGGATTGGGTCGGGGTGGAGGAAGTTGGAGGGGGGAGGCTAGACACAGGGATAATGGCTGCCATCAGTGCTGAGGCCAGAGTCTGAAAAGCTCGCTGAAGGGCCGCCTGACCAGAATGAATGCCCTCCAGGAATGCATTTGCTTGTTGCAACTGCCTTTCTACACCCTGGATGGCATTCAAAATGGTAGACTGCCCAACACTGAGGGACCTGAGGAGGTCAATGACCTCCTCACTGAGGGCAGCAGGGGTGACTGGTGCAGGGCCTGAGGTGGCTAGGGCGAAGGTGATGCCCACCCTCTCGGGTGAGCGTCACGGGGCGAAGGCTGAGGTGCTGCTGGGAGGGCGGTGCTGGAAGGGGGGGTGGCGGCTGTACCTGTAGATGGGGAGGCACAGATGTTGCCACCACCACTAGGGAGCTCCCATCAGAGGACGAGTCCGTGTCAATGGTCTCAGCTCGTGTACCCGCTGTGGAGCTCCCCTCGCCCTCCGTCCTACTGGTGAAGTCCGAGTCCGTAGTGTGGCCCTCCATGGCCATGTGGGATGCGGCCCCCTGGTGCTCCGGTGCCACTGCTCCTCCGCCTGATGATGCTAATGCACACAAGAACAGGGAGACCACAAAAAGGGGGGACGACAACAGAAGAAAGACATGTTGAGTGCATGCATTACCGCTACCGTTGGCGGACACGACAGACACAGAGGCCCCTTGCACTACGCCATGCTCATGGGCTCCAATGTTCAATTCCTGGGAAATGCCCTACAAGGCTATGGACAACATCTGCACACATAGGTGACACAGGGGCATGACTAGGTGTACTTGGCACTCTACAGAGGTGGGGTGGGGTGCCACATGGCCTGCCTTACGGAGGGACCTTGCCTACGGAACTCGCCCTGGCCTAGGGAAACCCACAGCCCACCTCCCCCACCCAGACCCCTCCACTGCATGCAAAGTCAGCAGAATGAGAGTGTACTCACCCCCTTGTGTCTGCTGTGATGCCCTCAAGCGCCCATCCAACCCCGGGTAGGCCACCACCAGGATCCTGAAAATCAGGGGGGTCATGGTGCGACGGGCACCCCTCCCACGTTGGGAGGCCATCCCCAGCTGAGTCTCCGCCGTCTTCTTGCTCCAGCGGCGAATGTCCTCCCACCTTTTCCGGCAGTGGGTGCTCCGTCTGTAGTAGACCCCCAGGGTCCGGACGTCCTTGGAGATGGCACGCCAAATATGTTTTTTCTGGTGGACGCTGACCTACATGAAATGTACAGGGGGAAGAGTAAGTTATTACCAACTGCACCGTCAAAGTGATTGGCCCCCATCCCTACCCTTGCCATGTGGCACATGCATTTACAATTGTTTCATGCACGCCGCACTCTCCCCCCTTCCTTCTTACATCCAGCCCTCTCCACACAGGCATAGCCCATACAGCATGCTCCCAGTGTACTTACCTGTTTGTCTGGAGGACTGTAGAGAAATGTGTACTGGGGGAGGACCCCATCCACGAGTTTCTCCAACTCCTCCGATGTGAAGGCAGGGGCCCTTTCCCCAGACACTCGAGCCATTGTCTCTTCCAGACCGAGATCACAGCAGCACTTGCAGTGTAGGTCCTCTCCTGTCGAGGAGCAGGTATCGAGTGATTGAACAGATAGAAAATGGTGGTCACGTCCGCGGCGGTGCATACCGTCCCCACCGGCGTACATCGTCATAGGCTCCTGGGACCCATAGGGTCCAATGCTAACCAATGCAGCATTGCGCCGCGGTCTTCGACCACCTACTGCGACGGTGTACAACGCCAGCGCAGTTACCTCACATCCCATTGTCACACTTTAGAGGTCAGGCAGCCGCCATTTCAGGGGCCCACATGGATTAATTTTCAACTGCGTCACAAATACCTAGACTCAACACACAAACAGGCCACCTTTTGTGTATGAATGGTGTTCTGTGTAAACTGTGGGTAAGTACCTCTGAGTTGTTTGACTCTGTGCTCGCTGTTGTCCTTCATAGGCACCGTCCACTGGGACATGTGAGGAGATGGCGGCATCCTCAGGTGTACAGACCGTTGGTGGACATGTCGACAATGGAGGAGCGACATGTGATTATCACATACAGGCTTGACCGTGCCACAATCTAGGAACTGTGTATCCAGTTGGAGGCATAACTGATGTCAGTTATCCGCCATCCCACAGGAATCCCCCCTCAAGTGCAGGTGCTGTCAGTGCTCCATTTCCTTGCAAGTGGGTCATTTCAAACAACAGTGGCCATAGCTCAGGGATGTCCCAGCCTATGTTTTCCAACATGTTGTCCAGAGTGTTTTCTGCCCTTCTGAAACACATGTGGAGCTACATCGTTTTCCCTCAGGTGGAGGATTTGCCTACAGTGAAAGGTGATTTCTATGCCCTGGGACATATCCCCAACATCATAGGTGCCATTGATGGGACCCATGTGGGTTTGCCCCCCCCCCCCACAGGAGTGAACAGGTGTATAGAAACAGGAAGAGTTATCATTCAATGAATGTACAGATGGTATGTTTGGCCGACCAGTACATCTCCCATGTGAATGCCATGTTCCCTGGCTCAGTGCATGACGCCTACATCCTGCCGAATAGCAGCATCCCTTATGTGATGGGGCAACTCCAGAGGCACTGTGTGTGGCTATTAGGTGAGCACCTGGAAGCAAGTCAGTGGGAATGGTTGTCTGGGTCTGGGGATATCCCTACAGGTTAGTGTGTGTCTAACAGTTGTTCCTCGCCATTTGCAGGTGACTCTGGTTACCCCAACCTGTCATGGTTACTGACCCCAGTGAGGAATCCCAGGACGAGGGCAGAGGAACGCTACAATGAGGCCCATGGGCGAACTAGGAGGGTGATCGAGCGGACCTTCGGCCTCCTGAAGGCCATGTTCCGGTTCTTCCATATGACAGGTGGATCCCTATTCTACTAACCAAAGAAGGTGTGCCAGATCATCGTGGCCTCCTGTATGCCTCACAACTTGGCTTTGCAACGACAGGTGCCTTTTCTGCAGGAGGATGGTCCAGATGGCGGTGTTGTGGCATCTGTGGAGCCTGTGGACAGTGAAGACGAGGAAGCAGAGGAAAAAGACATGAACAACAGGGACTCAGTGATCCAGCAATATTTCCAGTGAGACACAGGTAAGAGTACAGACCTGCCTTCTACATGTACTTTAACACTACTACCTCTCTACTGTCTGTCCTTTTCACCCAGTGTGTTGGCACTGAGTTGTCTGAGTTGTTACGATTTCACAGATGTGGGTCCCACGGTGTGACATCTGCTTAGATTCCTCATGGACTAGAGCTGTGTGACATAGGTATGTTGACATCACAATTGTAAGAACATTTTGTCACTGTAATTGCTAATACACTATTTCGAAATCACAGACAGACTCCAGATTGTTTTGTGCTTTAAGTGTGTTTATTTAAGTGCTCAATATTGGAGGGGGCAGTAAAATGGTGAGGGGTGATGGCGGAGGAATGTCCATGGTAGAGTCCAGTCTATTAGTCTCACAGGTGCATTGCCCATATGGGCATAGGAAGTGGAGCTGGGGCAGTTTAAGTATGGACAGGGTGACAAAGTGGGACAGTAGGATGACAATCGGGGTGGTCTCATTTCTTGGCGGGGGTCTTGGCATCGTGCTCTGTCTTTGTCCTGGATCTCAGGGACTGTTTGCGGGGTGGTTCTCCCTCTGCAGGGGGTGGTATGCTGGTGTGGTGGTCCTGTGGCGGGGCGTCCTGTCCACTAGCGCCGGCGGAGATGGTGGGCAGTTCATTGTCCATGCTAGTGTCAGGGGCCCCTTGTAGTGCCACAGTGTCCCTCCTGGTGTTCACGAGTTCCTTCAGCACCCCTACGATGGTTCCCAGGGTGGAGGTGATGGTTCTGAGTTCTTCCCTGAAGCCCATATACTGTTCCTCCTGCAGGCGCTGGGTCTCCTGAAACTTGGCCAGTACCGTTGCCATCGTCTCCTGGGAGTGGTGGTAGGCTCCCAAATTGGAGGAGAGGGCCTCGTGGAGACTGGATTCCCTTGACCTGTCCTCCCCCTGTAGCTCAGCAGCCCTCCCAGTTCCCCTGTGTTCCTGGGCCTCCGTCCCCTGGACCGTGTGCCCACTGCCACTGCCCCCAGGTCCCTGTTGTTGGGGTGGTGGGTTAGCCTGGGTTCCCTGTAGTGATGGACACACTGCTGATTGAAGTGTCATGGGGACTGAGGTATGGGCCCGCTGGGTGGGTGCTGTGCTGGTGTTTCCAGAGGGGGGAAGGTCTGTAGTGGACTGTGACTGTGTCAGGGGAACCGACTGTCCAGAGGTCCCCGATGGGCTGGGCTGGTCATCTAGATCCAGTTGGACAGAGCTGCTGTCATCACTGTGGGCCTCTTCTGTTGGTGGTGTGGACATGTGTGGACCCTCCTGTCCGGTGACGTTGGGTAGGGGCCCTGCAGGGGTATAAAAGGATGGTTATTGCACCTGTGTGTGCCATGGTGTGCAATGGGTGGGTGACCGTGTACCCCAGTACTTGCATTCCTGTGTGGGACCTTGTGTGATGATGGTTTAGGGGGTTGTATGGGTATGTGCGGTGGGCATGCTTTGGTGATGGGTGTCCATGCTTTGTTGTTGCATGCAGGGTTTGGTGTTAGGATGTGTGGTTTGTGATGTAGGGACATTTGTGAGGAGTTAGAGTGATGGGGTGAGGGTGAGGGTGGGGGTATGTGCTGGCATGCAGGTAGGGTGGGGGATGTAATAGTTAAGATTTGACTTACCAGAGTCCATTTCTCCACCTACTCCTGCTAGGCCCTCAGGATGCAGAATCGCCAAGACCTGCTCCTTCCATGTTGTTAGCTGTGGGGGAGGATGTGGAGGTCCGCCGCCAGTCTGCTGAACCGCCAGGTGGTGTCTTGAGACCACGGAACGCACCTTCCCCCATAGGTCGTTCCACCTCTTCTTGATGTCCTCCCGATTTCTTGGGTGCTCTCCCACTGCATTTACCCTGTCCACGATTCTTTGCCATAGCTCCATCTTCCTTGCAATGGAGGTGTGCTGCACCTGTGATCCGAATAGCTGTGGCTCTACCCGGACGATTGCCTCCACCATGACCCTGAGCTCCTCCTCCGAGAACCTGGGGTGTCTTTGCTGTGCCATGGGCTGATGTAGGTGATGTGTGGTGTGTTGTGTGAGGTGCGTGGAAGTTCTGTGGGTGATGGTGTTGTATGACTGTGGATGCTGTTGTTCTTGCTGGTGCTGTCTCTCTCTGGCCTTCTTTCGGAATTTTTTGTAGTAGGGGTTTGTGGGTGATGTGGGTGTGTGTTTTATATTGTATTGGGTGTGTGGGAGTGGTGTGTGTATGTGTATCAGGTGTGTATATTTGTAATTGTCCAATTTGGCTGTGTTATGTAAATGTGTGTGTATTTTGAGCGCGGCGGTGTGTACCGCCAATGAAATACCGCGGTTGAAAGACCGCCGCGTGGATTCGTGGGTCGTGATAGTGTGGGCGCATTTCTGTTGGCATGACGGTGTCGGTTTTGTTATCACCAGTTTATTACTGACCTTTGGTGTGGCGGACTTGTGGGTGTCTGAATTTTGGCGGATTCCAAACTGTGGGTCATAATAGCTGTGGCGGAATTCCGCGGCCGCGGCGGTGTGTTGGCGGTCTTCTGCACGGCGGTAAGCGGCTTTTACGGCCAATGTTGTAATGAGGGCCTTAGTGTAGATTGTTGGAGGCATCTCCATATGCTTTGATGGAAATGATAATACCAGTCTTATATGACTGTGTGGGGGTAAATTTCTAAGTTGGTCTGAATCATGGCTTGCTCAAAGTTTAGGATTATTTTATGTGGGTAGTAGTTATTTGTTTCATGCTTAATGTGGTTTAAAAGTGCATAATAAGTTCTGCTTTGTTTATTTGGTAGTAGGGCATATACAAAATAAATATTTGTGTTTTGATATTCACCATGTATGGTTTATATCTGAGTGAATGGCTTGGGACACATTTTGAAGGTCCCATCCATCATCCAGATTTTGCAATGGCTTAGTTTGGTAAATTATTTGCTGTAAAGAATATTACAATTTGTTTATCATTTTTTATGTTGTCATATAAAAGGAAATGTTCCTGACTATGTGTCATTGTTAAATGTTAAGATATTTCTTTCGTATCTTGGTATCTTCTAGGGGCAGGAGGAGCATCACACGTGAATGTTTCAATTCTAGCAATTAAATGTTTTGAAGTGGGTATAGGTGGTAGATGCCCTGTGATATGCTCAGGGACTTTGAGCAGCTTGGGCCTGATTATGACTTTGGCGGTCAGACAAGCCAACAGCTAAAACCGCTGGGAGGAGGCTGCCATCATACCAGCAGCCTCTCCCCCAAGTATTATTATGTTTCCACTGGACTGAGCAGTGGAAACATCATATTATAACTGTAAGGAAATGCCTCCTTGGCATGGTTACCCCCTGGCTTTTTGCCTTTGCTGATGCCAAGTTATGATTTGAAAGTGTGCTGAGGCCTGCTGACCAGGCCCCAGCACCAGTGTTCTTTCCCTAACCTGTACCTTTGTTTCCACAATTGGCACACCCTGGCATCCAGGTAAGTCCCTTGTAACCGGTACCCCTGGTACCAAAGGCCCTGATACCAGGGAAGGTCTCTAAGGGCTGCAGCATGTCTTATGCCACCCTGGGGACCCCTCACTCAGCACAGACACACTGATTGCCAGCTTGTGTGTGCTGGTGGGGATAAAATGACTAAGTCGACATGGCACTCCCCTCAGGGTGCCATGCCAACCTCACACTGCCTCTGGCATAGATAAGTCACCCCTCTAGCAGGCCTTACAGCCCTAAGGCAGGGTGCACTATACCATAGGTGAGGGCATAGGTGTATGAGCACTATGCCCCTACAGTGTCTTAGACATTGTAAGTGCCTCAAAGGCTCACCCCCTTTGTTAAAGCGCCCCAGGGCACTCCAGCTAGTGGAGATGCCCGCCCCCTCTGGCCACAGCTCACTTTTGGCGGCAAGGCCGGAGGATATATTGAGAAAAACAAGGAGGAGTCACTGGCCAGTCAGGACAGCCCCTAAGGTGTCCTGAGCTGAGGTGACTCTGACTTTTAGATATCCTCCATCTTGCAGATGGAGGATTCCCCCAATAGGATTAGAGATGTGCCCCCTCCGCTCAGGGAGGAGGCACAAAGAGGGTGTAGCCAGCCTCAGGGCTAGTAGCCATTGGCTACTAACCCCCCAGACCTAAACAAACCCCTAAATTGAGTATTTAGGGGCTCCCAGAACCTAGCAAGATAGATTCCTGCAACCTGAAGACGAAGAAGGACTGATGACCTGAAGCCCTGCAGAGAAGACAGAGACACCAACTGCTTTGGCCCCAGCCCTACCGGCCTGTCTCCCCACTTCAAGAAAAACTGCAACTGCGACGCGTTCCACAGGGTCCAGCGACCTCTGAAGCCTCGGAGGACTACCCTGCATCTAAAAGGACCAAGAACTCCCAAGGACAGCGGCTCTGCTCCAAAGAAGAAACATCTTTGCAACAAAGAAACAACTTTAAAAGGACTCCACGTTTCCCGCTGGAAGCGTGAGACTTTGCACTCTGCACCCGACGCCCCCGGCTCGACCTGCAGAGAAACAACACTACAGGGAGGACTCCCCGGCGACTGCGACCCTGTGAGTAGCCAGAGTTGACCCCCCTGAGCCCCCCCAGCGACGCCTGCAAAGGGAATCCAGAGGCTCCCCCTGACCGCGACTGCCTGCTTCTAAGAACCCGATGCCTGGTAAAGACACCGCACCCGCAGCCCCCAGGACTTGAAGGATCCGACCTCCAGTGCAGAAGTGACCCCCAGGGGGCCCTCTCCCTTGCCCAGGTGGTGGCTACCCTGAGGAGACCCCCCTTGCCTGCCTGCTTCACTGAAGAGACCCCTGGGTCTCCTATTGAAACCAATTGCAAATCCGACGCCTGTTTGCACTCTGCACCCGGCCGCCCCCGTGCCGCTGAGGGTGTACTTTTTGTGCTGACTTGTGTCCCCCCCGGTGCCCTACAAAACCCCCCTGGTCTGCCCTCCGAAGACACGGGTACCTACCTGCTGGCAGACTGGAACCGGGGCACCCCCTTCTCCATTGAAGCCTATTAGTTTTGGGCACCGTTTTGACCTCTGCACCTGACCGACCCTGAGCTGCTGGTGTGGTAACTTTTGGGTTGCCCTGAACCCCCAACGGTGGGCTACCTTGGACCCAACTTTGAACCCCATAGGTGGTTTACTTACCTGCAAAACTAACAAACACTTACCTCCCCCAGGAACTGTTGAAAATTGCACTGTCTAGTTTTAAAATAGCTTATTGCCATTTTTGTGAAAACTGTACATGCTATTTTGCTGATTCAAAGTTCCTAAGTTACCTTCGTGAAATACCTTTCATTTGAAGTATTACTTGTGAATCTTGAACCTGTGGTTCTTATAATAAACTAAGAAAATATATTTTTCTATACAAAAACCTATTGGCCTGGAATTGTCTTTGAGTGTGTGTTCCTCATTTATTGCCTGTGTGTGTACAAAAAATGCTTAACACTACCCTCTGATAAGCCTACTGCTCGACCACACTACCACAAAATAGAGCATTAGAATTATCTATTTTTGCCACTATCTTACCTCTAACGGGAACCCTTGGACTCTGTGCATGCTATTTCTTACTTTGAAATAGTACATACAGAGCCAACTTCCTACAACATTTCAGCCTGTCAGTGCCACAGCATTTGCCTCAGCTCCCTTAAGGAAGCTTAGGCCAATGCCATGACAAAACAGCATTCTCAGAATGTGTACTGTCTGTACGGCAGACAGTGTGCAGCGTGAGGTTGCTGTCAAGGGGGCCACTGCACTTGCTTCCCACCAGAACATTCATGGCAGGAACCCTGCCATGAAAAGGCTGGTGGAAAGAGGACTCATGATTATCATGGTGGACCTGAACTCAGCACCACCGCTGTTGACCATGACTCTGACTGCCTCTTCTATTTCCGGATCAATGATCCTGGTGGTGGTGGTAGTCTCCTGATGGACCAACTGCCAGGGTTGTAATCTGGTGGTTGACACACCAGGAGTGCGGTGGTCCGACCGCTACTGTAGGTTTGGCGGTCTTCAGTCTGCCAAACTCATAATTTGGCCCCATATCTTTTAGGATGTTGTTTGTAGGTTCCTGGGATCTAGTGCTTGCCTCTCTTCTAATCTGCAATATCTCCCTTATTTCTAATACTGTCACATTTGGGGGAGGGATGGTTATGTTCTGTTAAATGAATTACATCATCATCCTTCATACTGGCCCTCCCATAGCATGCGCATTTTCTGTTGATGCACTTTCTTGGCTGTAGGTATAACCAATGTGACTTAGTAGGTGATTTCCTTTCTGAGATGTTATATATTTGATTTAACATGACATTGTTTTTTAAAGTAGTGTAAAAGTATAATTAAATAATTTTTTGTGAAGTTTAAACTTATTTAATGAACATATAACTTCATACAACTACTTCTATTTTTCATACTTCCATGTTTATTCTTTTTAGATGTTTCACACTGTGTTGCAGCTTTTCTATTGCAGAGTGTTGTTATGTGGAGCAGGTGATTCCTTTTCTGTTTCCAGAGGTTAGGGTCATTAGGTTTATTTTTTTCTCTCTACTGGAGTGAGTTTATATTTTTAATCACTGTTGTATACTTACTTTGTTATATATTTTTGCTTCTTTGTGATAGGTGTTTGTTTGAGGCAGCTAATCACTTTTTGAAGTTTTAGGGCCTGATTACGAGTTTGGCAGTAAAAGGGCCTCCAAACTCGTGGTGGTGGGACTGCTGTACTCCTGGTGGTCCGACCATCAGATTATTATCTTGCAGTAGAAGCGCCAGGAGGCGTCCACCGGACTCATGGATTCCAATCAGTTGGCGGCGGTCGAAGTTTCCATGGTGGCACCAGTGTGCTGATCATGACTTAAGTTTCCACCAGCCATTGCATGGAGTTTGCAATGCCATGGAAAGGCTGGCAGAAAGCCAGTGCTGGAGGCTCCCCTGCAAGCACTCTCCAAATGTGCATTGTCACACATATATCTGTGTGTGTGTTTATACAAATACATGTCATAAATGTAAGATATGATGTCATAGAACATGTCATGAGTGACATAATATGTGAAGTCATAAGCAGTGCATGGTGGGGCGCAAGTTAGAGTTGCGCTGCTAACTATAACTGGTAAATTTCTGTATTATTTTTGGTTCAAAACATCAATGTTGTCATTGACAGATTCACCTAACTATAAGGTTACTTTAAACTTTGGCTTTTTTATATAAACTCATATAATTATATTTACATAATTAATAAAAAGTAAAATGTATTTTTTATATATGTATATATAAATATGTTATAGTAATTTAAAGTGTTTTAATATTACAAAAAAAAAAAATAATATTTAGTACTTCTATCGATATATCTAAATTGTTAGACGTTTCAACCTTGGTGTGGTCGCCCTTAAATTTTTGCCTCTCTTTCCCAGGTTGTTAAAGTGTGCTGGACTCTATTTTTTTTTACTCTGGGCACTTTACGACTGCTAACCAGTGCTAAAGTGCAAGTACTCCTTTACAAAATGTGTATATAATTGGTTCATCCATCATTGGCATATTTGATTCACTGGTAAGTCCCTAGTACAGTGCACTAGAGGTGCCCAGGGCCTGTAAAGCAAATGCTACTAGTGGGCCTGCAGCACTGTTTGTGCCACCCACAATAGTAGCTCTGTAAACATGTCTCAGACCTGCCACTGCAGTGTCTGTGTGAGCAGTTTTAAACTGCCAATTTGACTTGGGAAGTGTACCCACTTGGCCAGGCCTAAACCTTCCCTTTTCTTACATGTAAGGCACCCCTAAGGTAGGCCCTAGGTAGCCCCAAGGGCAGGGTGCCATGTATGGTTAAGGTAGGACATCTAGTAATGTGTTTTATATGTCCTGACAGTGAAATATCGCCAAATTTGTTTTTCACTGTTGCTAGGCATGTCCCTCTCATAGGTTAACATGGGGGCTACCTTTAAATCTGATTAAAGTGTAGATTCCCTTTGGGAGCGGATAGACATCTGGAGTTTGGGGTCTCTGAACTCACAATTTAAAAATACATCTTTTAGCAACGTTGATTTTAAGATTGTGTGTTTGAAAATGCCCCTTTTAAAAAGTGGCCATTTTCTTGCTTAAACCATTTCTGAGACTCTGTCTGTTTGTGGATTCCCTGGGTCAGTTTGACAGTTGGGCTGGTTGAACCTCTCACTAGACAGTGACACAAAGGGAGCTGGGTGTAGTCTGCATTTCCTAATGAGCCATCTGTGCTAGGAGGGAGGGGATGAGTGGTCCCTCAAAACTGGAAGGGCTGTGCCTGCCCTTATACAATGCAGTCTCCCACCCCCTGGTGTGTGTCTGGGGCCTGGCCTGAGCAAGGCAGGATTTGACAATCAAGAGAGACTTTCCTTTGAATTAGGCCTACTTCAAAGGGCAAAATGGTTATAAGAAGGGCACCCAAAAGCACAAACTTTAGAACACTCCTGGGAACCAAAAGGAACATCTGCCTGGAGAAGAGCTGAGGAAGAAGAGCTGCCCTGCCTGTGACTTTGCTTTGTGGAGCTATCCTGCAGTTGGCTGCCTCTGCCTGTGCTAAGAGGATAAAGACTGGACTTTGTGTTGCCTTCCTTCTTGTGAAGATCTCCAAGGGCTTGACTTAGAGCTTGCCTCCTGTTGTTTGAAGTCTCAGGGACAGTAAAGACGTCTCTCTGCCAGTACCTGGAGCCTCTGGAGAGACTCCTACTCCGCCAAGTGGTGCCCATCCAGTTCCTGGGACCCTGAAAGGTGAAGCTAGCAGCCCAAGATTGAGAAATCCACGCACAGACTGCCGTGCGGGGAACAGATTGAAGCGACTCCGATCTGCGGCTCTAAAAATTTACATGCCGCCCGCTTCATGGCTGAAAATCGATGCTTGTCTGCAACACAACCCAAAGATTGACGTCCGGGGCTGGAGAAACGACACACAGCATTGTTGACGGAGGCTGGTGAGATCGCTGCCCACGCTGCATGGTTTTGGGATCATCGTGAGGCTGGATTTCCGACGCAAACACCGCTGGACATGTAAAAATTACTCAAGGCCTGCCCGGACTAGAGAGTGCTGACCGGATTGACGAATCCCTGTCCAGCGGAGAGAAGAAACGGGGCACGCTGACCCGACTAAAGGAGAACCGACGCAAGGTCTCACTTATGAGTGAAATCGACTCATAGCAAGCCCTTTTTGACACACACTCGCCGTGTGGGGTTATTTTTGACGCACCCAAGGTACATTTTCATGCTAACAGCATTAGCATTGTGTTTAAAATTACATTAAGACTCTTTTTGAATTCTTAATGATAACTTGACTTGTGGTGGATTTTTGTTGTTGTGGTCTTGTTTTGTTTAGATATATATTTTCTATTTTTCTAAACCTATGTTTTTGTCATTTTGTACTGTTTTCATTAAGTTACTGTGTGTGTTGGTACAAATACTTTACACCTAGCACTCTGAAGTTAAGCCTACTGCTCGTGCCAAGCTACCAAGGGGGTAAGCAGGGGTTAAGTGACATGTGACAGAAGTAAAGTGACAAGAACAACTTTACGTATACAAAATAGTGAAAACAGTGAAAGGACTAATTCCGTGCCGGTATTGTGTACGCTATCTTGAAATAATGTTATGCTTATACAATGCATCCTCCGGGTGGGCGAGGTCCAGGTGGCACTGTTTACTTTTTAGTAGGGGGGCCTCCAGGCCCCCTTACAGCCCCGGGCACCAACACCTCCCTGGGGTGAAAAATGCTTTAAATATGTGGAGGAGGCCTGAAGGCTTCTACCACAGCCCCAGGGACCACCACTTCCTCTGGGCTATATTGAAATATGAGCAGGGGGGCATGCAGCTCCCCCTGTACCCCAGGGATCACCACCTCCCTGAGGCAAATATTAATGAATGTAAAGGAGGTCTGCATCAGAGCCCCCATTAGCCCCAGGGACCACCACCTCCCCAGGGCTCTGAATTTTGGAGGTGGGCCAGGTGGCCCCCATCAAGGAGCCAGTGTTGGCCTCAGAGGCTACCATCCTCCAGCGCTGGCTCCTGCTATATCCCAGGTGCCCACCCCAGGGCATAGCTGTTTGAGTGCAGGGAACAAAGATGAAATGCTTCAGCAAGAAGGGAACTGCTGTTAAAAACAGCTCCTTGCTTGCTTAAGCAACAGCACTGTGAGGTAAGCCTTGAGGCTTACCTCGGTGTCCGAGATAGCCCATAAATGGCATTTCCATAAATAATAAATAATAAATAAATAAATAAATAAATAAATATATAGGGAACGGGGACCAAGGGCCTCATGCACCCACTTATAGACCCGCACACACACTAGCGCACCCACTAAAATACTGATGTACACTGTCTCACACCCAAACAGGCACTGTCACAGCCACTCTCACTACCAGATACACCCTCTCACACCTATTCTTATACCCAGAGATGCCACGGCCATCTCCTTTTACACAAGCCCGAAGGGCCGTGCTCAGCATTGGGGTTGGGTGGTTAAGGGGGGTTGGCTGCAGGGTCTAGCTGCTGGCCAGGTTTTGTGGCAATCTTTTCTGTGCATGGGTGAAGGCTGTGCACTGTGCAAGGTTGGATGCTTTTAGGGGGTTGGCCTCAGACTCTGTGGTAATGGGATGGAAGAGAGAGAGAGAGAGAGTTTGTTATTGCAATGGCCACTCCGTGCAATGACTTGAAAGCGTTAGACTAGCAGATGTTTGATATGAATGTTATAATTACTTTTGGATGCAGAGCAGAACAGAGGGGGTTATTCTAACTTTGGAGGAGTGTTAATCCGTCCCAAAAGTGACGGTAAAGTGACGGATATACCACCAGCCGTATTACGAGTTCCATAGGATATAATGGACTCGTAATACGGCTGGTGGTAAATCCATCACTTTTCCGTCACTTTTGGGACGGATTAACACCTCCTCCAAAGTTAGAATAACTCCCAGAGTCACTTCTAGCCTAATTTACAAGGTCTGGTGCTGTCATTCAGTAGTCTGAAGGTTCACATCATTGTATCTCATGGCAGTGTGTCTGTTTATTTTTCAGCGATTTGACTGTTATGTGATGTAACATTGAAGTCTTTTCATACCCTAAGTTAATTATAATCTGCACCCCTGCCATGCACAGTTATTCATCAAAGATGTTCCTGCAAATATTACATTGATAACATCACTGATAATACCAAAGGTGTCATGAGTGCTGTAATTTGTGGGGTATTTAGCAATGCATGGTGAGGGTGTGAGTTGTAGTTACCTAAGGACATGAGTTACAGTTAATTGAGATAACTCTAGCTATAACAGGTGAATTTCTATGGTTTTGCCAGTTTAAAATGTAAGCCAATTATAACGACCCTGAAACCTCTGTTTTGTTTCAGTGAATTTCTATTTTTTAAATTCTAATTCCTAATGTCCCTGTAACTTATGCTTTTTTCAATGACTTCCTATGTTTTTTTTTAACGTAACTTCATTTTTATTACTATAAGTTAATCCAACTACCACCATGCATGGCCTTTGACCCTTCATGGCAGTGGTTGGCCGCAGGGGCTGGCCCTGAGGGGTGGTGGTCCCCAGGGCCATTATTGGCTCCCTGAGTTCCCCCTCCAACAAGCATTGCCTCAGGGAGGTGGTGGTCCCCAGAGTTGAAGGGGTCTGAAACAGACTCCCTTCATTCTTTAATTGTAGCACCATGGAGGTGGCGGCCTTGGGGCTGCGTGGAGGCCATGCAATTCCCCACTTAGTATTAGCACTAAGCCCCAGGGAAGTGCAGGAGGCCCCCCTAAATATAAAAATAATTAAGCCCCAGGGAAGTTGGTGCTCTCCAGGCAAGAGATACACTGAAGAGGGTGGCCCCGTGAGCCCCCTCCTTTATTTTAAGCCTGCCTCTGTGACCTGGCCCACCCGCATGCTTTAATCAAACAAGTGTGGGTGACAGCATTTTTTTAAAAAAAAATTTTACCATGAATTCATCATGTCACAAATTAATTGTAAATAAAAAAAATTAAGTGCTTTTTGCCCTGGTTGGGCCCCTCTCAATCCCCACCTCAAGAGCTAAGGAGTTATGTGTCCCTACCCTGACCCCTGAAGCCGAGTACCAAGATGACTGCCAACAATTCCTGGTTGAAGTGTTGGCAGCTAATCACAGCTTTGCATAGTTAATTAAGATTTGTGAAGTCTTTGTGAAATCGGAAATACAAATTTGGATTTCTAATACTTTTTCCCAAAGTACTGAACAGATTTACACCAAATTATTTACAGCAAACAACCAAAAGCACAACCTGCATACCAAAAGCTAGCTTTCTGCCAAATTCGGTGTAATTCTATCCAGTGGTTTGGGCTGTGGTCATGCTCAAATGCCCTCTGAAAATTATAATGGGAAATGCAACTTTTTTGACCCCCTCCTCCCCTTTTTCTCAGCCCTGGCTTGAAGGATCATCCGCAGAAAGAATCTCCAACATACTTTTTGGGGAAAGTTTTGTGAACATTTGTCAAACAGTGCCAAAGATATAAGCAAGTAAAAAAATGCTTTTTCTATGGAAAGATGATCCTAATTATAACCATCTACTGGTGGTCGCCATCCCCTGGGGCCAAGATCAGCCGAGGGCGCGAGTTATAGTTACCTTAGTACACGAGTTATATTTACTTGAGGTAACTTTAACTATAACTCAGACATAGGTGGTCATTACAACCCTGGCGGACAGTGTTAAATCGGCGGTAAGACCGCCAACAGGCTGGTGGTAAAAAAATTGGAATTATGACCGTTGCGGAATTCGCCAACAAAGACAGCCACTTTAACACTCCGACCGCCACGGCGGTAGAAACAAACAGCGCGGCGGTCACCGCCAACAGACAGGCGGAAGACAATGTACCGCCCACAGTATCACAACCTACCAATCCGCCACCTTTTCCGGGGCGGATTCACCGCGGATAAAAACACGGCGGAAACAGCCATTTCAAAGGGAAAAGGCTCACCTCTACACACTCCAAGAGGAAGGAGGGCACCATGGAGCCGGAACTCCATATTCTGCCAGCGCTAGTCTTCCTGCTCCTCTACGAGGATCATCAACGCCGGCGGCGAAGACCACAGTGAGTACTGCACCTATGACATAGGGGAGGGGGAGGCAAAAACACAGGGACACACACACTCAACACCCCAATCCCCACCCGATCCTCCCCCCATACAACACACACACCAATGCATATCTATACATTGCAGTAACTCCCCACAACCCCCCTGGAAGAATGCAAAGACAAAAGGAAATGAGTGGAACCATTGTAATATATTAAAATACAGTAAGCAAATATATATATATATATATATATATATATATATATATACACACAATAAACAAAATATACACCACAATAAGTAGTGCAGGTATTGCACCATTCATAGTCTGTAGACCACTGGGTCCAAAATGCATGGGCGAGGCCCATACAAGATACCCGATCCAAATGGAGAGAACACTGCAGGGGCATCAGATCGAAATACAACAGGCACCTCAGGGGGAAGGGAAGGGGGGGCACCTCAGCCGGATGAGTGCACCACGCCAGATCCACGAGAGGGCTCCATGCCCACATTCCAATCCTGGGGAGTGCAAAGCCACAGTCTCTCAAGTCTCTCCAGTGGGTGGTTTGCCCACTGCTGAATCCTGGGGAGTGCAAAGCCACAGTCTCTCAAGTCTCTCCAGTGGGTGGTTTGCCCACTGCTGCATCCTGGGGAGTGCAAAGCCACAGTCTCTCAAGTCTCTACAGTGGGTGGTTTGCCCACTGTTCCATCCTGGGGAGTGCAAAGCCAAAGTCACTCAAGTCGATAACAGTCTCCACTGGTTCTGGAGGGGGCATTGTTCCCAGAGTGCTTCATCCTGCCAAGGACAGAGGTAGTGGAT